>NC_041393.1:419230275-419289258 GCF_002162155.2 Triticum dicoccoides
GCGGCGGCGGACCGATGGTGGGGAGTGTTTTCGGGGCGGGCGGGGCGGCGGGGGGCTGCTATTTGGCCGGTGGTGGCTGGCGGCTCAGGGGCGTGGAGGTTGAAGATGAACCGCAGGCCCTTGATTTCGTATCCAACGGCTGCAAAATCGACTGACCAGAGATGAAAAATTCAGTCGACCGACGTGTAGCCTCACCTTGCTAGTGTGTTCAGTTTCGACAGCAAAATTCAGTTTCAGCAGCAAAATTCAGTTTCAACAGTTAAGTTCAGTTTTGACCGTTAAGTTCAGTTTCGACAGTTAAGTTAATTTTCTACAGTTAAGTTTAGAGATGAGCAGTTGATGTATTTTACATCTAGCACTTTGTGGTTATGTATTTTACGTCATGTATTAGAGATGCTATTAGAATTCCACTCAGGTTAACATTGTTTGTTGTCTCCCTTGTCCTGCTTCAGCCTTGGCGTCGTACAACTCACCGGATCTGCTCCAACGATGAAACCCTCCATCACAGCGGAGCAGTACCTCGGGCTCCATCTCCAGACGCCTAAGATCTTATCCCCCTCCTCCGACAGCCAAGTCAGCTGGAGCATCCCCACCGGCCAACCCAATCACGCTGAGATTGACATGGCTTCGCCAAAGAGGTTGTACACTTGTTGCATCTCTTCTTTACTCTACATGTTATATATATTGTCCACTGAGCACTCGTAGTAACGGGAAATACGATTATTTTATCCTACTATATGACAAGCAGTGAGGTACCAGGCAACTTAGCTATCTGTGATGGACTCTATTGAACGCCATCATTATTTATCTCTGCGCGTTTGAGCTGTGCATTTGTCGATTGCCTGGGAGTTGAGCTAGTATGGCAGTGGCCTGGGTCCAAAGTAATAGAAGTAGCACAAAAACATTTTCTTAGTGTAGGATTTTCCTTGCTCAAGCCTGCCTACTAGAATCGCCAGTGCTTGAAAGGAAAAGTGAATGAAAAACATAGGAATTGGAAAGTTTCCTATGGTACTACTTTTCATGAATTTGGTGCAAAGGAATGGAGCAAAGGAAAACTGTAGCATTTGTTCCTTTAGTGTCTCCTTGAAAGAAAAACCGTAGGAATTCTAATTTCCACTTCTCCTCCTTTTCATATTCCTATTCATCAAGCACAAGACTAAGAGATAGTAGCATAATAGCATTATAACCATACATTTTCTTGTGGTTTCACTTAATCTCACCATGCTTTTTTGCATCATGTGATCTTCCAATTGTTGTGAATCAAACACCTAGACTGGCAGAAATCCTGTGTTTTTAAATTCTCTATTTTGCACATGCATTCCTATCCTATTCCTGTCTATTTCCTATCCCTGCATTGTTAGAATCCTCAAATTCAAACAAGCCCTTACTCAATTACCTCTGTTATAGATATGTGTCAAAGAAAACCTTGTGTGGTTTGTCCTGCTCCTGCAGCGCTGTGTTCCACCCCAGCTCTGCTGCTCCAACGATGGAAGGGTTCACCATAGCAGGGATCCGCTCTCCAGACTGTCTTTCGCCGCCTCAGATCTTCTTCCCCGCCGCCGGCAGCCACGACAAGTGCATTACCATCATCAACTGAGCAGATGACCTTGAGGACTACACGGGTCCGCAAGAGAGGTCGCACTCTTCCATGTCTGCTTACGTTATGCGTCACTTAATATGATGACATGCTACATTATCATCGTGTTCACCTATTAGACTCTGAGTCAGGTCCAAACTAATGCTGAAACTTGAGTTTTTAAATGGTTGTGGGGTACATATTGGGGCAACAATCAGTACTATTTGTCTACTATCTGGTTAATCTCCGGTGTCTACTATGAGTTTCATGTTGGGTGCAAACAAACATTAAAGGATCCATTATCTGTATTTTTAACTAAAGCTATTATCTGCCTGCTATCATTGGTTTTGGGTCTATCCACAGTTTGCTACCATCACTCTGGATTTGTGCATGCACTCCTTACATAATCTCACTATGTTTTATTCCTATGCATGCCAGTTATTGTACACAATGGAACTGATCATGTAGAGCAAAAGAGACGAGCCTTGCATGGCAATAAAATTTCATGCAGACGTCGTTCCATGGTGGGCGCAAAGGCAGCCCCCCTCCACCCATTTCGGATCGTAATCAAGAGGAAGATAACTGTTCTGAGGGGGATTCAGAAGGAGAAGACCACTCCTATTTACCCCATGAGGTCTTCGCTCTAACTTGGCATGCTGATGTTGGTAATATCATGCATATGGTGCCTTGCATTGCTTACTATATACATTAAAGATGTCATCTACTTAGTTTAGACATGCTTTGTGTCAATGCCATCTATTTAGTTTCTTTATCGTATATGTGAATCATGCAATGCCATCTTGTCCAGCCAGGCATCATATATGTGAATTTTGCAATGCCACCCTGGTTAGCCAGTCATCTTATATGTGAATTATATCATGCCATCATTTTTTATTATGTGTTAAATTTGTCAACAATTTTAGTATATTCAATTACTCTTCCTGTGCATCAGCCATTCGACACGGTCATGGAAAAAATCTGGAGTGGAAACAAGGTCTTCAGAGCAGACAATGCTATCTGACGAGCGCGTGTCTTGCTGGTTACCGATAGCTCCTCAGAGGAGGATTCAGAGACAGATGACCAGTCATATTTCCCCCCGAGGTGCATGCCTAACTTGGCAGGGTTATGTTGCTCATATCATGCGTATGGTATCTTGCATTGCTATGTCATTTGCTTAGTTTAGACATGCTTTGTGTGAATGCCACCTCTTTAGTGTCTAATTACCATATATGTGAATTATGCAATGTCATCTTGTTGCAAGCCATTATATATGTGAATTATGCAATGTTATCTTGTTGCAAGGCATTATGTATGCGAATTATGCAATGCCATGCTGTTTAGGCAAGCGTCATATATGTGAATTTTATCATGCCGTCCTTCTTTTTGTATTTCTCATTGCTTTTTTCGACAATGTTTGTATATTCAACTTCTCTTCCTATGCATCAGCCATTTGAATTGGTGATGGAGAAATCTGGAGTGAAAACAAGGTCTTCAGAGTAGACAATGCTACCTGCTGAAGCAGATATCTTGCTGGTTACATATAGCTCTTCAGAGGAGGATTCAGAGGCAGATGACCAGTCCTATTATCCTCCTGAGGTGTATGCTCAAACTTGGCAGGGTTATATTACTCATATAATGCATATGTTGTATTGCAGTGCTTAGTTTTTACATCATATACACAATATTGAATGCCATCTCCTTAGTTGACACATCATATATGTGATTGCCCTCTGCTCACTTCCTTAGTATATAAATCATATATTTGAATTATGTCATGCCATGATGTTTACATAGACAATATGTATCTGAATTATGGCATGCCAACCCATTTTCTAAAGACATAATATAGTTATATCATCTCATCCTGTTTACATAGTCATCATATTTTAAATTATGTCATTCTATCCGTGAATTATATCATGCCATCATGTTTCCATCGACGGCATGTTTGTGATTTATGGCATGCCAACCACTTTAATAGACACATCGTATAGTTACATCATGTCATCCTGTTTACATAGTCATCATATTTTGAAGTATGTCATTCTATCCTGTTTAGTTAACCATCATACATGTGAAATTGTGTCATGCTATCATGTTTAATTAGCCATCATATATGTGAAATTATGTCCTGCTATTCTGTTTGCTTAGACAACATAAATGTGAATTATTTCATGCCCTGTTTTCTTCCCTACTATCCATTGCACCTGTCTATCTTACAATGTCTGTACATTCAATTACTTTTCTTGTTTATCAGCCATTTCAATTGGAGGGAGTGATGGCAGTATTTGTGAGAGTAAAAACACGACCTTCAGAAAAGATCGTGCTACCTGTCGATGCAGATAGAACCACGGTTGTACTTGCCCAAGAACCAGCCCCACCACACATAACCCACACTCATGCAGATTGTACCCCTACCCAATTGGACAGAGAACCAGCTACACCCCTTCTAACCCCAACCCCAGCAGATAGACACCCAGTTCCTGTTGACACAGCATCGTCTCCACCACAGAGCACCCAAACACGAGCAGTTAGTAAGGCAATTGCAGTGCCCAAATCACGAGGACCACCACTCCGAACCCGAAGTCAACGCTTAAAGCAGAAGAAGAATTGTTCTCAGGTCAGGTTCCGTAGCTATGGTTCATACTACTTTGCTCTTGCATCACTGTATTTACTGATACCAACCAATTTCAAATTTGAGGGATGCAATTGAAACTCCAATGGCGCAACAGATATGTTTTAAACCTGTTTCTTCAACGTGTTTGGCTGTTTGCTGTTGTAACTTGCTCTATGTTGATTTCAGTTTCAATTGAATAAACAGTTATGTTCTCATGCCATGAACATTACAAGTGTTGTTATTGTTGTGTAGTTTCCCACACTTATATTCTGTCTATGCTGCTTTGTCTTAAATAGATATGATTCGAACTGTATCTATCTTGATTTGGCAACATAAACTTGAATGATATAGACCATACAGTGACCATACTACATAGATATATGTTTGTTTCATGCTGTTATCCTGTCCACCTTACTACTGAACTGGTTTACCAAAATGAGTTTCATATACTACATTGTAAACCTGAGATGTGTTTGTTTGTTTCTCTTTTAGAACACGGATAAAATATTGGAGAAGAGTACCCTGTTATGCAATGGTAAAGGAAGTAATGCAGATAAGGTTCAAGATAGTGAGACATCCCTGTTGGTCTCCAAGAAAGCTGATAAAAACTATATTAAAGACAGTGAGACAACCCCAAAGTCATGTCTTGATGTAGTGTTCGAGTTACTGGCTACCACTGCTGGCACCAGCTCTTCGAACTTGTTGCCTGAATCAATTCGGCTTCTTGAGTCTCAACTTCAAGTTGAAAGACATCGATCAAATGTTATGCGACAGGAAGCCGAAGTACTGAGGAAGTCCCTACAGAATTCAGATGCATACTTTCTGGTGTAACAACAAGCGCTGGAGGACTTAAGCGCCAAACAAGAGAAAGTTAATAAGCTTGCTAAGCATCTTGCCAGCATTATGGGTACCCAGGATATTGTTTCTTGAGCTCTTCTGAAGTGGTTTCAGTTCTGGACTTGTTTTGCTGCGGCGTTTATATGCTGCTGTGTTCCCTATATTTGCACTTGTGGCGAATTTTGATGCCCAGTGGATGTAATATGTGTAATAGCCGTGATAGCCTAGTGTAAGTTGCTTGCTTATTTATTTCCTTGTTATCTTGTTTATTTGTTTCCTTGTAGTCAGTGCAGTTCTTTTTCTGCGGTTTGCTAGTGGCTGCAATAACCTATTTTTTTAAAACTAGGCTACAGTAACCATGGGCTAATATTTACTGTAGTGACACTGGGCCTCCTACAGGCCGTAGAAACAGTGGGCCTTCTACGGGCCGTATAAACAGTGGGCCTTCTACGGGCCATAGAAACAGTGGGCCTTCTACGGGCCGTAGAAACAATGGGCCTTCTACGGGCCGTAGAAACAATGGGCCTTCTATGGGTCGTATCATCAATGGGCCTTATACGGGCCGTATGATCGATTGGCCAAACATGGGCCAAACAGACCGCATTCTGGCCGTAAATGGGCTAGAGTTGGAATTGTCCATTCATGGGCCGACCATAACGGGCCATCGTTAATAGGCTGTATTTGATGACGCTATGAAAATGGCCCAACGTATTAACGGACCACAAACGGGCTGACTGTAACCATGGGCTGAATTTGGCCCACAAGAAGAAAATGACAGTAACGAGCCGTAAGTAAACGAATGCTGGAAATGAGCCCAAGAATAAATGGGCTCTAAGAAGGCCGAAAGATAACATGGGCTGGAAACGGCCCAACGGAATAACGGGCCATTAATGGGTATAAAGTGATACACTGTTCTTTACGGGCCAGTTTCACCACGGGACGTTAATGGGTGTAAAGTGATACACTGTTCATTACGGTCCAGTTTCACCACAGGCCGTTAATAGGCCAAGAGTTACATAGGGCCTCATATGGGCCGAAAGACGTCATGGGCCATACATGGGCCAGAAGTGAAAACGGGCTGGAATCATATTGGATGGCCCAGATGACGCTACTGTGCCTAATTCGAAAAGGGCGTAACGAGCCTTGGGTTAGCGGGCTATAAATGGGCTATATGCAAACATGCCATTAACAGGCTTTCCATGGGCCGTCCCGCCACCTTTTGACGAAGTCAAACGGGCCGACCTTTTCATAGGAATGGGCCTCTGTTGGGCCGTGCCACGTGTCGACGTATCATAGGCGCCTTCTGTCAAATGAGTGGATGAAATTTGTCCCAGCGATGAGCCGACACGTGTTTCCTCCAGCCAATGATGATTTTACACGTGGAAAATCCCCATTGGTCGGGGCTGTTAACGGGTTATCGGATCCAAAACCCGACCCGATAGCTTAACGGCGTTCCGTTACGGTGGATGCCACGTGTCGGTCACCCTTGACGAAAGCACTTCTGTGACGCGCGATTTATCATCATGGAAGTGGACACTTCCGTGATGATAATTTTGGTAATGTCATGGAATACTTCTACGACAACACAGGTATGACTATCTTGATTCTGTCATAAAATCGTCATGGATGTACATGCATGACAGAAAACGCGACCTACTGTGACAAACACGTATCATCACGGAAGTGTATTTTTTTGTAGTGTTAGGATATAAGGGGACACAAACATAGTAGTGGGAGCTGACAATGTCCACGAGACAATTTTGCTGCCCCTCCTAGCCGCCGGTGGCCACTTCGGCCCTGGTGTCCACCCTCACGTCGACTTTCCCTGCTACTCGCGGGACACACTCCCCATCGCCGGTGATCGCTGACACTACTCCAACATGGCGCTTACGGATCTGAACTTTGACAAAGGCCAAGACTTCGCATCAGAAGTATGGAGAAAATGGGGTGTACCTATCAACTATGAAGATGGAAAGGAGATGGAAGAATTCCTCCTTGTTGTTGAATTCACAAGGTCCAAGATCTGATTCACTAAGGAATTTGTAAGCACTATTCTCCTATCTTGGTTTGGTGGCCGAGCATCTCTTTTTAAAGTTCAACTTCTTCAAAATTGATCTTTCAAATTATTGGTTTCTTCAAAGGAGGTGGGTTTTTCTATCATCAAGGAAGGAAACATCTCAATTCCTCTTCTCAATGTTAATTTTCTCCTGTGGGGCAATGGAGGACCAAACTCTTGTTGGGATCTTGATCAATATTTGCAGGAGAAAGAGGATGAATGGACCCACATCTTTCAAAAACATCCCAGAAAATCCTACCTTCAAGCGCTTAGATCTCCTGCTACATTCGACAATTCTCGCAATTCAGATCCAAGATCTTCTCACGCACATCATGAGCGTGGTCCTAGGGCTCCATCTGCAGGTATTCACTATCAACCGAATTCAAATGTTATTAATGCTGCAGTTTCTAATCGTAGGGAGGGATCATTAGTTCATCACTGATTCAAACTGGCCCACTAGCCTTTTGTGTCCGTTGTCTCCTCACGGGCCATAATAGGCCTAAATGCACGAACCGTATCAAATGTCGTAGATGCAAAAGATGGGGGCACATAGAGCGGGACTACAACTCCTCTAATAGTCATGGCCCAATCAATGAGCCCAGCCCACAAAATCGCCCGATGATCGACATTCCAAGGCAACCCTCCACTGTTCCCGCGATTGTGACTAATCCTGCTGTCACTCAACCGACCAATCAGTCCAATCAACTTAATTCTCCTCTGCTATCACTCCGGGTTGGTAGCATCACCACAGCACTTCCCATTCCTCGATTTCCTATCGCCTCCGTGCTGCCACCATCCAACCCACTCAATCCCTCTCCTCCTCTTCCACTCCGCCTGCTCAGAATACTTGCTCGTCGGCAATGGCTACCTTTCCATTCAATCCAACACCGTTCCTCCCACCCAATCACCACGGCATTGAAGTGGAAGGCAGACCTGCAAGGATCGAAGTCATCAATGGTGCAGCTCCGACAACACATGATGAATGGGGGATTGCATCCATCGTCCCTATGCCAATCTCCTAGTTGCATTTGGCACCATCAGAGAGGTATTATCTGACTTTATCAATGATAAGTATCTGGGTTTCTCGGAGATTGAACCATGCCCTTTCGGTCAAGCCTATGTCAAACTTAATAGTGTTTTCGATCGGGATGCTCTGGTAGCTAATAGCCCACACCATTTTACCGATGTACATGTCATCTTTCAACCTCACAATAAGGATCTGAACTGGTGGAGGTTGGTGATGAACAAAGATGTTTGGCTCCTGTTATGTGAGTACCATTGGATAGAAGAAACATACAGGAGGTCGACAATGCAGTGTGCAAGTTTGGCAAATTCTTGAGTTGGGACAGAGTGAGGAGTACTAGAGCTAATCTCATGATTAAAGTGAGAGTTGAGGAACTGAGATACATACCAGCCAACATTGTTTTTGGAGAAAGTTATGATTTTCAGATAGATTCTCTAACTATCCCAGTGGTTATCCTGCAGTAGCAGATCTTGGGCGTAGAGGCTCCTGATGAAGACCCTATCGAACCTAATGGCAACTCCCACCCTGCTCCACCTCTGCCAAACTTTCATCCTAATCCGCACAACCATTTTCTAGGGCCTCTTCAACTGCATGAGAATGATGATATTCATGAGCCTATTCATCCACAAGACAACCACCTAAACCTTCAACTTGGCCTTGATGTTATAGCTGATGCACAACCTGAGGATGAGAACAACATTGTTAATGAGGAAGATGACCATGAGGACTTGCCTGGCTAGGGGCACTGGGCCATGCCATAAAATGCAGATATTGACCTCCATGTTGGAGAATTTTAGAACTACAGGATATTATGGAACCTATGGAGGAAGAAAATATGACACCTACTTCTCAAAGCATCATTACTGCTTCCATGATCCCTCCTGATAACAGTAATAGTACTGGTGCCTCTGCCAATGGCCCTTTGGCGCCAATGGATCACATAATCCTAGATTTAAATCTTGATCTGCTGTCCTATGGGCCAGACCCAGCTCCCATGGCCCAGCAGGACAACCTGGTCCTGGAGGCAGCAACCCATTTGCCAGTTCTAGAGGCAGCCCACCCTTTTCGGAATTTGGTACCCAATCCACATCTTGAGGCCATCATTACTCAAGCTGTCACATACCATAGAAATATCATGGAAGATCCTATGCTTTCCGAATTTCTCTCTACCGTTCACAGGGATAATTCCATAACACAGAATGGAGATGCCAATAGTTTAGCCACTGTTACTATTCCATAGAAAGATGTTGATGGGGCTGCTGAGGAAGGAAAATTGATTCAGAAGACTATGGAGGTGCAGGCAAACAACTCCACTGATGTTGTTCCACAGAAAGATGATGATGGGGCTGCTGAGAAAAAACAACTGACCTAGGAGTCTATGGAGATCCAGGCAAAGAACTCTAGCCAGGATACTAATACTGTTCAAGCAGAGAAAGGTGAAATGTCTTTATCAGACATGTCTGCACCACCAGGTTTCCCTAGGCCTATTTTTGCTACCAGGCACATAGTGCATTGATAGGGAGCAGAACCATGCTGAAAGAGACAGCCAGCCAGAACATACTAGCAATGAAGAAGCACTTCTAGGAAGAGAAGGCTCCTTGATATGGAACAAACATTTTGCCCCCACTCAAGATAGCTCCAAGGTCATTCAGGTACCTACTGAATGGGTCAATTTTTTGTCAGTCATTCTCCTGTCACCTGAAAAATTTGAATGGGCAGTTAAATTTATATCTTCCAATATGTGGGAAATCATCCAGCAATCTTCCACTTGCCAATCTACTATGCCATTTGCTATCCCAGATCAATGCCCTCTAGATAACTTACTTGCTTGCATTCTGACCTCTCCATCCCAGGATGCACAGGGTGAAGAGAACTCATCACCTACTGAGAGGAATAGCTATGAGCCCATTTCAGCTTCCTCCACCTCAGCCCTCCACAACAACAGAAAGAGAAAGGACAATATCGCTCTTGTGGAAACAGAGTTAAGGAGGAGTTGTAGATTGCATAAACTATCAAAAGGATATAAAAAAGTTGTGTGTAGAGACAAAGAAGCTTGTCATGTTGCACCACCAATCCTCTCAGCTAAAATTATTAAGAGTTTCAACACCTCTTTTTCCAAGGTATCTGGCAAGGACACACCTGAAGACCTACTGAGCAAGAGGGCTAAGAAAGGCAAGGGTGAAAGCACTGCACTGGAGGATACTAAGAATGTTAAAGATAAGAAGAAAAAGTGGCTGTGAAGAATGGAGATTCAAGACAAATCTTTTGAAGCAGATTTTATTTTTTGTTTTAGATGTGGCAGTTGCACTATGAAAACCGTTGGGCTGTCTTTGTTTGTTTGTGTGTGTGTGTGTATGTGTGTGTGTGTGTGTGCTATGGCCCAAAGGGCCCATACCTGTAGCATATATTTGTATGTATAGCAGTTGAGTAAGAGAATAGAGATTCTAGTGTTTTCCCCAACCTACTGTCTTCACGGTGTCAGAGCCCTGGTGATGGCGATCGAGATCTAGCTGCTGCTAGTGAAGTGGTGATGCAGCGGCGACGTCAGGCTGCAAAGGAGGTTGTTGGGTAGTTTGTGGTGGTGCATAACACCGGAGCCCAACCGTGGGTGCTGCGGCGGCGGGATTGGCGGACGGTGAGATGGGGAGCAGATTGTGGAGGTCGCTGGTGGTAATCGGTGGCGTGCAGTGGAGCTCCAGCGTCAGCGGACAAGCATACAGGCAGAGAATAAGCTCCAGGCATGGGCAATAGTACTAGGCGGAGGAATACTACTGTCCAAGCAGAGGACGTTGTGCAGTTGCGGAGGCCACGGCCGGCCGCGCGCGTGCGTACAACCACTTGCAGGCCTACGGTGCTGGGACATGGTGGTGAAGGTAGGAAGTCGGGTTAGGTCCCCTTCAGTTTTGGAGGCTAGTAGGTTGCAAGGGAGGAGCCTGGTGCGTGCTGTGTGTGGGAGCAGAGGAAAGGGGATCTGGCGAGGTAGTTAAGAGGAAGATTACTTGTTGCTTTAACAAGTAGAGAATAGAAGAGGAGCAGCTCTGCTTGTTGCAGTGCTTGAGAAGTGAGTTCATTACTGAACCATGGGGGAGAATCAGGGGATTCAACAAGTTCTTAAAAAATGGCTCAACTTATCACTGCAAAGACAGGGGATGCATCATCCGGTAATGCAATGATGCCACGTACTAAGCCGACACAGAAAATTGAGTTGATGCCAAATGACATCAAATTGGAGGGTATTGCCATTTTGAAGACAAAGGGACTTGAGAACATTGTTGAGGAGGAATCAACTGAGCCAGCAGATAAGACAAGTGCGGAGTGGAGGACATGGAGTACTACCAACTCATTGGTGGTGGCATGGTTGTTAAATTCTTTGTTACCGAGCATTGCTGCAACTGTTGAAACCATCTCAAGCGCAGCAGTGAGTGTGTTGAGCCGATACATGCATGATCCCAGGAGTGGACATTTGGATGTTCTATATCGGATCCTCCGATATCTGAAGGGTAGTCCAGGGAAAGGACTATGGTTCAAGAAGAATGTACATCTCATTGTAGATGGTTATAGTGATGCGGATTGGGCTAGTTGCCTTGATGACAGATTATTGACCTCTGGCTACTGTGTATTTGTTGGAGGGAACTTGGTGTCGTGGTAGAGCAAAAAGCAGCACGTGGTGTCAAGGTCGACAACTAAAGCAGAGTATAGAGCTATGTTACAGGGGCTTAGTGAGATGTTGTGGGTGAGAAACCTCTTATAGAACTGAAGATGTTTAGAAAGGGCCCCCTAAATGTATGGTGTGATAGCAAATCAGCGATTAGTATCGCTAACAACCCAGTCCAACATGACAGAACCAAACAAGTCAAGATAGATCGTTTCTTCATTAAGGAAAAGGCGGATGATGGCACAATCAAGATCAGTCATGTAAGCTCAAAAGAACAAGTTGCAGATTGTCTTACCAAAGGATTAGGGGTTAGGGAGTGTAATTCAGCATGTAGGAAGATGGGGATGATCAATATCTATCACCCATCTTGAGGGGGAGTGTTGGGTTGTGTTTGTTTGTTTGTTTGTGTGTGTGCTATGGCCCAAAGGGCCCATACCTGCAGCATATATCTGTATGTATAGTAGCTGAGTAAGAGAATAGATATTCTAGTGTTTTCCCCAACCTACTTTCTTCAAAAACTCTATGTACTTAAGATGATATGCTCCTCACTCATATGCTCAGTATCTAGCTATTGTATACATATTGTTATCCACTTTGGTTCCTCCTGAAAGGATTAGTATGTGTGATGATCAGCAGGGCTCAGTCCAGTGTTATTCTTAAGGCCTCATTTGACCAGGAATTGGAACATACTTAATTGGAACATTAGAGTACTTAATGATCCAAAGAAATGGACAGCTATTGCTAATAAAATTGATGAATCCAAATGCTCCATCCTTTATCTGCAAGAAACTAAGAAAGAATCCAATGATCCCACCTTCAATAAGAATTTCTGTCCTAGGAGTTTTTCCAAGTTTGAATTCCTTCCCTCTGTGGGTGCCTCGGGAGGCCTTCTAGTTGCATGGAATCGTCATGTATTTTCAGGGCACTTAATCCACCTCAATGAATTCTCCATTTCCATACAGTTCACTGATACGTCTCCAACGTATCTATAATTTATGAAGTATTCATGCCATTATATTATCATTCTTGGATGTCTTACAATCATTTTATAGCAACTTTATATCATTTTTTGGGACTAACTTATTGACCTAGTGCCCAGTGCCAGTTGCTGTTTTTTGCTTGTTTTTCACATCGCAGGAAATCAATATCAAACGGAGTCCAAACACCACGTAGCTCCTGGAGGATCTTTTATGGACCAGAACAACCATGATGGGCCAGAGCAGCACCTGAGGGTGCCCCAAGGGGAGCACAACCAACCAAGGCGCGCCTGGGCCCCCAGGCACGCCCAGGTGGGTTGTGGCCACCTCGGTGGCCTCCCGCACCCCTTCTCCGCCCTATAAAATCCCAAATATTCCAAAACCCTTCGGGGTAAACCTAGATCAGAAGTTTCGCCGCCGCAAGGCCTCTGTATCCACGAGATTCAATCTAGACCCTGTTCTGGCACCCTGCAGGAGGGGGGAATCATCACCGGTGGCCATCTTCATCATCCCGGCGGCCACCACGATGAGGAGGGAGTAGTCCACTCTCGGGGTTGAGGGTTTGTACCAGTAGCTATGTGTTTAATCTCTCTCTCTCTCTCTCATGTTCTTGAGATGTCACCATCTTGATGTATCGCGGGCTTTGTTAATATAGTCAGATCATATGGTGTTTTCCCCTTTCTATCTTGTTGTGTTTAATTGAGTTTCTCCCTTTGAGATTTCGTTGTTATCGGATTGAATACTTTTATGGATTTGAGAACACTTGATACATGTCTTGCAATTGAATACTCGTGGTGACAATGGGGTATCGTATTGATTCACTTGGTATATGTTTTGGCACTCAACCCGCGGATTCCCGAGGTAACATTGGGGTAATCTATGCATAGGGGTTGATGCACGTTCTTGTCTTTTGTTTCTCCGGTAGAAATCTTGGGGCACTCTTTGAAGTTCTTTGTGTTGGATTGAGTATTATGAATATGAATTTGCTTTGGTGTTATTTTAGTATGAACTCTAGGATAGATCGAACGGAAAGAATAGCTTTGTGTTATTTTAGTACGAACTCTTGAATAGATCGAGCGGAAAGAATAGCTTTGAGGTGGTCTCGTACCCTACAAACAATTTATTCTTATGTTCTCCGCTAGATAGGAACTTTGGAGTGATTCTTCATCGCACTATGAGGGATAATCATATGATCCAACTATGTTAGCATTGTTGAGAGATTGCACTAATGAAAGTATGCACCCTAGGCCTCATTTTTAAGCATTGCAACACCGTTTTTGTGCCCGTTTACTATTTGCTACCTTGCTGTTTTTATTTATTGATTATGAAAAATATTTCTACCATCCATATTACACTTTTATCACCATCTCTTCACCTAACTAGTGCACCTATACAATTTTCCATTGTATTGGGTGTGTTGGGGACACAAGAGATGTTGGGGAACGTAGCAGAAATTCAAAATTTTCCTACGTGTCACCAAGATCTATCTATGGAGAGACCAGCAACGAGTAGAAAGAGAGTGCATCTACATACCCTTGTAGATCGCTAAGCGGAAGCATTCAAGTGAACGGGGTTGATGGAGTCGTACTCGTCGTGATTCAAATCACCGATGATCCTAGTGCCGAACGGACGGCACCTCCGCGTTCAACACACGTACAGCCCGGTGACGTCTCCCATGCCTTGATCCAGCAAGGAGAGAGGGAGAGGTTGAGGAAGACTCCATCCAACAGCAGCACAACGGCGTGGTGGTGGTGGAGGAGCGTGGCAATCCAGCAGGGCTTCGCCAAGCACCATGGGAGAGGAGGAGTAGGGAGAGAGGTAGGGCTGTGCCAGAACTTCGTCTATAGCTTCCATGCGCCTCCCCACTATATATAGGGGTGGAGGGGCTGGTTTCTTGCCCTCCAAGTCCATTGGGGCGTTGGCCAAGGTGGGAGGAAAGAAATCTCATTATTTCCTTCCCCACCGATTGTTATCCCCCCTTTTTAGGGATCTTGATCTTATCCCTTCGGGATATGATCTTATTCCTTCTAAGGGGGGATCTTGGTGCGCCTTGACCAGGGGTGTGGGGCCTTACCCCCACTACCCACGTCCATGTGGGTCCCCCCATGAAGGTGGGCCCCACTCCGGAACCTTCTAGAACCTTCCCGATACAATACCGAAAAATCCCGAACATTTTCCGGTGGCCAAAATAGGACTTCCCATATATAAATCTTTACCTCCGGACCATTCCGGAACTCCTCGTGACGTCCGGGATCTCATCCGGGACTCCAAACAACATTCGGTAACCACATACAAACTTCCTTTATAACCCTAGCGTCATCGAACCTTAAGTGTGTAGACCCTACGGGTTCGGGAGACATGCAGACATGACCGAGACGTTCTCCGGTCAATAACCAACAGCGGGATCTGGATACCCATGATGGCTCCCACACGTTCCACGATGATCTCATCGGATGAACCACGATGTCAAGGACTTAATCAATCCCGTATTCAATTCCCTTTGTCTATCGGTATGTTACTTGCCTGAGATTCGATCGTCGGTATCCAATACCTTGTTCAATCTCGTTACCGACAAGTCACTTTACTCGTTCCGTAACACATCATCCCGTGATCAACTCCTTGGTCACATTGCGCATATGATGATGTCCTACCGAGTGGGCCCAGAGATACCTCTCCGTTTACACAGAGTGACAAATCCCAGTCTCGATCCGCATAAAACAATAGATACTTTCGGAGATACCTGTAGTGCACCTTTATAGTCACCCAGTTACGTTGTGACGTTTGATACACCCAAAGCACTCCTACGGTATCCAGGAGTTACACGCTCTCATGGTCAAAGGAAGAGATACTTGACATTGGCAAAGCTCTAGCAAACGAACTACACGATCTTTGTGCTAGGCTTAGGATTGGGTCTTGTCCATCACATCATTCTCCTAATGATGTGATCCCGTTATGTCACACCCTAGCTAGTCATGCATTAGAGTGTTGCATCATGTTTATTCTTTCATCAGAAACTTGAAATGGGGATGACAGAACCCCCAGTCCCCTCTGAAACCAATTAGGGTTACTAAAATAATTCTTCAATGAACCTGAAATGCCCTTCTAAAATGTCCATCATTTTAGCCTTGGTTCAGAACCTCTGCCAAAAATGGTGCACACTTTTCTAGGCCATCCTAGGGTTCTTGAGTTAAATCATAACTATTTGAATTTGGGCATTTAAAATAATATAAAATATTTAAATGCTCAAATATCTCCAAACTAAAATGTTTCATGTTGGAAATATTCCAACTATGGACCAGGAGTAGTTTGGTGATTTTTGGAGTTGTCTAGGTATTTTATTTAATTCAACAAAGTTGCAGAAATATTAAATAAAACAGAAAACAGAAAAAAACTAAAAGGGAGAAGCTTACCTGGGCTCCTCCCTGTTCAGCCCAGCCAGCTGGCCGGCCCAGCCCAGCACTGTAGCTCCCCGTCGTCTTCCTCCCCACGCCCCGAAGCTGCTGCGTGCTCGCGCGCGCGCGGCCGCGCGGCCACCTCCTGCTTGCCGACGCCCCCCTGGCCGCGTGGACGACGCCCGCAGCCGTCCCGATCCCCCCTGCTCTCGCTCACTCTCCCCCGTTTCTCCCTCGCTCTCTCTCGCTCTCGGCCGAACACCACCGTCGCCGCCGTTCGCCGTAGCCACTGACTCCGGCCACCCCTCGCTCCCCCGAGTAGCTCAGAAGCTCCGCCTCGACTCCCTCTTCCTCCCCACCGCTCCACGAGTCCCCGGAAGCCCTGCATCGCCGCCACGTCGCCGTTCCCCTCTTCGGACTCCGACCACCGTCGCCGACGAATTCGCCGTCTCCAGCGCGTCCCCGAGCCCGCTTCGACGCCCACTGCAACCGCGGTGAGCCCCCGAGCCGTTTCCCCCTCTCCTTCCCCTCGTTCCCTCACCGTAGCTGCATCCCCACCTCGGCCGAACCTCCGCCGTCGCCAAGCTCGCCGTCGACGCAGCTCCGGTGACCATTTGGTCACCCCGGCGAGTCCAACGCGTTCACAGAACCCAGTAGAGCATCCCTAGCGCCTCACCTTGCTCGACTTCGAGCTCCAGCACCACTCCCGTGCACGACCGAACCCCGGCGGCCGCAGCCGAGCTCGCCGCCGTCGACTCCGGCCACCCCGACCCCAACGGACTCCGCCAAGAGCCGCGGGTCGTCCTCAGCTTCACTCCGGTGGTCGCCACGTTCCATTTGGTGGCCGAAACGACCAAAACCACTATCGCCGCCGCACTGTTGGTCGCCGCCGGCCAGAACTCCGGCGAGCTGACGTGGCCTAGTTGATTAACCACTAATCCATCACCTACTGACGCTGACAAGTGGGCCCCAGGGGTTAGTCAAAGCTAACCAGCCCGGGGTCAACGCGGGATTAGCACCTGGTCACTGACGTGTGGACCCCACACGTCAGGTTTGACCCGAGCCAGCCCTGTTGACCTGCTGATGTCACTATGATGTCAGGCTGACGCAGTAAATGATATTTCTGGATTTAATTAAATCAGGAAATTCCAGAATATTATTTAAACTTCAAAAATTCATAACTTTTATTCTGTAACTCCAAATTGGACAAATAATATATGAAAAATGATCAGAAAAATCCAATCTATCCATCTGTACTATTTTCATGCATGATCAAACAAGTTAACTTGATGTTTCAATCAGAACAAGAAAAGGCACTTTAAAAGGCCATATTTGAATTTGAAATTTGAATCTTTGATTCAAATTTGCTCAAACACTTCTGGCTTTAGTTGCATTAGCCTAACACACTCATATTGCCATGTTTCATGCATGCATCATATTGTTGCACATTGTTTGGTGATGCCTGTGTATCGTTATCCTTTGCGACAGGATCTGTCCCCGAGGAGTACCGTGATTACCCTAACGAGGAATCGTATCCGTGCAACGAACCATCAGGCAAGCAACCAACCATTTGATCATATCGATACAATCCCATGTTCTCGCTCCTGCTCTCTTTTACTGCATTAAGACAACGCGATTCAAACTGCTGTGTGCTACGGTAGTTGAACCCATTTCCTCTGCATGACCTGTCATTGCCACAGTAACTAGATGAAACCCACTAGCATGTGTAGGAGTTGATTGAGCCATATGTATGTGTTGTTCCTACCTTGCTATGCCTGCTATGCTTAGAGTCGTGTCAGGTCTGGTTCATCTGGGTGATGGGCTAGAGTGAAATGATTATGTCGGTAATGAGAGTGGTGTGGTGAACACGTTTTGGTAAAGGTATCGATGAGAGGCCATGTAGGAGTACATGGTGGGTTGTTTCATTGAAGCCGACCTTAAGCACTGAGATCTGTATGTGTGATTTAAGAATCAGCTACTACCATGCATTGGGCCCGAAACCAATGGACCCTCTCGACTTCTTGTTCACCCTAGTTCTCCGTCCAGGAGTTGCAAGTAGTTTCTGGTGTTTGTAGCCTACTGGAGGCCGTGGACAGCGCTGACCGTAGGGGTGGGCTGTGATGCGGTAGGTACGTGGCCGGGTGTACCGAATACCCGTTAGGTATCTCGGGAACCCTGTTCACATCGTTCGGGGCCGTATGGGAAACCTCGGCCGGACTCCCTGCGGATGGAACCTGAATAGGCGATAAACCTGGACTGGAGGCTTAGGTGATTAGGTAGGTCGTGGCCGACACCCACGTTGGGCTTCCGCTTGAAGGTTGCCGAGTACATGTCGTGTAAACGACGATAAGTGGTGAGAGCGTGTATGAAGAAGTACACCCCTGCAGGGTTAACATGATCTATTCGAATAGCCGCGTCCGCGGTAAAGGACTACTTGGTTGCCTATACAGTTCATAGACAAGTAAATGGAAACTATTAAAAGCCTCAAGATAAGTGTGAGTGCCGAGGATGGCTCTTCCGTAGGAAGACGGAGGTGGATCCTCAGTAGTGTATTGAAGTGGTGAGTAGTGGACTCGTGTGCGCAAAACATTTCAAGTTGGTGTATCGTAGGATAGTCTAGCCAAGAGTCAAAGCTGGCTTGCTGCAATAACTCCACCAACCCTTCTTGATACTATGCATGTATGTAGGATCTGATGTAAGTCTTGCTGAGTACCTTTGTACTCATGTTGCTATATTCTACATTTTTTTACAGAAGACGCTGCAACCCCTTCTGATGGGTTCTATGTAGACGTTGACATCAACGAGTAGGCTAAAGACCCAGGTGGTGACCCTGAGCTTGTGAAGGACCACATAGTATAGCCAGGCTTTCCAAGCCCTTTTTATTTTACTAGTTGTCTGTACTCAGACAAGTTACTTCCGCTGTTGGCTTGTATGATTGTATGACTTGTATGTTGGGTCGTGAGACCCGTACCTTTGTGTGTATGTTATGTATGGCTCACTGAGCCTTAAATAAAGTACTTGTGTCGTAGAGTCATGTTGTGATGCTTCGTTGTATTTGCACATATCGAGCATATTGTGTGTATGATTGAAATGCTTGGTATGTGTGGGATCTGACTATCTAGTTGTTTATCTTTAGTAGCCTCTCTTACCGGGAAATGTCTCCTAGTGTTACCGCTGAGCCATGGTAGCTTGCTACTGCTCTGGAACACTTAGGCTGGCCGGCATGTGTCCTTCTTCGTTCCTGTGTCTGTCCCTTCGGGGAAATGTCACGCTTTGAGTACCGGAGTCCTGTTAGCCCGCTACAGCCCGGTTTACCGGAGTCCTGCTAGCCCAGTGCTACAGCCCGGGCTCACTTGCTGATGACCGACACGTTCGAAGCTGGGTCATGGATGCCTGTCCCTGTAAGTCTGTGCCACTTTGGGTTTACGACTAGTCATGTCAGCCCGGGCTCTTTATCATATGGATGCTAGCGACACTATCATATACGTGAGCCAAAAGGCGCAAACGGTCCCGGGAAAAAGGTAAGACGACACCCGTGGGGATACCGTGCGTGAGGCCGCAAAGTGATATGAGGTGTTACCAGCTAGATCGATGTGACATCGAGTCGGGGTCCTGACAGCGTTGGCATCAGAGCCGGACTGCCTGTAGGTTCTCCAAGCCAAACTGGTCGATGTTGAGTCTAGAAATTCTTTAGTTATATGTAGGGGAATTGTTTGTGGGTTGGAACGTAAGGCTCTTTTTACTCCTTATATCTTATGACATTCTGATCTGAGTCAGTCCATTCTTCCACCGGGGGTTAAGGAATTAGGATCTGTTCTCTCTATCAGGATCACGTGTTACTGATCAGTAGTACCTTATAAGTTTGATGGTTACAAGCCTAGTCCAGTTCTACTACCACATTATGTTGTAAGAATGGTTTCAAGACTTGATATGATGATGTTGAGTGTGTACGAAATCCTTTGTCAAATGTCTCAATATCCTTTTTGAGCATTTTCAGCTGTTATGCTGCCGAAATTTTGCTAGAAATTCTAATGCCTTTGCATTATAATTGTGCTTTCAGATGGCCACTCGCGACCTCAATCAAGTGGTTCGCCTGACTCGATGCCTAGATGTACCCGGCCATACCGCTAAGTTGGTCAGGGTAATGACTGAGGCTGGATACCGCTGGTATCCTGAGTACACGGTCGAAGAGCAATTCCGAGATTTTAATCAAAGCCAGTATCTCTGCACTGTCAGGATATTTCCTTCTTATCCTGGATCCACTGAGCCTCTTCACTGCTCCTATGGACTCGGGGTTACTATCGAGATGGCTGTGCAGGATGCCGCCTACTCTATGATGACCATTATGCGAGTCAGATCTGGGTTATTTCAGGACTCTGACTTCCGGTATATGCCAGGATCACTTCCGGGAGCACAAGGATATTTTCAGGCTATATATGCTGACTCCACTCAGGAGGATTCACGGACTCGCACCACTGCTGAGATGCTCGAGGATAAGGACCGTGAAAATCGGGCCTTAAGGTTAGAGCTCTTCAATACCCGTGCTGACCACTGGGCCACTTTGACTCGGTTCGCACCGGCAGTGCAAGCTGGATATTCAGACATGCGCGATCTCTATCCTGTGAGATCTGCTCTGCCAGACGTGATGGTTTGGCGTGATGTAGGAGGCATCACCCCACCTCGCGGTCCCCGCAGGCCACCGTTTGCTGGTCCAAGACCTCATCCTAGCCCCTATGGTCCACAAGCTCCGCGAGACCGTCTGTTTCCGGATGATCATGTTGAACTTCCGGGCTATGGAGGTGACTTCTACGAGGACTACTACGGATCGGTCTGAGTTAGTAGTAGTATCACTGGTTCGCACTAGCTGTGTCGTCTGTCGTCCCGCGTGACTCGTGGGATATGACCTAGTTTGTACTCTTCCGGAGTTGTAGAAAAATAATGTATAGGAGTTTGGAATGCCTCCGATGAGATGTAATCCCTTTTCACCGTAATAGTACTTTGTTTGGTCTTGTACTAAACCTTGTATGGTGTGTATGACGATGGAATAAAGAAGCAGTTTCTGTATCTACCATGTCATACGGATGATCATCTTGCATTCCGAGTTATTCCTTGCATTATGTATCCTATGTCGGAATTTTATCATTCTGACTAAATCATTGGCTTGTTTACCTAGGATGGTCAACACGCGCGCCAACCCTGCTTCTCAAGAGCAGGCCGAAGGCAGTGAAGCCAGAAATGAAAATCTGCCTCATCCTCCTTCACTAGCCGAGGTGATGATGGAAGCTGAGAGAAACAAGCGGGAGACAAACCGTTTGTTGGAGCGTATTGAACAGAATACAGCACACCATCAGAGGGCTAACGTGGTGTCACTCAGCGATTTTATCAAATTGCATCCACCCACGTTCCACCACTCCGTCGAGCCTCTCGACGCTGATGACTGGCTTCGCAGTATTTCTCACAAGCTGCGTTCCGCGCTGGTAGCGGAGGCTGACAAGGTCACCTTTGCCGCATATCATCTTGAAGGCCCCGCCAGTCTATGGTGGGAGAATTATGGAGCTATGCGCCCAGCGGGCCATGTCACAACTTGGGCTGAGTTCAGTGAGGCTTTCCGTGAACACCACATTCCGGAGGGTCTCATGGACCGTAAGCGTGAAGAATTTTGCAATTTCACCCAAGGCCGACTTTCTGTGGATGCCTATAGCAGAGAGTTTGGTAAGCTCGCCCGTTATGCAACCGAGGAAGTTTCTACTGACGCCAAGAAGCAAGCAAGGTTCCGTAAGGGCCTTAGTCCTGAGCTTCGTCGCGACCTCCGTCTGCATGAGTGCACATCTTTTTCGAAACTTGTCAACAAAGCCATCAGTGCTGAAACTGGTCAGACTGATTATGACGCAACACGCAAGCATGGACGTGACATGGGTTCCTCATCCGGTGCTGGTCCTCAGAAGCGCCGCGTGTGGGTACCCAATACCGCCCTGCCACCCAGGTTCACACCGAGGCCATCTTTTCAGGCGCCTCGCCCTGTTCAACAGTCTGCACCGGCCAAGCCCTATGGGGGTCCAACCAATAATGCTCCTCCACGTACCAGTTCCGTGACTTGTTTCAAGTGTGGGGAATCTGGTCATTATATGCGTGAGTGTCCCCAGACCAACCCCAATCAATCTGCTAAAGCTGTTGGCCGTGGCAAGCCGACAGGGAAGGTGTTCCATGCCAAACCGGTCACCGCTTCACGTGGCCATGTCAACTGTGTCTCTGCCGAAGAAGCTCAAGAGGATCCCAACGTCGTTCTCGGTACGCTTCTTGTTAATTGCCACCCGGCATCTGTTCTTTTCGATACA
Organism: Triticum dicoccoides; assembly: GCF_002162155.2. Taxonomy (NCBI): domain Eukaryota; kingdom Viridiplantae; phylum Streptophyta; class Magnoliopsida; order Poales; family Poaceae; genus Triticum; species Triticum dicoccoides. The sequence goes on from NC_041393.1 coordinate 419,252,745, forward strand.
GGAGCCTCTCATTCCTTTATATCTGAAAATTATGCTCGTTTGCATAACGTTGCATTCTGTGATCTGCCGTCCACTATGGAAATCTCTACCCCTGGGTCTAGATGGCAGACCTCTAGGGTAAGTTATGGAAATGAAATCCAAGTCGACAGACTTGTTTTTCTCGCATCTTTGATAGCCCTTAAATCTTCAGACATTAATATCATTTTGGGTATGGACTGGATGTCAGCTCATCATGCCAAAATCGATTGCTTCTCTAGGACCGTTCAACTCACCCATCCTTCGGGGAAGATAGTCAATGTTTTGACCCGAATAGCCAAGCGGCAGTTATATTCTCTTAACGCCAGCCCTTTGCCAGACCTTGAGGACGTTCCGGTAGTCCATGATTTTCCGGATGTCTTTCCAGAGGAATTGCCAGGTGTTCCACCTGACAGGGATGTTGAGTTCGTAATAGACCTCATTCCAGGTACCGTTCCGATTGCTAGAAGACCTTATAAGATGGCACCCCTAGAACTAGCAGAGCTTAAGAAACAACTCGATGAGTCCTTGAAAAAGGGTTTCATCCGCCCTAGTTCATCTCCGTGGGCTTGCCCCGTCCTATTCGTCAAGAAGAAGGATGGTACGGACCGGATGGTTGTAGATTACCGACCTGTCAATTTGGTCACAATCAAGAACAAATATCCACTTCCCAGGATCAACGATCTGTATGATCAGCTCGCTGGATCCTCAGTCTTCTCCAAGATGGATTTGAGGTTGGGCTACCATCAAATCAAAATCAGAAACGGGGACATTCCTAAAACGGCCTTTGTTACTCGTTACGGCCAATACGAGTACACCGTCATGTCCTTCGGTTTAACCAACGCTCCAGCCACCTTTTCTCGGTTAATGAACTCAATCTTCATGGAGTATTTGGATAAATTCGTCGTAGTTTATCTCGATGATATACTCATCTACTCCAAGAACGAGGAAGAACATGCCGAACATCTAAGGCTAGTGTTGCAGAAACTTCGAGAGCATCGCCTTTATGCCAAATTTTCAAAATGTGAATTCTGGTTGCCAGAAGTGACCTATCTGGGTCACGTAATATCTGGTAAAGGTATTGCTGTTAACCCTGAGCGAGTTCAAGCTGTCCTTGACTGGACTCCACCCGAATCGGTCAAGCAAGTTCGGAGTTTTCTAGGCTTAGCGAGCTATTGCCGTCGCTTTGTCGAGAACTTCTCCAAAGTTGCTAAACCTCTAACCGAACTCCTCAAGAAAGATAAGAAGTTCGAATGGACTCCACAATGTGAGCACAGTTTTCAGGAACTGAAAAGACGCCTGACTTCTGCTCCCGTGCTGGTACCGCCAGATTTCTCCAAGGACTTTGTTATCTACTGCGACGCCTCGCGACAAGGACTAGGTTGCATCCTTATGCAAGATCGACACGTAATTGCTTACGCTTCATGGCAATTGCACCCACATGAGGAGAATTACCCTACTCATGATCTAGAACTTGCAGCCGTAGTCTATGCACTTAAGACCTGGCGACATTACCTCCTCGGTAATCGTTGCGAAATATTCACTGATCACCAAAGTCTGAAGTACATTTTCACCCAACCGGATTTGAATCTCAGGCAAAGACGTTGGGTTGAATTGATCACAGACTTCGACTTAGGAATAACCTATACCCCAGGGAAAGCCAACGTCATGGCTGATGCGCTAAGTCGTAAATCTTATTGTAACAACCTGATGTTACAACAAAGTCAACCGCTTCTCCATGAGGAATTTCGGAAGCTTAACCTTCACATTGTACCTCAAGGTTTTCTCTCCACCTTGGTGGCAAAACCTACCCTTACGGATCAAATTATCAAAGCACAGAAGGTAGATCCGGGAATCTCCCGCATCAAGAGGAACATTCAGAAAGGAGTTGCGAATTGTTTCTCCGTTAATGATCAAGGAGTCGTATACTTCGGGGATCGACTAGTGGTTCCCAAGGTGCGCAACCTGAGGCGATTGATCCTTAAGGAAGCCCATGAATCTCCTCTCACCATTCATCCCGGTAGTACTAAAATGTATCAGGACCTACGCCAGAGGTTCTGGTGGACTAGGATGAAGAGAGAAATTGCTCAGTATATTGCCAATTGCGACGTCTGTCGTCGTGTAAAAGCAGAGCATCAACGGCCTGCTGGCACCCTTCAACCCTTAGCTATTCCTGAATGGAAATGGGATAAGATTGGTATGGATTTCATTACCGGTTTTCCCAGGACCAAAAGAGGGAATAATGCTATTTTCGTCGTGGTCGATCGTCTTTCTAAGGTAGCTCATTTCTTACCTGTTCGTGAGAGTATAACCGCTAGTCAACTGGCAGACTTATACATCTCCCGGATAGTGTCCCTCCATGGTGTTCCTTTGGAAATCAATTCGGATCGAGGAAGTCTTTTCACCTCTCGATTTTGGGAAAGTTTCCAAAATGCTATGGGAACCCGTCTCTCCTTTAGCACCGCTTTCCACCCTCAGTCAAGTGGTCAAGTGGAACGCGTCAACCAAATTCTAGAAGACATGCTTCGAGCCTCTGTTATCTCTTTCGGAATGGACTGGGAGAAGTGCCTTCCATTTGCCGAATTCGCTTACAACAACAGCTATCAATCTAGCTTGGGTAAAGCCCCTTTTGAAGTTCTCTATGGACGACGATGTCGAACACCCCTTAACTGGTCAGAGACCGGGGAAAGACAATTCTTTGGCCCGGATATGATTCAGGAAGCAGAAGAACAAGTTCGTATCGTTCGTGAAAAGTTGAAAACAGCCCAATCCCGTCAAAAGAGTCAATATGACCGAAAACATAAGGCTATGACTTTCGAGGTTGACGAGAAGGCTTATCTTCGGGTCACCCCTCTGAAGGGAACCCATCGCTTCGGTATCAAAGGCAAATTGGCTCCTCGTTACATTGGACCTTTTCGCATTCTTGCCAAACGAGGAGAAGTTGCCTACCAACTGGAACTACCTCCGCACCTCTCCAGAGTTCACGATGTCTTCCACGTTTCTCAACTCAGGCGTTGCTTCTCGGATCCTATCCGTGAAGTGGACCACGAAACGCTTGATCTCCAAGATAATCTTACATATCGGGAGTACCCCATTCGTATCCTCGATCAAGCCGAGCGTACCACGCGACGTCATAATATCAAGTTCCTCAAAGTTCAATGGTCGCACCATTCTGAAGATGAAGCAACTTGGGAAAGGGAGGATCGTCTTCGACTTGAATATCCTGCCTTCTTCTCGGAGGAACCCAAATCTCGGGACGAGATTCTTTTGAGTGGGGGTGAGTTGTCACACCCTAGCTAGTCATGCATTAGAGTGTTGCATCATGTTTATTCTTTCATCAGAAACTTGAAATGGGGATGACAGAACCCCCAGTCCCCTCTGAAACCAATTAGGGTTACTAAAATAATTCTTCAATGAACCTGAAATGCCCTTCTAAAATGTCCATCATTTTAGCCTTGGTTCAGAACCTCTGCCAAAAATGGTGCACACTTTTCTAGGCCATCCTAGGGTTCTTGAGTTAAATCATAACTATTTGAATTTGGGCATTTAAAATAATATAAAATATTTAAATGCTCAAATATCTCCAAACTAAAATGTTTCATGTTGGAAATATTCCAACTATGGACCAGGAGTAGTTTGGTGATTTTTGGAGTTGTCTAGGTATTTTATTTAATTCAACAAAGTTGCAGAAATATTAAATAAAACAGAAAACAGAAAAAAACTAAAAGGGAGAAGCTTACCTGGGCTCCTCCCTGTTCAGCCCAGCCAGCTGGCCGGCCCAGCCAGCTGGCCGGCCCAGCCCAGCACTGTAGCTCCCCGTCGTCTTCCTCCCCACGCCCCGAAGCTGCTGCGTGCTCGCGCGCGCGCGGCCGCGCGGCCACCTCCTGCTTGCCGACGCCCCCCTGGCCGCGTGGACGACGCCCGCAGCCGTCCCGATCCCCCTGCTCTCGCTCACTCTCCCCCGTTTCTCCCTCGCTCTCTCTCGCTCTCGGCCGAACACCACCGTCGCCGCCGTTCGCCGTAGCCACTGACTCCGGCCACCCCTCGCTCCCCCGAGTAGCTCAGAAGCTCCGCCTCGACTCCCTCTTCCTCCCCACCGCTCCACGAGTCCCCGGAAGCCCTGCATCGCCGCCACGTCGCCGTTCCCCTCTTCGGACTCCGACCACCGTCGCCGACGAATTCGCCGTCTCCAGCGCGTCCCCGAGCCCGCTTCGACGCCCACTGCAACCGCGGTGAGCCCCCGAGCCGTTTCCCCCTCTCCTTCCCCTCGTTCCCTCACCGTAGCTGCATCCCCACCTCGGCCGAACCTCCGCCGTCGCCAAGCTCGCCGTCGACGCAGCTCCGGTGACCATTTGGTCACCCCGGCGAGTCCAACGCGTTCACAGAACCCAGTAGAGCATCCCTAGCGCCTCACCTTGCTCGACTTCGAGCTCCAGCACCACTCCCGTGCACGACCGAACCCCGGCGGCCGCAGCCGAGCTCGCCGCCGTCGACTCCGGCCACCCCGACCCCAACGGACTCCGCCAAGAGCCGCGGGTCGTCCTCAGCTTCACTCCGGTGGTCGCCACGTTCCATTTGGTGGCCGAAACGACCAAAACCACTATCGCCGCCGCACTGTTGGTCGCCGCCGGCCAGAACTCCGGCGAGCTGACGTGGCCTAGTTGATTAACCACTAATCCATCACCTACTGACGCTGACAAGTGGGCCCCAGGGGTTAGTCAAAGCTAACCAGCCCGGGGTCAACGCGGGATTAGCACCTGGTCACTGACGTGTGGACCCCACACGTCAGGTTTGACCCGAGCCAGCCCTGTTGACCTGCTGATGTCACTATGATGTCAGGCTGACGCAGTAAATGATATTTCTGGATTTAATTAAATCAGGAAATTCCAGAATATTATTTAAACTTCAAAAATTCATAACTTTTATTCTGTAACTCCAAATTGGACAAATAATATATGAAAAATGATCAGAAAAATCCAATCTATCCATCTGTACTATTTTCATGCATGATCAAACAAGTTAACTTGATGTTTCAATCAGAACAAGAAAAGGCACTTTAAAAGGCCATATTTGAATTTGAAATTTGAATCTTTGATTCAAATTTGCTCAAACACTTCTGGCTTTAGTTGCATTAGCCTAACACACTCATATTGCCATGTTTCATGCATGCATCATATTGTTGCACATTGTTTGGTGATGCCTGTGTATCGTTATCCTTTGCGACAGGATCTGTCCCCGAGGAGTACCGTGATTACCCTAACGAGGAATCGTATCCGTGCAACGAACCATCAGGCAAGCAACCAACCATTTGATCATATCGATACAATCCCATGTTCTCGCTCCTGCTCTCTTTTACTGCATTAAGACAACGCGATTCAAACTGCTGTGTGCTACGGTAGTTGAACCCATTTCCTCTGCATGACCTGTCATTGCCACAGTAACTAGATGAAACCCACTAGCATGTGTAGGAGTTGATTGAGCCATATGTATGTGTTGTTCCTACCTTGCTATGCCTGCTATGCTTAGAGTCGTGTTAGGTCTGGTTCATCTGGGTGATGGGCTAGAGTGAAATGATTATGTCGGTAATGAGAGTGGTGTGGTGAACACGATTTGGTAAAGGTATCGATGAGAGGCCATGTAGGAGTACATGGTGGGTTGTTTCATTGAAGCCGACCTTAAGCACTGAGATCTGTATGTGTGATTTAAGAATCAGCTACTACCATGCATTGGGCCCGAAACCAATGGACCCTCTCGGCTTCTTATTCACCCTAGTTCTCCGTCCAGGAGTTGCAAGTAGTTTCTGGTGTTTGTAGCCTACTGGAGGCCGTGGACATCGCTGACCGTAGGGGTGGGCTGTGATGCGGTAGGTACGTGGCCGGGTGTACCGAATACCCGTTAGGTATCTCGGGAACCCTGTTCACATCGTTCGGGGCCGTATGGGAAACCTCGGCCGGACTCCCTGCGGATGGAACCTGAATAGGCGATAAACCTGGACTGGAGGCTTAGGTGATTAGGTAGGTCGTGGCCGACACCCACGTTGGGCTTCCGCTTGAAGGTTGCCGAGTACATGTCGTGTAAACGACGATAAGTGGTGAGAGCGTGTATGAAGAAGTACACCCCTGCAGGGTTAACATGATCTATTCGAATAGCCGCGTCCGCGGTAAAGGACTACTTGGTTGCCTATACAGTTCATAGACAAGTAAATGGAAACTATTAAAAGCCTCAAGATAAGTGTGAGTGCCGAGGATGGCTCTTCCGTAGGAAGACGGAGGTGGATCCTCAGTAGTGTATTGAAGTGGTGAGTAGTGGACTCGTGTGCGCAAAACATTTCAAGTTGGTGTATCGTAGGATAGTCTAGCCAAGAGTCAAAGCTGGCTTGCTGCAATAACTCCACCAACCCTTCTTGATACTATGCATGTATGTAGGATCTGATGTAAGTCTTGCTGAGTACCTTTGTACTCATGTTGCTATATTCTACATTTTTTTACAGAAGACGCTGCAACCCCTTCTGATGGGTTCTATGTAGACGTTGACATCAACGAGTAGGCTAAAGACCCAGGTGGTGACCCTGAGCTTGTGAAGGACCACATAGTATAGCCAGGCTTTCCAAGCCCTTTTTATTTTACTAGTTGTCTGTACTCAGACAAGTTACTTCCGCTGTTGGCTTGTATGATTGTATGACTTGTATGTTGGGTCGTGAGACCCGTACCTTTGTGTGTATGTTATGTATGGCTCACTGAGCCTTAAATAAAGTACTTGTGTCGTAGAGTCATGTTGTGATGCTTCGTTGTATTTGCACATATCGAGCATATTGTGTGTATGATTGAAATGCTTGGTATGTGTGGGATCTGACTATCTAGTTGTTTATCTTTAGTAGCCTCTCTTACCGGGAAATGTCTCCTAGTGTTACCGCTGAGCCATGGTAGCTTGCTACTGCTCTGGAACACTTAGGCTGGCCGGCATGTGTCCTTCTTCGTTCCTGTGTCTGTCCCTTCGGGGAAATGTCACGCTTTGAGTACCGGAGTCCTGTTAGCCCGCTACAGCCCGGTTTACCGGAGTCCTGCTAGCCCAGTGCTACAGCCCGGGCCCACTTGCTGATGACCGACACGTTCGAAGCTGGGTCATGGATGCCTGTCCCTGTAAGTCTGTGCCACTTTGGGTTTACGACTAGTCATGTCAGCCCGGGCTCTTTATCATATGGATGCTAGCGACACTATCATATACGTGAGCCAAAAGGCGCAAACGGTCCCGGGAAAAAGGTAAGACGACACCCGTGGGGATACCGTGCGTGAGGCCGCAAAGTGATATGAGGTGTTACCAGCTAGATCGATGTGACATCGAGTCGGGGTCCTGACACGTTATCAACGACATCCAATGTCCATAGCCAGGAAACCATGACTATCTGTTGATCACAACGAGCTAGTCAACTAGAGGCTCACTAGGGACATATTGTGGTCTATGTATTCACACGTGTATTACGATTTCTGGATAATATAGTTATAGCATGAATAAAAGACAATTATCATGAACAAGGAAATATAATAATAACACTTCTATTATTGCCTCTAGGGCATATTTCCAACAGTCTCCCACTTGCACTAGAGTCAATAATCTAGTTCACATCGCCATGTGATTAACACTCACAGGTCACATCGCCATGTGACTAATACCCAAGAGTTTTAGGTTTGATCATGTTGCTTGTGAGAGAGGTTTTAGTCAACGGGTCAGAAACTTTCAGATCCGTGTGTGCTTTACAAATCTCTATGTCATCTCCTAGATGTAGCTACCACGCTCTATTTGGAGCTATTCCAAATAACTGTTCTACTTGGAGCTATTCTAAATTGTTGCCCCATAATACGTATCCGGTATCTCTTCTTAGAGCTATCCGGATAGGTGTTAAGCTTGCATCGACGTAACCTTTATGACGAACTCTTTTACCACCTCCATAATCGAGAAAATTCCTTAGTCCACTAGTTACCAAGGATAACTTTGACCGTTGTCTGTGATCCATTCATGGATCACTCTTGTACCCCTTGACTGACTCATGGCAAGGCACACTTCAGGTGCGGTACTCAGCATGGCATACTGTAGAGCCTATGTCTTAAGCATAGGGGACGACCTTCGTCCTTTCTCTCTATTCTGCCGAGGTCGAGCTTTAAGTCTTAACTTCGTACCTTACAACTCAGGCAAGAACTCCTTCTTTGACTGGTCCATCTTGAACACCTTCAAGATCATGTCAAGGTATGTGCTCATTTGAAAGTATTATTAAGCATTTTGATCTATCCTTATAGATCTTGATGCTCAATGTTCAAGTAGCTTAATCCAGGCTTTCCATTGAAAAACACTTTCAAAATAACCCTATATGCTTTCCAGAAATTCTACGTCATTTCTGATCAACAATATGTCAACAACATATACTCATCAGAAATTCTATAGTGCTCCCACTCACTTCTTTGGAAATACAAGTTTCTCATAAACTTTGTACAAACCCAAAATCTTTGATCATCTCATCAAAGCGTACATTCCAACTCCGAGATGCTTACTCCAGTCCTTAGAAGGATCGCTGGAGCTAGCATACCTTTTAGCATCCTTAGGATCGACAAAACTTTTCTGATTGTATTGCATACAACCTTTCCTTACGAAAACTGGTAAGGAAACTTGTCTTGACATCCATCTGCCAGATTTCATAAATGCAGCTAATGCTAACATGATTCCGACGGACTTTAAGCATCACTACGAGTGAGAAAATCTCATCGTAGTGAACTCCTTGAACTTGTCGGAAAACACTTCGCCTCAAGTCGAGCTTCATAGATGGTGACATTACCATCCACGTCCATCTTCTTCTTAAAAGATCCATTTATCTCAATGGATTGCCGATCATCGGGCAAGTCCATCAAAGTCCATGCTTTGTTCTGATATATGGATACTATCTCGGATTTCATGGATTCTAACCATTTGTCGGAATTCGGGCCCACCATCGCTTCTCCATAGCTCGTAGGTTCATTGTTGTCTAGCAACATGACCTTCAAGACAGGATTACGTACCACTCTGAAGTAGTACGCATCCTTGTCATCCCACGAGGTTTGGTAGTGACTTGATCCGAAGTTTCATGATCAATATCATAAGCTTCCACTTCAATTGGTGTAGGTGCCACAAGAACAACTTCCTGTGCCCTGCCACACACTAGTTGAAGAGACGGTTCAATAACCTCATCAAGTCTCCACCATCCTCCCACTCAATTCTTTCGAGAGAAACTTTTCGTTGAGAAAGTACCTGATTCTAGAAACAATCCCTTATTGCTTTCGGATCTGAGACAGGAGGTATACCCAACTGTTTTGGGTGTCCTATGAAGATGCATTTTATCCGCTTTGGGTTCGAGCTTATCAATCCTGAAACTTTTTCACATAAGCGTTGCAGCCCCAAACCTTTAAGAAACGACAACTTAGGTTTCTCTAAACCATAATTCATACGGTGTCATCTCAACGGAATTACGTGGTGCCCTATTTAAAGTGAATGTGGTTGTCTCTAATGCCTAACCCATGGACAATAGTGGTAATTCGATAAGAGACATCATGGTACGCACCATATCCAATAGGGTGCAACTATGATGTTCGGACACACCATCACACTATGGTGTTCCAGGCGGTATTAATTGCGAAACAATTTCCACAATGTCTTAATTTTGTGCCAAAACTCGTAACTTAGATATTCACATCATAGACATTTTATCCTCTTGTCACAATGATCTTCTACTTCACTCTGAAATTACTTGAACCATTCAATAATTCAGACTTGTATTTCATCAAGTAAATATTCTCAACATCTACTCGAATCATCTGTGAAGTAAGATCATAATGATATTCACTGCATGCCTCAGCACTCATTGGATTGGATACATCAAAATGTGTTACTTCCAACAAGTTGCTATCTTGTTCCATCTTACTGAAAACGAGGCTTTTCAGTCATCTAGCCCATGTGGTATGATTTGCATATCTCAAGTGATTCAAAATCAAGTGAGTCCAAACGATCCATCTGCATGGAGTTTCTTCATGCGTATACACCAATAGACATGGTTCGCATGTCTCAAACTTTTCTAAAACGAGTGAGTCCAAAGATCCATCAACATGGAGCTTCTTCATGCGTTTTATACCATTATGACCTACATGGCAGTGCCACAAGTAAGTGGTACTATCATTACTATCTTATATCTTTTGGGATGAAAATGTGTATCATTACGATCGAGATTCAATAAACCATTCCTTTAGGTGCAAGACCATTGAAGGTTTTATTCAAATAAATAGAGTAATCATTATTCTCCTTAAATGAATAACCATATTGCGATAGACATAATCCAATCATGTCTATGCTCAACGCAAGCACCAAATGACAATTATTCAGGTTTAATACTAATCTTGATGGTAGAGGAAGCGTGCGATGTTTGATCACATCAAACTTGGAAACACTTCCAACACATATCGTCAGCTCACCTTTAGCTAGTCTCCGTTTATTCCGTAGCTCTTTATTTCGAGTTACTAACACTTAGCAACCGAACCGGTATCTTATACCCTGGTGCTACTAGGAGTACTAGTAAAGTACACATTAACATAATGTATATCCAATATACTTCTATCGACCTTGCCAGCCTTCTTATCTACCAAGTATCTAGGGTAATTCTGCTCTAGCGGCTATTCCCCTTATCACAGAAGCACTTAGTCTCGGGTTTGGGTTCAACCTCGGGTTTCTTCACTGGTGCAGCAGCTGATTTGCCGTTTCATGAAGTATCCCTTCTTGCCCTTGCCCTTCTTGAAACTAGTGGTTTCACCAACCATCAACAATTGATGCTCCTTCTTGATTTCTACTTTCGCGGTGTCAAACATCGTGAATACCTCAAGGATCATCATGTCTATCCCTGATATGTTATAGTTCATCACGAAGCTCTAGCAGCTTGGTGGCAATGACTTTGGAGAAACATCACCATCTTATCTGGAAGATCAACTCCCACTCGATTCAAGTGATTGTTGCACTCAGACAATCTGAGCACAAGCTCAACGATTGAGCTTTTCTCCCTTAGTTTGCAGGCTAAGAAAATCGTCGGAGGTCTCATACCTCTTGACGTGGGCACGAGCCTGAAATCCCAATTTCAGCCCTCAAAACATCTCATATGTTCCGCGACATTTCGAAAACGTCTTTGGTGCCTCAACTCTAAACCGTTTAACTGAACTATCACGTAGTTATCAAAACGTGTATGTTCGATGTTCACAACATCCACAGACGAGGTTTGGGGTTCAGCACACTGAGCAGTGCATTAAGGACATAAGCTTTCTACTGTCCTCATAATCGCTACTGTCAACTTTCAACTATATTTTCTCTAGGAACATAACTAAATAGTAGAACTAAAGCGCGAGCTACGACATAATTTGCAAAGAGTCTTTTGACTATGTTCAAGATAATTAAGTTCATCTTATGAACTCCCACTTAGATAGACATCCCTCTGGTCATCTAAGTGATTACATGATCCGAGTCAACTAGGCCGTGTCCGATCATCACGTGAGACGGACTAGTCATCATCGGTGAACATCTTCATGTTGATCGTATCTACTATACGACTCATGCTCGTGATGGGGAACGTTGCAGAAAACAAAAATTTTCCTACTCGTTTCACCAAGATCATCTAGGAGTTCATCTAGCAACGAGTGATTAGATGCATCTACATACCTTTGTAGATCGCGCACGGAAGCGTTCAAAAGAACGGTGATGATGTAGTCGTACTCGACGTGATCCAAATCACCGATGACCAGCGCCGAACGGACGTCACCTCCACGTTCAACACACGTACGGGACGGGAGACGTCTCCTCCTTCTTGATCCAGCAAGGGGGGAGGAGAGGTTGATGAAGGTCCAGCAGCACGACGGCGTGGTGGTGGACGCAGGGTGTCACAGCAGCAGGGCTTCGCTGAGACTACGAGGGAGAGACGTAACGGGGGGAGATGGAGGCGCCAGGGGCTGGTGTGAAATCCCTCCTCTCCCCCCCCCCACTATATATAGGGGTGCCAGGGGGGGCGCCGGCCCTAGTAGATGGCATCTACTAGGGGGGGCGGCGGCCAAGGGGAGGTTTCCCTCCCCCCCCAAGGCACCTAGGGGTGCCTTCCACCACATGGACTCTTCCATGGTGGAAACCCTAGGCGCATGGGCCTATAGGGGCTGGTGCCCTTGGCCCATCTAGGCCAAGGCGCACCCCCTACAGCCCATGTGGCCCCCCGGGACAGGTGGCCCCACCCGGTGGACCCCCGGGACCCTTCCGGTGGTCCCGGTACAATACCGATAACCCCGAAACTTGTCCCGATGCCCGAAATAGCACTTCCTATATATAATTCTTTACCTCCGGACCATTCCGGAACTCCTCGTGACGTCCAGGATCTCATCCGGGACTCCGAACAACATTCGGGTTTCTGCATATCCATATCTTCATAACCCTAGCGTCACCGAACCTTAAGTGTGTAGACCCTACGGGTTCGGGAGACATGCAGACATGACCGAGACGCTCTCAGTCAATAACCATCAGCGGGATCTGGATACCCATGATGGCTCCCACATGCTCCTCGATGTTGTCATCGGATGAACCACTATGTCGAGGATTCGATCAAACCCTGTATGCAATTCCCTTTGTCAATCGGTACGTTACTTGCCCGAGACTCGATCGTCGGTATCCAATACCTTGTTCAGTCTCGTTACCGGCAAGTCACTTTACTCGTACCGTAATGCATGATCCCGTGTCCAACACCTTGGTCACATTGAGCTCATTATGATGATGCATTACCGAGTGGGCCCAGAGATACCTCTCCGTCATACGGAGTGACAAATCCCAGTCTCGATCCGTGTCAACCCAACAGCTACTTTCGGAGATACCTGTAATGCACCTTTATAGTCACCCAGTTACGTTGTGACGTTTGATACACCCAAGGTACTCTTACGGTATCCGGGAGTTACACGATCTCATGGTCGAAGGAAGAGATACTTGACACTTGCAAAGCTCTAGCAAAACGAACTACACGATCTTTTATGCTATGCTTAGGATTGGGTCTTGTCCATCACATCATTCTCCTAATGATGTGATCCCGTTATCAACGACATCCAATGTCCATAGTCAGGAAACCATGACTATCTGTTGATCACAACGAGCTGGTCAACTAGAGGCTTACCAGGGACATAGTGTGGTCTAAGTATTCACACGTGTATTACGATTTCCGGATAATACAGTTATAGCATGAATAAAAGACAATTATCATGAACAATGAAATATAATAATACTTTTATTATTGCCTTTAGGGCATATTTCCAACAGACTGTTGGGGAACGTTGCAGAAAATTAAAATTTTTCCTACGGTTTCACCAAGATCCATCTATGAGTTCATCTAAGCAACGAGTCTAGGGAGAGAGTTTGCATCTACATACCACTTGTAGATCGCGTGCGGAAGCTTGCAAGGTGATGATGTAGTCGTACTCGACGTGATCCAAATCACCAATGACCAGCGCCGAACGGACGGCACCTCCGCGTTCAACACACGTACGGGACGGGAGACGTCTCCTCCTTCTTGATCCAGCAAGGGGGAAGGAGAGGTTGATGAAGATCCAGCAGCACGACGGCGTGGTGGTGGATGCAGGGCGTCACAGCAGCAGGGCTTCGCCGAGACTACGAGGGAGAGACGTAACGGGGGGAGGAGGAGGCGCCAGGGGCTGGTGTATGAAGTCCCTCCTCTCCCCCACTATATATAGGGGTGCCAGGGGGGGCGCCGGCCCTAGTAGATGAGATCTACTAGGGGGGGCGGCGGCCTAGGGGAGGTTTCCCTCCCCCCCAAGGCACCTAGGGGTGCCTTCCACCACTAGGACTCCTCCTAGGGGGAAACCCTAGGCGCATGGGCCTATAGGGGCTGGTGCCCTTGGCCCATGATGGCCAAGGCGCACCCCCTACAGCCCATGTGGCCCCCCGGGACAGGTGGCCCCACCCGGTGGACCCCCGGGACCCTTCTGGTGGTCCCGGTACAATACCGATAACCCCGAAACTTGTCCCGATGCCCGAAATAGCACTTCCTATATATAATTCTTTACCTCCGGACCATTCCGGAACTCCTCGTGACGTCCGGGATCTCATCCGGGACTCCGAACAACATTCGGGTTTCTGCATATACATATCTTCATAACCCTAGCGTCACCGAACCTTAAGTGTGTAGACCCTACGGGTTCGGGAGACAAGCAGACATGACCGAGACGACTCTCCGGTCAATAACCAACAGCGGGATCTGGATACCCATGTTGGCTCCCACATGCTCCACGATGATCTCATCGGATGAACCACGATGTCGAGGATTTAATCAATCCCGTACGCTATTCCCTTTGTCTATCGATATGTTACTTGCGCGAGATTCGATCGTCGGTATCCCAATACCTCGTTCAATCTCGTTACCGGAAAGTCACTTTACTCGTACCGTAATGCATGATCCTGTGACCAGACACTTGGTCACTCTGAGCTCATTATGATGATGCATTACCGAGTGGGCCCAGTGATACCTCTCCATCATACGGAGTGACAAATCCCAGTCTTGATCCATGTCACCCAACAGACACTTTCGGAGATACCCGTAGTCTACCTTTATAGTCACCCAGTTACGTTGTGACGTTTGGCATACCCAAAGCACTCCTACGGTATCCGGGAGTTACACGATCTCATGGTCTAAGGAAAAGATACTTGACATTGGAAAACTCTAGCAAACGAACTATACGATCTTGTGCTATGTTTAGGATTGGGTCTTGTCCATCACATCATTCTCCCAATGATGTGATCTCGTTATCAATGACATCCAGTGTCCATAGTCAGGAAACCATGACTATCTGTTGATCAACGAGCTAGTCAACTAGAGGCTCACTAGGGACATATTGGTGTCTGTTATTCACACATGTATTACGATTTCCAGATAACACAATTATAGCATGAATAAAGACAATTATCATGAACAAGGAATATAATAATAATGCTTTTATTATTGCCTCTAGGGCATATTTCCAACAGTCTCCCACTTGCACTAGAGTCAATAATCTAGTTACATTGTGATGAATCGAACACCCATGGAATTCTGGTGTTGATCATGTTTTGCTCTAGGGAGAGGTTTAGTCAACGGATCTGCTACATTTAGGTCCGTATGTACTTTACAAATTTCTATGTCTCCATCTTGAACATTTTCACAAATGGAGTTGAAGCGACGCTTGATGTGCCTTGTCTTCTTGTGAAACCTGGGCTCCTTGGCAAGTGCAATAGCTCCAGTGTTGTCACAGAAGAGCTTGATCGGCCCCGACGCATTGGGTATGACTCCTAGGTCGGTGATGAACTCCTTCACCCATATTGCTTCATGTGCTGCCTCCGAGGCTGCCATGTACTCCGCTTCACATGTAGATCCCGCCACGACGCTTTGCTTGCAACTGCACCAGCTTACTGCCCCACCATTCAAAATATACACGTATCCGGTTTGTGACTTAGAGTCATCCAGATCTGTGTCGAAGCTAGCGTCGACGTAACCCTTTACAACGAGCTCTTCGTCACCTCCATAAACGAGAAACATTTCCTTAGTCCTTTTCAGGTACTTCAGGATATTCTTGACCGCTGTCCAGTGTTCCTTGCCGGGATTACTTTGGTACCTTCCTACCAAACTGACGGCAAGGTTAACATCAGGTCTGGTACACAGCATGGCATACATAATAGAACCTATGGCTGAGGCATAGGGGATGACGCTCATCTCTTCTATATCTTCTGCCGTGGTCGGACATTGAGCTGAGCTCAATTTCATACCTTGTAACACAGGCAAGAACCCCTTCTTGGATTGATCCATATTGAACTTCTTCAATATCTTATCAAGGTATGTGCTTTGTGAAAGACCTATGAGGCGTCTCGATCTATCTCTATAGATTTTGATGCCTAATATATAAGCAGCTTCTCCAAGGTCCTTCATTGAAAAACTTTTATTCAAGTAGGCCTTGATGCTGTCCAAGAGTTCTATATCATTTCCCATCAAAAGTATGTCATCTACATATAATATGAGAAATGCTACAGAGCTCCCACTCACTTTCTTGTAAAAGCAGGCTTCTCCATAAGTCTGTATAAACCCAAACGCTTTGATCATCTCATCAAAGCGAATGTTCCAACTCCGAGATGCTTGCACCAGCCCATAAATCGAGCTTTGGAGCTTGCACACTTTGTCAGCATTCTTAGGATCGACAAAACCTTCCGGCTGCATCATATACAATTCTTCCTTAAGGAAACCATTAAGGAAAGCCGTTTTGACGTCCATTTGCCATATTTCGTAATCATAGAATGCGGCAATTGCTAACATGATTCGGACGGACTTCAGCTTCGCTACCGGTGAGAAAGTCTCATCGTAGTCAACCCCTTGAACTTGTCGATAACCCTTAGCGACAAGCCGAGCTTTATAGATGGTCACATTACCATCCGCGTCTGTCTTCCTCTTAAAGATCCATTTATTTTCTATGGCTCGCCGCTCAACGGGCAAGTCAGTCAAAGTCCATACTTTGTTTTCATACATGGATCCTATCTCGGATTTCATGGCTTCTAGCCATTTGTCGGAATCCGGGCCCGCCATCGCTTCTTCATAGTTCGAAGGTTCACCGTTGTCTAACAGCATGATTTCCAAGACAGGGTTGCCGTACCACTCTGGTGCGGAACGTGTCCTTGTGGACCTTCGAATTTCAGTAGGGGCTTGATCAGAAGTATCTTGATCATTATCATTAACTCCCTCTCTAGTCGGTGCTGGCACCTCAGGAACATTTTCTTGAGTTGCGCCATTTTCCGGTTCAAGAGGTAATACTTCATCAAGCTCTACTTTCCTCCCACTTACTTCTTTCGAGATAAACTCTTTCTCCAGAAAGGACCCATTCTTGGCAACAAAGATCTTGCCTTCGGATCTGAGGTAGAAGGTGTACCCAATAGTTTCTTTTGGGTATCCTATGAAGACGCATTTTTCCGACTTGGGTTCGAGCTTTTCAGGTTGAAGTTTCTTGACATAAGCATCGCATCCCCAAACTTTTAGAAACGACAGCTTAGGTTTCTTCCCAAACCATAATTCATACGGTGTCGTCTCAACGGATTTCGACGGAGCCCTATTTAAAGTGAATGCGGCAGTCTCTAAAGCATAGCCCCAAAAAGAAAGCGGTAAATCGGTAAGAGACATCATAGATCGCACCATATCTAACAGAGTGCGATTACGACGTTCGGACACACCATTACGCTGAGGTGTTCCAGGCGGCGTGAGTTGTGAAACTATTCCACATTTTCTTAAGTGTGCCCCAAACTCGTGACTCAAGTATTCTCCTCCACGATCTGATCGTAGAAACTTGATTTTCCTGTCATGTTGATTTTCAACCTCACTCTAAAATTCCTTGAACTTTTCAAAGGTTTCAGACTTGTGTTTCATTAAGTATATATACCCATACCTACTTAAATCATCAGTGAGGGTGAGAACATAACGATAGCCACCGCGAGCCTCAACACTCATTGGACCGCACACATCGGTATGTATGATTTCCAATAAGTCGGTTGCTCGCTCCATTGTTCCTGAGAACGGAGTCTTGGTCATTTTACCCATAAGGCATGGTTCGCACGTGTCAAATGATTCATAATCAAGAGACTCTAAAAGTCCATCAGCATGGAGCTTCTTCATGCGTTTGACACCTATGTGACCAAGGCGGCAGTGCCACAAGTATGTGGGACTATCATTATCAACCTTACTTCTTTTGGTACTCACATTATGAACATGTGTAGCATCACGTTCGAGATTCATAAAGAATAAACCATTTACCATAGGAGCATGACCATAAAACATATATCTCATAAAAATGGAACAACCATTATTCTCAGATTTAAAAGAGTAGCCATCTCGAATTAAACGAGATCCCGATACAATGTTCATGCTCAAAGCTGGCACTAAATAACAATTATTAAGGTTTAAAACTAATCCCAAAGGGAGATGCAGAGGTAGCGTGCCGATGGCGATCACATTGACCTTGGAACCATTCCCGACGCGCATCGTCACCTCGTCCTTTGCCAGTTTCCGCTTATTCCGCAGCCCCTGCTTTGAGTTGCAAATGTGAGCAACTGCACCGGTATCAAATACCCAGGAGCTACTACGGGCACTAGTAAGGTACACATCAATTACATGTATATCACATATACCTTTTGTTTTGCCGGCCTTCTTATCCGCTAAGTACTTAGGGCAGTTCCGCTTCCAGTGACCGCTTCCCTTGCAATAAAAGCACTCAGTCTCGGGCTTGGGTCCATTCTTTGGCTTCTTCCCGGCAGCTTGCTTGCCGGGCGCGGCAACCTCCTTGCCGTCCTTCTTGAAGTTCTTTTTACCCTTGCCTTTCTTGAACTTCGTGGTTTTATTGACCATCAACACTTGATGTTCCTTCCTGACTTCTACCTCTGCTGATTTTAGCATAGCAAATACTTCAGGAATGGTCTTTTCCATCCCCTGCATATTGAAGTTCATCACAAAGCTCTTGTAGCTTGGTGGAAGCGACTGGAGGATTCTGTCAATGACCGCATCATCCGGGAGATTAACTCCCAGCTGAGTCAAGCGGTTATGCAATCCAGACATAGTGAGTATGTGCTCACTGACAGAACTGTTTTCCTCCATCTTACAGCTGAAGAATTTGTCGGAGACTTCATATCTCTCGACCCGGGCATGAGCTTGGAAAACCATTTTCAGCTCTTCGAACATCTCATATGCTCCATGTCTCTCAGCTCTAGGCTGTAAAGCATGCCGCACTGAACGAGGGAGTAGTCATCGGAACGTGCCTGCCAAGCGTTCATAACATCTTGTTCTGCAGGGAGAACGGGTGCGTCACCAAGCGGTGCTTGTAGGACATAATCTTTCTTGGCAGCTATGAGGATGATCCTCAGGTTCCGGACCTAGTCCGTATATTTGCTGCCATCGTCTTTCAGCTTGGTTTTCTCTAGGAACGCGTTGAAGTTGAGGACTACATTGGCCATTTAATCTACAAGACATATTGTAAAATATTTAGACTAAGTTCATGATAATTAAGTTCAACTAATCAAATTATTAATGAACTCCCACTTAGATTAGACATCCCTCTAGTCATCTAAGTATTACATGATCCGAGTTAAACTAGACCGTGTCCGATCATCACGTGAGACGGACTAGTCAACATCCGTGAACATCTTCATGTTGATCGTATCTTCTATATGACTCATGCTCGACCTTTCGGTCTTCTGTGTTCCGAGGCCATGTCTGTACATGCTAGGCTCGTCAAGTCAACCTAAGTGTTTGCATGTGTAAATCTGTCTTACACCCGTTGTATGTGAACGTCTGAATAAAACACCCGATCATCACGTGGTGTTTTGAAACAGCGAACTGTCGCAACGGTGCACAGTTAGGGGGAACACTTCTTGAAATTAGTATGAGGGATCACCTTATTTACTACCGTCGTCCTAAGTAAACAAGATGCAAAACATGATAAACATCACATGCAATCAAATAATAAACGTGACATGATATGGCCAATATCACATAGCTCCTTTGATCTCCATCTTGGGGCTCCATGATCATCTTGTCACCGGCTTGACACCATGATCTCCATCATCATGATCTCCATCATCGTGTCTCCATGAAGTTGCTCGCCAACTATTACTTCTACTACTATGGCTAACGCGTTTAGCAATAAGGTAAAGTAATTTACATGGCGTTTCTTGATGACACGCAGGTCATATAAAAGAATAAAGACAACTCCTATGGCTCCTGCCGGTTGTCATACTCATCGACATGCAAGTCGTGAATCCTATTACAATAGCATGAACATCTCATACATCACATATAGATCATTCATCATTCATCACAACTTTGGCCATATCATATCACAAACCACTTGCTGCAAAAACAAGTTAGACGTCCTCTAATTGTTGTTGCAAGTTTTTACGTGGCTGAATTAGGGTTCTAGCAAGAACGTTTTCTTACCTACGTTAAAGCCACAACGTGATTTGTCAACTTCTATTTACCCTTCATAAGGACCCTGTTCATCGATTCCGCTCCAACTAAAGTGGGAGAGACAGACACCCGCCAGCCACCTTATGCAACTAGTGCATGTTAGTCGGTGGAACCGGTCTCACGTAAGCGTACGTGTAAGGTTGGTCCAGGCCGCTTCATCCCACAATACCGCTGAAGCAAGAAAGGACTAGTAACGGCAAGAAAGTTGACAAATCTACGCCCACAACAAATTGTGTTCTACTCGCGCAAGAAGAACTACGCATAGACCTAGCTCATGATGCCACTGATGGGGAACGTTGCAGAAAACAAAAATTTTCCTACTTATTTCACCAAGATCATCTAGGAATTCATCTAGCAACGAGTGATTAGATGCATCTACATACCTTTGTAGATCGCGCACGGAAGCGTTCAAAAGAACGATGATGATGTAGTCGTACTCGACGTGATCCAAATCACCGATGACCAGCGCCGAACGGACGGCACCTCCGCGTTCAACACACGTACGGGACGGGAGACGTCTCCTCCTTCTTGATCCAGCAAGGGGGGAGGAGAGGTTGATGAAGGTCCAGCATCACGACGGCGTGGTGGTGGACGCAGGGTGTCACAGCAGCAGGGCTTCGCCGAGACTACGAGGGAGAGACGTAACGGGGGGAGATGGAGGCGCCAGGGGCTGGTGTGAAATCCCTCCTCTCCCCCCACTATATATAGGGGTGCCAGGGGGCGCCGGCCCTAGTAGATGGCGTCTACTAGGGGGGGCGGCGGCCAAGGGGAGGTTTCCCTCCCCCCCAAGGCACCTAGGGGTGCCTTCCACCACATGGACTCTTCCATGGTGGAAACCCTAGGCGCATGGGCCTGTAGGGGCTGGTGCCCTTGGCCCATCTAGGCCAAGGCGCACCCCCTACAGCCCATGTGGCCCCCCGGGACAGGTGGCCCCACCCGGTGGACCCCCGGGACCCTTCCGGTGGTCCCGGTACAATACCGATAACCCCGAAACTTGTCCCGATGCCCGAAATAGCACTTCCTATATATAATTCTTTACCTCCGGACCATTCCGAACTCCTCGTGACGTCCGGGATCTCATCTGGGACTCCGAACAACATTCGGGTTTCTGCATATACATATCTTCATAACCCTAGCGTCACCGAACCTTAAGTGTGTAGACCCTACGGGTTCGGGAGACAAGCAGACATGACCGAGACGACTCTCCGGTCAATAACCAACAGCGGGATCTGGATACCCATGTTGGCTCCCACATGCTCCACGATGATCTCATCGGATGAACCACGATGTCGAGGATTTAATCAATCCCGTACGCTATTCCCTTTGTCTATCGATATGTTACTTGCCCGAGATTCGATCGTCGGTATCCCAATACCTCGTTCAATCTCGTTACCGGCAAGTCACTTTACTCGTACCGTAATGCATGATCCCGTGACCAGACACTTGGTCACTCTGAGCTCATTATGATGATGCATTACCGAGTGGGGCCAGTGATACCTCTCCGTCATACGGAGTGACAAATCCCAGTCTTGATCCATGTCACCCAACAGACACTTTCGGAGATACCCGTAGTCTACCTTTATAGTCACCCAGTTACGTTGTGACGTTTGGCATACCCAAAGCACTCCTACGGTATCCGGGAGTTACACGATCTCATGGTCTAAGGAAAAGATACTTGACATTGGAAAACTCTAGCAAACGACCTATACGATCTTGTGCTATGTTTAGGATTGGGTCTTGTCCATCACATCATTCTCCCAATGATGTGATCTCGTTATCAATGACATCCAGTGTCCATAGTCAGGAAACCATGACTATCTGTTGATCAACGAGCTAGTCAACTAGAGGCTCACTAGGGACATGTTAGTGTCTGTTATTCACACATGTATTACGATTTCCGGATAACACAATTATAGCATGAATAAAGACAATTATCATGAACAAGGAAATATAATAATAATGCTTTTATTATTGCCTCTAGGGAATATTTCCAATAGCTCGACCTTTCGGTCTCCGTGTTCCGAGGCCATGTCTGTACATGCTAGGCTCGTCAAGTTAACCCTAAGTGTTTTCGCTGTGTAAAACTGTCTTACACCCGTTGTATGTGAACATAAGAATCCATCACACCCGATCATCACGTGGTGCTTAGAAGCGACGAACTGTAGCAACGGTGCACAGTTAGGGGAGAACACTTCTTGAAATTGTTGTAAGGGATCATCTTATTTACTACCGTCATTCTAAGCAAACAAGATGCATAAACATGATAAACATCACATGCAATCAAATAGAGTAGTGACATGATATGGCCAATATCATATAGCTCCTTTGATCTTCATCTTCGGGGCTCCATGATCATCTTGTCACCGGCATGACACCATGATCTCCATCATCGTGTCTTCATGAAGTTGTCACGCCAACGACTACTTCTACTTCTATGACTAACGCATTTAGCAATAAAGTAAAGTAGTTTACATGGCGTTCTTCAATGACACGCAGGTCATACAATAAATAAAGACAACTCCTATGGCTCCTGCCGGTTGTCATACTCATCGACATGCAAGTCGTGAATCCTATTACAAGAACATGATCAATCTCATACATCACATATATCATTCATCACATCCTTTTGGCCATATCACATCACATAGCATACCCTGCAAAAACAAGTTAGACGTCCTCTAATTGTTGTTTGCATGTTTTACGTGGCTGCTATGGGTTTCTAGCAAGAACGTTTCTTACCTACGCAAAGACCACAACGTGATATGCCAATTGCTATTTACCCTTCATAAGGACCCTTTTCATCGAATCCGTTCCGACTAAAGTGGGAGAGACTGGCACCCGCTAGCCACCTTATGCACCAAGTGCATGTCAATCGGTGGAACCTGTCTCACGTAAGAGTACGTGTAAGGTCGGTCCGGGCCGCTTCATCCCACAATACCGTTGAAACAAGATTGGACTAGTAACGGTAAGCATATTGAACAAAATCAACGCCCACAACTACTTTGTGTTCTACTCGTGCAAAGAATCTACGCAATAGACCTAGCTCATGATGCCACTGTTGGGGAACGTAGCAGAAATTCAAAATTTTCCTACGTGTCACCAAGATCTATCTATGGAGAGACCAGCAACGAGTAGAAAGAGAGTGCATCTACATACCCTTGTAGATCGCTAAGCGGAAGCATTCAAGTGAACGGGGTTGATGGAGTCGTACTCGTCGTGATTCAAATCACCGATGATCCTAGTGCCGAACGGACGGCACCTCCGCGTTCAACACACGTACAGCCCGGTGACGTCTCCCACGCCTTGATCCAGCAAGGAGAGAGGGAGAGGTTGAGGAAGACACCATCCAACAGAAGCACAACGGCGTGGTGGTGGTGGAGGAGCGTGGCAATCCAGCAGGGCTTCGCCAAGCACCATGGGAGAGGAGGAGTAGGGAGAGAGGTAGGGCTGTGCCAGAACTTCGTCTATAGCTCCCATGCGCCTCCCCACTATATATAGGGGTGGAGGGGCTGGTTTCTTTCCCTCCAAGTCCATTGGGGCGTTGGCCAAGGTGGGAGGAAAGAAATCTCATTATTTCCTTCCCCACCGATTGTTACCCCCCCTTTTTAGGGATCTTGATCTTATCCCTTCGGGATATGATCTTATTCCTTCTAAGGGGGGATCTTGGTGCGCCTTGACCAGGGGTGTGGGGCCTTACCCCCACTACCCACGTCTATGTGGGTCCCCCCATGCAGGTGGGCCCCACTCCGGAACCTTCTAGAACCTTCCCGATACAATACCGAAAAATCCCGAACATTTTCCGGTGGCCAAAATAGGACTTCCCATATATAAATCTTTACCTCCGGACCATTCTGGAACTCCTCGTGACGTCCGGGATCTCATCCGGGACTCCGAACAACATTCGGTAACCACATACAAACTTCCTTTATAACCCTAGCATCATCGAACCTTAAGTGTGTAGACCCTACGGGTTCGGGAGACATGCAGACATGACCGAGACGTTCTCCGGTCAATAACCAACAGCGGGATCTGGATACCCATGATGGCTCCCACATGTTCCACGATGATCTCATCAGATGAACCACGATGTCAAGGACTTAATCAATCCCATATTCAATTCCCTTTGTCTATCGGTATGTTACTTGCCCGAGATTCGATCGTCGGTATCCAATACCTTGTTCAATCTCATTACCGGCAAGTCACTTTACTCGTTCCGTAACACATCATCCCGTGATCAACTCCTTGGTCACATTGCCCATATGATGATGTCCTACCGAGTGGGCCCAGAGATACCTCTCCGTTTACACGGAGTGACAAATCCCAGTCTCGATCCGCATAAAACAATAGATACTTTCGGAGATACCTATAGTGCACCTTTATAGTCACCCAGTTACGTTGTGACGTTTGATACACCCAAAGCACTCCTACGGTATCCAGGAGTTACACGCTCTCATGGTCAAAGGAAGAGATACTTGACATTGGCAAAGCTCTAGCAAACGAACTACACGATCTTTGTGCTAGGCTTAGGATTGGGTCTTGTCCATCACATCATTCTCCTAATGATGTGATCCCGTTATCAACGACATCCAATGTCCATAGCCAGGAAACCATGACTATCTGTTGATCACAATGAGCTAGTCAACTAGAGGCTCACTAGGGACATATTGTGGTCTATGTATTCACACGTGTATTATGATTTCCGGATAATACAGTTATAGCATGAATAAAAGACAATTATCATGAACAAGGAAATATAATAATAACACTTTTATTATTGCCTCTAGGGCATAGTTCCAACAAGAGATTTCTTTTATTTGGTTGCAGGGTCGTTTGAGAGAGACCATCTTCATCCTACACCTCCCACGGATTGATAAACCTTTGGTCATCCACTTGAGGGAAAATTGCTACTGTCCAACAAAACTCTGCGCTTGGAGGCCCAACACGTGTCTACAAGAATAAAGTTGCATAGTAGACATCAAGCTCTTTTCTGGCGCCGTTGCTGGGGAGGTGAGTGCTTGAAGGTATATATTTAGATCTTGCAATAGAATCTTTTGATTTCTTGTTTTGTCACTAGTTTGGTTTATAAAAGAAAACTACAAAAAATGGAATTTAGGTTGCATCATATTATTCATCTTTATAATGTCTTTCATGAAAATGATGAAAATGAAAATTGTGCTCAATTGATAGAAGAAGAATTCAATAGAATGTTTGGCATAAACGATGAGCATGAGTGCAATGTTTTTAGTATTAATTCTTTGAATACCCATGATGCTAGTGATATGCAAAGCCATAAGCTTGGGGGTGCTATGTTTAATGAAGATGATATTTTTGGTCCCCCAAGATTTGATGTGCAAATTTGTTATAATGATTGCATGCCTCCTATTTATGACGATTACAATGATGAAAGTGGACTTGGAGAGGTCATGACTTTATTTGGTGATGAACCCACCATTTTAGACGAGGCTTCAATTGACTATGAGAACATGGTTGCTATCTATGATGATTATGGTGATGACATGTATGCTACAAAGAATAATGATAACCATGAAACTTGTCATCATGATTTTAATTTTCAATCCCATGATAGTTATTTTGTTGAGTTTGCTCCCACTACTATTCATGAGAATAAATTTGCTTATGTGGAGAGTAATAAAATTTCTATGCTTGTGGATCATGAAAAGAATGCTTTATGTGATGGTTATATTGTTGAATTCATTCATTATGCTACTGAAAATTATTGTGATGGAGGAACTTATGCTTGTAGGAATTGCAATAATATCAAGTTTCCTCTCTATGTGTTGAAATTTTTGAAGTTATGCATGTTTTGCCTTCCTATGCTAGTTGATTCTTGTTCCCATAAGTTGTTTGCTCACAAAATCCCTATTGATAGGAAGTGGGTTAGACTTAAATGTGCTAGTCATGTGCTTCATGATGCCCTCTTTGTGTTTCAATTCTTTACTTTTATGTGAGCATCATTGAAATCGTCATGCCTAGCTTAAAAGGCGTTAAAGAAAAGCGCTTGTTGGGAGACAACCCAACATTTACCCCTACTGTTTTTGTGTGTTCAGATGATTAGGCTACTGTGGTAATCATGTTTTATTGCTTTTGTTTCAATAAAGTGCCAAGTGAAGCCTTTGGGATCATGTTGGGTGATAGTTGATTTGATCTTGCTGAAAAACAGAAACTTTTGCACTCACAAAAGTAACTATCATTTTTAACAGAAGAGAGATTTTGAGTTGATTATTTTTGCATAAGATCAATATACAAATTTCTCACGCGGTCCAATTTTTTGCATAAATTTTGGAGTAGCATAAGTATGGTTTGAGTACAGATTACTACAGACTGTTCTGTTTTTGACAGATTCTATTTTCAATGCATAGTTTGCTTGTTTCCTTTTTTCTATGGCTTATATTGCTCAATATAAATTATGTAAATGATATGATACAGTAGGCATTGTGTGGAAAAATTTATGAATCTTGTCTTTAACAGTACCAAAAGTGAAATGGTTTGCTCTTTATCATACTAACCTATCTCACAAAGTTCCGTTAAGTTTTGTGTGATTGAAGTTTCAAGTTTTGGGTGAGACACCGATATGAGGAGAGTAAGGAGTGTCAAGACCCTAAGCTTGGGGATGACCAAGGCACCCCAAGGTAATATTCAAGGAGGATCCAAGCAACTAAGCTTGGGGATGCCCCGGAAGGCATCCCCTCTTTCGTCTCAAACATTATCGGTAACCTCACTTGGAGCTATGTTTTCATTCGTCACATGATATGAGTTTTACTTGGAGCTTCAATTTATTTGGTTAGTATTTGATTGATGTTATTTATAATAATGTTTTGCATCTTTTATTTCAATAAAAGTGGTAATGATAGCCTTTGCCATGCTTACTTTGCAAGTATACTTGTTGCTGTTTGAAAACAGAAAGTTTAGCGCTGTTGCAAAAATTCCCTAGAAAATTCAAAATAAGATAAATTGTTGAAACTTCTTTCAAAATAAGATCTGATAAATTTACTACAGTGTGGTATTTTTCTCATAATTTTTGGAGTTAGGGAAGTATGATGAATCTTGCATTCTTTACAGACTGTACTGTTTTGGCAGATTGATGTTATGTTTGCATTGTTTGCATATGTTTGCTTGTTTAATGATTCTATTTGAGGATAGGAGTATTAAATATGCAGAGGAATTTAGTATGCAATGTTGAATAATAATTTTAGTGATTTGCTATAGTAGAGAATGATAAGGTTTTTGCATTGATTTATACTAACTTATCTCACGAGTTCTTGTTGAGTTTTGTGTGGATGAAGTTTTTGAGATTTAGGGAAACCATGATATGAGAGGAATTAAGGAGACACAAAAGCTCAAGCTTGGGGATGCCCAAGGCATCCCAAGTTAATATTCAAATAAGTCTCAAGCATTTAAGCTTGGGGATACCCCGGTAGGCGGGCATCCCAAGTTAATATTCAAATAAGTCTCAAGCATCTAAGCTTGGGGATACCCCGGTAGGCATCCCACATTTCTTCTTCAACAATTATCGGTTAGTATCGGTTGAGCCTAAGTTTTTTGCTTCTTCGCATGAGTTGTGCTATTCTTGGAATGTAATTTGGTTTTGTTTTTCTTGCTATTTTAATAAAATACTTAGACCTGAAAGTTTTTAAATAAAATAGAGTCCTCAAATAGGAGGCTAGGTAAGCGGCATTCACATCCCGTCAATGAAGCTCTTCTCTATGGAATTGCTCTAGTGCTTCACTTATATCCTATGAGTAAATGTAACATCCCAATTTTCAATTTGGATGTTATACATAGATCATTCGTATGCATTTCATATTTTATTGCATTTGGTTGTGATCCAAGAAATCTTAAGCAACTCAAGGACCCAAGGAGAGAGTTGGAGGTTTCATTTAAATTTCATTCTTGAATTTATTTCAAATTTGAAAAGTGGATAAATTTGATTTCAATAAATTCTTTCCAATTATTTCAAACAATAAAAATAAATGAGGGAAGATAAAATGACTTCTTCAAAACAGAGGAGAAATATTGGAAAATAAATTTTGAAGTCAAATTATTTTATTCGAATTTTTATTTGCAATTTTATTCGGCTGAAATTAGAGAAAATATGCATTTTTAAAAATTGCATTTAGTCCAGAAAAATGTTCATCTTGTCCCAAATATTAGGTAGGGATGGTGAAAATTGTTTATGGAATTTTAGGACTTTTAATTTTATTTATTAGGATTTTTCTTTGTGATGCTTTTTTTAAAAAAAGTTAACTGGGCCGGCCCAGCCGAGCCAGGCCAGGCCCAGCGCGCTGACCACCTTCGTCTCCGGCTCGGGACTGGAGTCCCGAGCGTGTGCGCCGCCGCCGCCGTGTCCGACGAGGACACGGGAGCCCCGCTGTCGGTGTCAAAACCGTGAGACTCCCTAGCATCATAACATGACACATCCGATCTCCAGACTTCGCGTGGATCAGCCTACGGCTTCAAGCTCCTTATCCTAAAGGCGGAGTACTTCTCTGAGGTCAGTTTAGCGAACTAAATTCGAGCGGCTTTTAGAGAGAAGACAGACTATCCGTCTATTGACCATACACTCAAGTCAAAAAAGGAGCGATAGAAAAAGACTTTGCAACGACCAAGAAGAAGACACATTTACTATAAAACAGCTCATATAAATTTTAAGAGCCCTCAAGTGACTTGGGTAAAAGAATTTTCTGTATAATGATTGTATGTACCGAAGTACTTATATCGTATCTGTGTTCACCCGAACTTTAACCACATCTTAACCGACTGTCGGCTTCTCCCTCTTCGGTCAAGGGCCAAAAAGTGTTATGTACTCCACCTGTCGAGAATATCGACGATGTTTCCGATAACTAGGCAATCAGGCCATAAGGCTGTAATAGACAAAGCGCACTCAGGGAACTTATGCTATATTACTGACGAAGTGTAAGAAGCATCTTCGAAGAAAATAGTACCCCCACCGGTACCTTTCTTAGGTTGCTCATTGTTACTATGAGACTTGTGCAATAGATTTTTTGTACTCATGAGTTCCGTTGTGTGCCGACCATGATTGAAAACAATAAGAGCGCTAACTTTCGGCTTCACCCAATCTGAGGTCCGAGCTCGGATGACCTGATCGTGACAAGCGCAGAGGTGCTCCCTTTACTCCCTAGCCGAACAATCGGGAACGCAGGGGTAAACACAGGAGCAAGGCAACCAAGCTTGCGGAACACTTAAGTCAACATGGTGCATATTGTGGCGTAATACATGAACAAGGAACGAAGCCGTACAAGTATAATCATATGCAAGAGGAAAGGCTTCATAAAGGAAGCCCCCAAATAAGCGGAGTGTTTGAATTTGTGCGTCACAAACAAAGTTCTGACAAGGAATTTTGTCACAAACAAATTTTTTCCAAAAAGGTATAATGCTTGGTCGAACCGAACAAAATTTAAAACAGAAAGTCTTTGAGCATGAAAGCGACTTAGCTGGTTAATGTGCTCGGTGTTGATGACGCGATTCGGGCTTATGGCGGGACGAAGACACCCATTGATCTGTGACAGATCCGACAAGGTTCGCAGTCCTTGGCATGGCCGAGGTCCCAGCCCCCAAGCCCGAGGTGTCCGAGCAAGGAGTTCGGCACTCCGGAGTAGTGACCGCGTGACACAGTCAAAATCGATTACCTGCACACATAAAACAGTGCAGTCCAGAAAATAATAATAATATTTATATATAATCCTTGCATAATTGCTTTACGCAAAAAATAATTCATTTAAAGATATGTGGCCTGGCATCGAAGCCAATGTCGATGCAGGGCGTTGGCATGACTCAGTGAAGGCGTGACAAAGCCTGAATTTGTAGGGCGGTTCGGGCTCTAGATGCGGCGTTCGCCGAACTACGGACGGGAAATGGACCGAACCATCACGTAACCATCGTTAATGCGGCTATCATTTGATAGACGTATGTACAGATGATGGAACAAATCAGAGTAATAAATTTTCAGAAAAATAAACTCAAGCAAGAAAATATTACTAGGATTAATAGCACCTGGTTTATTTGTTGTAGCAATCTGAAAAAAGGTTGCTCCCGAAATTGGGACTTGATCCACACACACATTGCCTAGTGAGCAATGGAGCGGCGGCATGGCGATGCTGGCAAAGGTTGGCTTGCCGAGGCAAAGCCCCGGTCTAGCTAACGTGACAAAGTTGGTCGGTTGACGATGCCGAAGTCTCCGAAGTAGGTCGATGAAGGGATGACGAAGCCCCCGGTCCAGACGAGGAGACGGAGCAGGTCGGTGAGGAGATGTTGCAGCTGCCATGTCAGCCAAGGTGTTGAAGTAGTTCGGCGTTATGGACATCGGCTCGATGAAGCAACGGTTCGGCCGTGCCGATGCAGGTTGTAACTTGTGACGTGGTCAATGCTGGCTTGATGAAGTGACCGTGCGGCGATGCCGGTGTGCCCGGTCCGTGTAATCCGTGGGGCAGCGATGTTGGTGACGATTTATCCTTCGCGATGCCGAACTCTTGCTCGGCTTGCCGAGATGATGATCCGAAGGAGTTGAGCTCGGCTCAACAAAGTGACGACGTGTCTAGGGTAGGTCGGTAGCCGTAGAGCAACATTGTCAGGCTGGTTTGACACCGGCGCGATGGTGAAGATCATACTAGAAAAGACTTTAAAATTAGCGGGATGTGTTTGGGAACAAAACACAATACTCCATACAAAACTTCCTTCAAAAAGGATGTCCGAAATCCCGTTCATAAAAAAGATGAATTCGGGTCGGATTCGTTCTCGTGCGGAAAACAGATCCGAAAAGTGATGCACTAATCGGAAGGTTCCCGCAGTTTGGATGATCGGATCGAGCTGAAATTTTGAGGGGTCGTAGATATGGGAATTCCGCAGAAGATGAACGGTTGGATCTTCGAAAGGACCTCCGAGCTGGGCTCTGGAGATCACACCCTAAACTCGTCTAGATTCCCGTCCAGATTTGACAGGGCTCCGGTATATCGTAGATTGCCAGAGATTCCTCCATCGGAACTCGATGAAACTTTCCACGATTGTTGTAGACTTAATTCCGCACAATTCCACCAAAGCAATCGTTAAAACGACACTTGAGGAGGCGATGGCGGCAGATACAAGTTCGTTGTCCAGAAAAACAACACGAACGCCCGAGGGCAATGTTGACGTTGAGCCCTCGAGCTTGATGGATGATTTCTCCATGATCTTGATAGTGATCGGAGTTGATGTTGATTAAGGCCCTCATCCGAACATGACGATCTGAGGTAGGGCGCAGTCCTTGGCCAAGCCAAGGTGACCTGTCGAGCCGGTGACGAAGAAGCCGATGTCGTAGTTGATTTGCAGTCGAGCCATTCATCCTTTGCCGATCACATAGCAAAACTCTCAATGAAAGCACCATTGTCGGTTTCAAAACCGGCAGATCTCGGGTAGGGGGTCCCAAGCTGTGTGTCATGGATCGATGGGTAACAGGAGACAGGGGGCACAATGTTTACCCAGGTTCGGGCCCTCTCTATGGAGGTAATACCCTACTTCCTGCTTGATTGATCTTGATGAATATAGGGTTACAAGAGTTGATCTACCACGAGATCATATGTTGTGGTCTAAAACCTAGAGGTATGACGTGTAATGTCATAATGATCTAGCATATCTATCGACTAGCCTAGCCTCGGTTTATATAATGTACCAGAGGCCTAGGATAACAAGAGTCCTAGCCAAATACGCCAGTGGGGAGGAGTCCTTGTCTTGATCACCAAGTCTTGTGGAATCTTCCTCGTGCATGCATCAGCTGTACGAAATGGCCCATGAGTATTCGGCCATGGGGGTCCTCGGCCCAATCTAACTGATCGGGAGACGACGTGGTGAGTATCCCCTAGTCCAGGACACCGTCACCCGCCCCCTCCCGCAAGCCACCACCGCCCCCTTCCCTCCTATATATACCCCACCCCGGCCCTCTCTCTCCCCAAGCCGCCGCCGCCCCCACCGTAGCCGCCGCCGAGCCCGAGCCATGCTGCCGCCTGCCGTGCTAGCCGCCGCCGTCTGCACTAGTCGCCGCCGCCGCTCAGCCCCGCCGCCACCAACGCTGAGCCTCACCAGAAAAGCCACCGAAGCCGTCGTCGTTGACCTTGCCTCTCTGCCGCTGGTTAGCCGGTAAAAACCGTCCCAGTTCGCCGGTTATTTTTTTGGTTTTTTTAGTTTTCGGTTTAGTTAGGTTAGATCGGTTTTATTTATTTTAGATCTGTTATTTAGCGATCGTTCACCCGATTAGCTCTGTTAGCGAACGATTTCGTTCATTAGTCTCTGTTAGCGGACGTTCATCCGATAGATTTTTCTTTTTCTGTTTATTTTTGGCCAGGGACCTATCCGTGAATAGTTTTATCGCGATTTAGCCCATGATCTTTAAACTAGCGTAACATTTAGCTCGTTTATCGAAATTAGTTGAAACCAACGCCTAGACCTTCGTAATGATCCCCTCTTTCCAGTAAACCAACTTGAACATGATTTTGAGAATTTAAAATTTGATTTTATACTTTTAGTTCAGATTAGTATTTGATCTTGTTTCGTTTGTTTCTTGAGTTTCGTAGCTCCGTTTGAGTTGATTCTTTTTGCAAATCGTAGCTAATCACATGTACCTACTGTTAAGATCTAATCCATATAAAAGTAATGCTGTTAGGTTTTGTTTTATGTTTAGTTTAGTTGTTTGCTTGTTTTGAGTTTTATTTGGATCTTTTCTCAATTTCTCTTTCTTTCGGTTGATTGATTGCTTATCTATGCTATTGTCTGTCTATGCTAGATTTTCCGGAGTGCGAAGCTTGTTACTACAAATCTCTAGAGTTTTTTGATTGTCAGCAAGGCAAGTTACACTTTGATCATACTTTTCCATACCCAGTTTTTACTATGCATTAGTTTTGCCCCTCAAATATTTGCATGAGTAGGATTGGGAACATGTGGTTTGGTTGTAGTACTTGAGGTAGGAACCTAATACCTTTGATTACCCCGGGAATATACGTTATGCTCAATTATTGCTTCGCCATGCTCGTAGACGGGGATTGGATCATGATACACATGGAAGTTGTGAGAGTTATTAATCTTGGATAACATTAAGGTGGTAACTTTAATACACATCTGGGTGGATTGGTTGGGGTACCTGGAGAATCCAGTGCTTGCCCATTTGCGAAATCCTGGAGTACCCGTGTGATTTTTCCTTGGTTCGCCACCCAGGCTCAAAGGGATCATATGATATTTCATGCCTAGAAACTTTCGTGTGCAGCCACAAACCATTATGGGCTCTGGCATTGTTGAGTAAGTTGCGTGAGCTCTCGAAGAGGTGGACTAGCAGATGTAGGAGAAAGTAGGTGTACCGGTCTACCCGGAGTAGAGAGTTAATGCTTCGGAAAGACTATGTCTCGATCTTCCGATCATGGATGCGGTCGAGTCTTGTGGGGAAAAGTGCGCAACCTCTGCAGAGTGTATAAACTAATCATGGTTAGCCGTGTCCCCGGTTATGGACATCTTGAGTATCTGGAATTGGATATTATTGTTGATCTCATCACTCTTAAATTAATTGAATTGGGTTTAATGATGATACTTGATTAATTGGGATTGAGTTGGAGGAACCTTCTCAAATATTGGTACAACTTGGGAGTAGTAAATAAATTTATTCCTTTGTTGTAGGAAAAAACTAGTTTATGCAAAACCTTAAACTTAGAGCCTCCACCAGCCAAATATTGCATGTAGATGTAGTTCTTGCATTCATTGCTTTACAGTGTAACCCTGCCAGCATATTCAATGTGCTGACCTACACGGCTGCAACGTCTCATGTTGCAGACAGACGATGAATAATGTGCTATAGGTCGTTGTCTTGCACTCAGCTATGCCGTTGGAGTTGATGGACTCATTTACCTTCGAAGCTTTCGCAATTATTTAGTTTAGATGGCCTTCAACCATTTTATTTGTGTAATCATACTCTTTATGAGGACCTCGATGTAATAAGTGTGTGATTGAACTCTGTTATAATTCCTCGAGTACAATATGTGTCAGCATTACTGATCCAGGGATGACACTTAAGCACAGAGACTTCGGTCCATTGGGATCGTGGTCACTACAGTAAATTGTTGAATAAATTGAATGTTATGAAGTTGAAATCATATCATGCCTAGTGGTAGCTTCACATTGGGTTTAGGAAGTGAAAGCTTTTGAAGCTTGACAATCACAATATTGGTCATACAATATGTGTCCGATTGAAACGTTTTGCTCATGTGTACGTGAGTGTTAGCAATCATAGAAGACTATATGATGGTTGAGTATGTGGAGCTCTTACTTAAACTCTATTGAATAAGTTTAATTACAATTGCTTGGTGACTAAGAACATAGGTTGTTGAGTTTCAAGAGAATTCATTATTTGAACCTTAACATGTGAATTGGTTGCTACTATAACATGAGAAGTTTTATAAGAAAAAAATGCTAATATGATGCTAGGAAAAGTGATTGAAATTATCATTGATCAAACTTATGCACTTTTCTAGCATTCATACTTCATAACTTATTTCTTTTATCATTTAACTACTCGAGGACGAGTAGGAATTAAGCTTGGGGATGTTGATACGTCTCCAATGTATCTATAATTTTTGAAGTATTCATGCCATTATATTATCATTCTTGGATATTTTACAATCATTTTATATTAACTTTATATCATTTTGGGACTAACCTATTAACCCAGTGCCCAGTGCCAGTTGCTATTTTTGCTTGTTTTTTTCATCGCAGGAAATCAATATCAAATGGAGTACAAACACCGCGTAACTCCTGGAGGATTTTTTATGGACCAGAATGTAGGGGAACGCAGAAGAAAACAAAAAATTTCCAATATACGCACCAGCCCAGGACCACTATGGAGACTGCATACATGGTTTGATCTTTTTCGTTACCGACTCGTAGCGCAGCGGGAAGTAGAGTCGATGACGAACGGCGGTGCAGATCCCCGCAGCTAGGATTTACAACCTCCCAACCGCGAGGATGTATACCGTCATCTGCTCCTCAGACAGCCCTCCGGGAGACGGTCGAACAGCCCCCCGGACGGTGTCATGGACTATTGATTCAAAAATATTTTTAAATAGGATTTTTGGAGAGTGGAGAAAGCCTTCAAAGGTTTTTGAGTGCACCCTGCCTCTCCACAACTTGAAGGCAAGCATCCTGAACCCTGGTATAATATTTTTGATGTGTTGATTGACGCGATTATAACACCACCTTATTTCGGAAAACTCGTTATTTTATGTGGTAATACGATCCTTTGCATGAATGCATATTAGTGATTTCCTTGCTGTTGGAAATGAATATACTTGTGATGGTAATCATCCTCATGTGCCTTGCATGCATGCCGGAAAGGAATCCGGGAAAGCCTCTGCCTTGGGTAGGCGTGAGCTTGTCGCCGGTCTCCGTCGGGACGGTTATGTCCGGTATGGCATAGTAAGGTGTAATGAGCGGTGATTCTGTTGGTTGAAATATATTTGTTATAAATGTCACGCAGGGAATTTATAAACCTCCTGAGTCGACCGTAGATTGAGTCTTGTTCCAGTAACCCCCATACTTGTTTCGTACTACCACTTGTCCCTACAACAGGTACGGTACGGTTCAGTAAGTCGGCAACCCCTTTCAAGCACACACCATACAGAGAGGCCATGGTGGAAGATACCGGTTGTAGCCGGTAGGCAGGCCACCTGGTCCGGGGGCATGGGTGTTTCCGGTTGGGACCAAGAGGGGGGCACCCCTTAGAGCGCGCAGTATAAATTTGATCCCATGCTACGCGAGGTTGTAGCCTCCCCACTTAGAGTTTTGCTTGACAGGTGTCGTGGGTGATTCCAGACACCGGTGAGTTAAGCTGGTGTGTGCAAGTCAGGTGTGTTTTCAATTAAAATACCGTAGACGGAATTAGTCCCGATGGACTAAAGGAATCCGTTACTCGTGGGTAAAGAGTACACCCTCTGCAGAGATTAAACCTATTCGAATAGCCGCGTCCAAGGTTAAGGACTACAGTCTGGGATGGGTCAAGTGTCGGTCTTAGTGTCGGTCTTCGGAGGAGAAACTACTAAACCAGAACGTGGATCATGACTGATGACTTGTGATAATTATGTTATGTTTATTATGGACTAACCCATTATATTATTTGAATTATTGAGTATCACTGGGACGGTTCTACCTCCTGGATATTCATTGTGATTATTTATTTTATAAGCCCTTTATGTGGTGTCGCTGAGACGCCCGACTGTGGCATTGCTTGTTATTTATTTACTTTATAAGCCCTTTATGTGGTGTCGCTGAGACGCCCGGCTGTGGCATTGCTTGTTATTTATTTACTTTATAAGCCCTTTATGTGGTGTCGCTGAGACGCCCGACTGTGGCATTGCTTGTTATTTATTTACTTTATAAGCCCTTTATGTG
>NC_041393.1:419289587-419343781 GCF_002162155.2 Triticum dicoccoides
TGAGACGCCTGACTGTGGCATTGCCTGTTATTTATTTACTTTATAAGCCCTTTATGTGGTGTCGCTGAGACGCCCGACTGTGGCATTGCTTGTTATTTATTTACTTTATAAGCCCTTTATGTGGTGTCGCTGAGACGCCCGACTGTGGCATTGCTTGTTATTTATTTACTTTGTAAGCCCTTTATGTGGTGTCGCTGAGACGCCCGACTGTGGCATTGCTTGTTATTTATTTACTTTATAAGCCCTTTATGTGGTGTCGCACAGACACCCGACTGCGTCATTTTATTTTCCACTCCA
This sequence comes from Triticum dicoccoides, assembly GCF_002162155.2. Lineage (NCBI taxonomy): Eukaryota > Viridiplantae > Streptophyta > Magnoliopsida > Poales > Poaceae > Triticum > Triticum dicoccoides. The sequence goes on from NC_041393.1 coordinate 419,289,885, forward strand.
TTATTGCTTATTCGTGTTGCATATAAATAACCTGCTTGCATGCATCAGAGATTTTATTTTATGACTGACGATGTGATCATAGAATATTTCATCGCATGATTATCATTTATATTATACCCGTGTTCATAATGTTTGCGAGTACATTCAAAGTACTCACTGGCTTGTCCCTGGCTATTGTCTTGGCCAGATTTCCTGTACGGAGAGGAGCATTGCGACGACAGCCCCGGAACCTAAGCAACGGTGATAGCAGCCTCGTGAAGATAGGAGTTAACCTGGTCAGCTGTTCCTGTTGGGAAATGGAGTCCCATAGACACCGATGATCCACAAACCACTTCCGCCATCAACCTCTAGAAATCACTTGTTGTACTCATAGGCCAGAATGGTCTTGTACTACACATTTTGTATTTTGCTTGGAATTTCTGTATCAATTTGGTGCCTCATCAGCTAACAGTAATCCTGGGGTTGGTGAGCACAACGGCCATTTTCTGGAAATTAATACCCGGAAAACCGGTCATGACAAGAGGTTTGCACGAGCCTTGCCTACATGGTTCAGCTGCAAGTTCGACCGAAGTTCATACATTTTATTGTAGAGACTTCTGTATCAGCCGTAGTAGGAAACTCTGGAATTACTTCTAAGGTATCTTTCCTTTGACCTGATGACGAAGATAGTATTTATCTCGTCGAGTTGCACTATTCTCCTACTCACCTTTTTGAAAGAACCATTCTCTTTAAAAGCACACCGTTTCGCAGCAAAACTATTTGCCTCGGTATAGTGAGGGAGGAATACCCAACATTTTGGTATAACCTACAAAGTAGCACTTGTCTGATTTGGAATAGGTTTGTAACCTCTTACACAAGCCCCATATTCCAAATGTTAAGAAAAGATATAACATGGTTGGGCTTACCATACTATGGCTTCATTTCAACAGACCCAATGTAGCTCTTTTCAGTGTAAAAGCCGCAGTCTCTAAAGCATCACTTTAAAAGGGATAATGGCAAATTTATTTATGTCATCTTTGACCTTACCATGTCATAAATGGTTAGATTACATCTCCACAAACTTTTCACATGTAGTGGTGTTCCGGGAGGTGCAAGTTATGAAACCCCTTTCACAACTCATCAGACATTCGCTAAACATGTAACTCAAATATTCCTTTGTGCAATCAAATTGCATAAACATAATTTTCTTGTTACAATAACTTGTACTTCATTTTGAAAACCTTTCGAATGATTTCAAAAGATCCAGACTTATGTCTCATCAAGTAAATATCCATATATCTACTTGAGTCATTTCTGAAGATAAATAAATCCACCACTAACAACACTTATTGGACTACACACATCAAATGTATGATCACTAATAAGTTTGTTGTTCGTTCCTTATGGCCTGTGAACGGTATTTTAGTCACTTCACTTTTCGGAGGAAAGTTGCAAGTGTCAGATGATTCAAAAGCAAAAAGACTTCAAAATCCATCATAATGGAATTTTCCATGCGGGTTTCTCCAATGTGACCAAATGTAGTGCCACACTTGTGTGGTATTCTTTTAGTCTTGCGACATTTAGCGTCAGTGTTATGGATGTATCATATTACCATCAATATTCATAACATACATCCCATCTTGGATGGAAGCATGACCCTTCATGTTATTCATAATACTTAACAACAATTGTTGTTTTTATGAACAATTCTTTTGCAACAAACAATGTGCAATGGGCTAGAGTGTATGAAACTCTAAAATGAATTACGAAAGTAAACCCAGAGGTATTGTATTATTATCCATATTCATAACATACATCTCATTCATAATGAAAGTATGGCCCTTGTGTTATTCATAACATCGAACATAAAAAGTTCTCTTATGAACAACCTTCTTGCAAGATACCTTATGCAATGGGCTAGAGTTTGAAAAACTCTAAATGAATTATGAAAATAAATACAGACGGCAATACACCGATGGAAGGTATAGTAACATTTACTATGTTCCCTGTGTATACCTTAACCTCATTTCTGGCTAGCCTTTTAGGCCATAGTAGCTCTTACATTGATTCGTAACAGAATGCAATCGAGCGGTATCTTTGTGATTAACTCACAATACCCAAGAATTAGTGATGAACATGTTTAACCATACTTCCCAAGAACTATATCTTTGACCAGCCTACTATACATCAAAAACTTGTATGACTTTCATACATGAGCTGGATATTCTAGTCATCTTTCTTTCTGCTTTTATACTTCTAACAGTTTAACTTTTAGTATTTCTCCTACTCGCAAGAGAAGCACCCAACTTAAGAGTGGCGTTAGCCCCGGACTTCCTAGGTGTGTAAGTCATACTAACACCCTTTGGACACTTCCTTTCTCTTTAAGTTGTTGTTTTATTCACCTTTCATTATATGACAGGCGTTCATCTGGATCCCTTTCCCAACAGCCAAATGCATAGTAAACACTTTTACAAATACTTGCAAACAAACATTACTTTGTTTGTATCTGAAAATAATTTTCAGTTCCATGAATATCATATAACTATCCCAACTTTCGAAGTTTGGGTTTCATGGAAGCAAACATATTCCACTTGACCGTAGTAGAATTCTAGCTTTTGGATCGAAGGACAGGAGTCACATGATCCATAGCATTAGCGGGAGGATACGGAAAGCATGCGATAGGACAAAGTCCTTCTCGGCACTTTTGAGGACAATCCTCATATTACGTTACCAATTGTAAAGTTTTAATCAGATATTTAACAGCTATTCAATTTTAACAGGGAAGGTGGAAACGCGAGCCATTATTCTACAACTATTTTGCAAGAAACACTTAGACAATGTTCATAATTAATTGCATTGAGAATTAAACATGTTAATTCAACAGTACGCTGCCACTCAAATCAATATCTCTCATAATTAATTTTGAGTGATACAAGATCCAGACTTCAACTCATCGCCATAGAATCATCATCTCATAACGGGAATTTTAATCGGTAGGCCAACTTGCCGATCACATCTCTATGTGACTCTTGCTCCTCTTTCGATGCATGTGTTCCGAGCTCAGGACGATCCTGCCATGAACGTCAAGACAACCAAGTGATCTTACTGCAAGGTCTGACCTCACCCGCCTCACACTTCTCTAATCGTTCGTACCCATGTATCCATGGCACACCCCGAAAAGATAGGTGCCGTGACGGTGCTACACTTGGGGGAACACTAACTACTTGATATTTTAGTGAGAGATCACCCTAATAAAAAGCGACTACCACGCAATCAAGAAGGGTGCATCATAAGGGATAAACATCTCAGGCAATTCATAATAGCATGATATGGTATAGCCCTTTCTGATGGAGAAGTCTTTCATTTCTTCGTCTTCGGCATTCGCGTCGGTGTTCACCTTCGTGAAGATTGCCACAACCTTGTCGATGCACCAAATAATATTGCTATCTCTATAGCTAATAAAATAAGTGCATTACTTAAGGTTGACATGCAGGTCACTAAAGTGACAATCATATGGCTCCAGCCATCATGCCGAATCATGACACGCAGGTCATGTTAATCAATTTACATCATATAGTCATCTCACACATAATCAAATTGAATATGAGCATTGCTATACCACATCACATGCACATGCAAACCCTCCTGCAAAACCAAGTTAGACGTTTCTAATCGGTTCATGCAAACTTGTTTTTCGTGGCTTCTAAGGTTTCGACTTAAACCGCAACTACCAACGTTTTATCATCAAGTATAATTATTCAAGTTGCTAGATTAACATCTCGGGGTGTATGAAACACGATATAATTAAATCTCGAGCCCCATACTAAACTTCGTCATACGCATGACCCCCGTGTAGATCATATCTGCAATGCCCTTTCATCTGCGAATTTCATCTTTCTTTTGACTATGGCAGAACCCAAAGAACTGATAGCACTTCCATGATCAATCAGGATCACATATTGCCAGAACTTTGTCAAATTCCACCATCTGTCTTGAGATTGAGCAAACGCAAATTCTAGGGAAGCAACAAGAACGTTGGGTAACAGATTTCATCTGTCACCTGCATAAATAATTTTCAGCAATAGATCTCATCTACTCCAAAATTATATTAGCAATACCCATACATCTCCATGTATTCTAGATCGTAACATGCATCTACGCATAGCACGGCTCATGATGCCACTGTAGGGGAACGCAACAGAAAACAAAAAATTTCCGACCTACGCACCAGCCCAGGACCACTATGGAGACTGCATACATGGTTTGCTCTTTTTCGTTACCGACTCGTAGCGCAGCGGGAAGTAGAGTCGATGACGAACGGCGGTGCAGATCCCCGCAGCTAGGATTTACAACCTCCCAACCGCGAGGATGTATACCCTCATCTGCTCCTCAGACAGCCCTCCGGGAGACGGTCGAACAACCCCCCGGATGGTGTCACGGACAGCCCTTCGGGAGGACCTTCGAAACTCGAACGGTCACTCGGACAGCCCTTCGGGAGGACCTTCGAAACTCGGACGATCACACGGACAGGCCTTCGGGAGGCACTCACGAACTAAGACCAAAACTACGATCTCTCTACAGAGTTGCACACATACGGTGTCATCTATCCGACAGGGCTTCGGCGTCCAGAACTAGTTCCTACCGGAACCCAGACAGCCTTTCGGCTCTACGAAACTATTTCACTAGGAGGGAGAGAAGAAGCTAGATCATTGCATGGCACTTGTATGAGAGCAAAGGGATGTGTGTGGAGAGCACCCCTCCACCTCTATTAATAGGAAAAGCCCATGGGACAAATACCCAAAAAACCCATCACATGGATCCTTCATAAGGGTAAAATGGGAAGGCAAGTGGAGCTCCATGGAGCTCCATATGTGTGGCCGGACACCCCTCATGGGGGGCCCCAAAAGGGGTTCCTTAGTCCCCAAGTTCATCTAGAAGCCTTTTGGGAAAAGCCCCAAAAGGTGGCTTTCCATAAATATCCCAAAAAGCACTTTCACTATTCACGATGACATTTTTCAGCGTCCGTTCGAACTGAAAATATTTATGTGGGCTTAGAACATTTCCAATACCCACCATAAAAAATTTCAACTCGTTCTGGAACAATTCCATTTTAGTGATTTTCATCTGCGAAACGCATCTGAAGTGGCTCCGGCAGCTCCGGAACATTTCCGGTTTTTATCTCAGAAAATTCCCAAAAGTTTCCAGAATGATTCTGGCACCCTCCAAGAATTATCAGGCATGTGCCGAAACCAATTTGACTTAATGGTATATCCCGAAACAACTTTTCGGTATCATCGAAACTTATCCGATGACCTCTCTCTGCGGTACGATTCCGCTGTCCGAAACTTTTTTCGGTGATTTTCTCTCAGACTCCCTGTCTAGTATTCAGCAAATAGATGACCCTTAAGCGTGTGACCCTATAGGTTCGGTGAAGTATAGACATGACCCAGAACCCCTTCCGATCAATGATCAACATCGGAGCCGTGGACACCCATATTGACCCCTATACCCACACGAATGAATATTCGAGTGAACCTCCAGTTGCCGTGTGCTATTCCTATGATATGTTAGAAAGACCCGAGGTGAGATTTACTTGCATCCCCGTGGATCAACAACTTGTCCACTTTGCTAGTTACCTCGTTACTGGTTTTGTTCTCTTTTCTCGTTTCTGTGTTCCGTCATCCCCGTGATCAAATCACAAAGTGTCTGGCCAGACGATGATGGATACCGTAACACCGAGAGGGCCCAGAGATATCTCTCCATTGTCGGGGGAGCAAATCCCAATCTTGAGATATTAAGTTACTTGACATACTTTTCCATGAACCCGTAAGCCGCCGTAATAGCCACCCATTTACGGATGGCGTTTAACAAACCCCAAAGTTTATGAAGCAAGCATGAAGAAACTCGATACTCTCATGGTCTAAGGAATCATGCAAACATTAACCATCTCTGTGTTATTTACCATTAACTTGTGATGAAAGAATCTCATCGCATAACATCAAACTGGGTCGATTCAACACAAATGTTCTCTTAACATTGTGCCCTCAAAGTTGCTGGCATAGACATGCCCATAATTGGGAAAACATAATCATCATGCAACACTTGAGCTAGTCTTAGAGGCATGACTAGGAATACATTTTACCGTTTATTATTCCACACATGCACATGGGTTTTCCCAGAGCCTTTATGGATATACGGGCTCGGGAACCACAGCAGTTATAGCATGGAAGAGAAACATAATTATGAACATGGAGATAAATAATAGCATTTATTATTGCCTCTAGGGCATATCTCCTACACAGAACAACCAGGATGGGCCAGAGCAGCACCTGGGGGGTGCCCCGAGAGGGGCACAACCCACTGTCGGTGTTAAAACCGGCGGATCTCGGGTAGGCGGTCCCGATCTGTGCGTCTTAGGCTGATGGTAACAGGAAGCAAGGGACACAATGTTTATCCAGGTTCTGGCCCTCTCGATGGAGGTAAAACCTTACTTCCTGCTTGATTGATATTGATGATATGAGTAGTACAAGGGTAGATCTACCATGAGATCGTAGAGGCTAAACCCTAGAAGCTAGCCTATGATGATTATGATTGTAATCGTGATTGGCCTTCTAAGGACCAACCTCTCCGGTTTATATAGACACCGCAGAGGGCTAGGGTTTACACGGAGTCAGTTACAAGGAAGGAAATACAATATCCGGATCGCCAAGCTTGTCTTCCATGCAAAGGAGAGTCTCATCCGGACACGGGACAGAGTCTTGAGTCTTGTATCTTCACGCTCCAATAGTCCGGACGAAGTATATAGTCCGGTCGTCCGGATACCCCCTGATCCAGGACTCCCTCAGTAGCCCCTGAACCAGGCTTCAATGACGATGAGTCCGGCGTGCAGTCTTGTCTTCGGCATTGCAAGGCGGGTTCCATCTCCGAATACTCCAAAGTACCTGTTACGACGAATAGTGTCCGGCTTGCCATCAATGTTGTACTCCTCGGCTTCAGTGCCTCAGTAATGACCATCTCCACGTGTCGAGCAAATGCAAGGAGCCAAGGCATTTTTGCATTTGCCACCCCCGATCCTTCGGGCTTAACCGTCTATTTGAAGAGACGGGGATTCTCAGATCCAAACCTCACTCTCCCCCCTTGAGCAAGCATCCAACAGAGCGCTCCGGAAAAACCATTCCAACATGGCCGGTCGTCGCAGCTCTTCTGCTCGCTCTCCTCGATCCAAGCTGGGGGACTGGGAAGAGTGTTTAGTTCCTCATAGTCGTTTGATAGAGTTACAAACCCAAGGGTTCCTCCCACCGGCGTTCATGGTCCCCGTCCAAGCCGGAATAGCCACCTATAATGGCGGGGAACAAGCAGAGGGATCTCCTAATCCATCTCCAGAGGAGCGAATATGCCTCATCCCGCATCTGCTAAGGGGCGTCGGGTTTCCCATCCATCTGTTCCTTCGCGGGCTCCTGGAGTTCTACGGCCTCCAGTTGCACAACTTTACCCCTGCCTCTGTACTACATATAGCAGGGTATGTTGCCCTTTGTGAGCTATTTCTAGGCTGCGAGGCTCACTTCGGGTTATGGAAGAAGCTGTTCTGCCTTGTCCCCCGCAACCAGGAAGAATCCCTATGTCAAGTGGGCGGGGCCGAAGCATGGCGCATTGCCGAGACCGGATACCTATCCGGCACTCCCAACAAGGCACCAGAGAACTGGCCTTCGGAGTGGTTTTACATTGATGACGTTCCCCTTCCGGACCCATTCCGGACAGGTCTCCCCAAGTTCAGTAACGCCCCGCCGAGGGCACGTCTAAGCTGGCGCCCCCGGGGCCCCCAAGAGGAGGATACCAGGGAAATACACTTACTGATGAGCAGGATAAAGTTACTAGCCAAATCTGGACTGACGATAGTCGAGGTTATGGCAATATGCATAATGCGGGGAGTGCAACCGCTTCAATATCGAGGGAAGCCCATGTGGCACTTCAACGGGGAAGATGATGCCACCCACTATGGTCGTAAGGGTCCGGACTCCGCCACTGCTCTGGTAAGGATATTGTCCGATTTATACAAAGGAGAAGAGGAAGAATTCCTTCACATTAAACCGCGGGATGGATTCTCCATGTACAACCCCCCAAACTGGGTAAGTCATCATTCCTTTCCCCGCTTCACTTATTGTGGCGTTCTTCGCTGAGATTATCTGCCTCGATATTTCCGAGCAGGAACTGAGGAGGGCCGCAGAAGGAATCTCCAGCCCTTCCCCGCAGCCAGAGGACCCCGGAAGGGCCCTAGATCCAGGACTCGAAGAAGATCCGGATATTACCGTGGAGCTTGTCAACGGGATATTTTATCAAGCGAGCTGCGATGGCGCCTCAGTGGCTATTATTGCCGACTATCCCGGACTGCTACCTACGTCGCATGTAAGCCAAGCCGAAAACCCTATCCTCCAAAGAGGACTCCTTTTTGATGTCATGCCTCACCCCTGAGGTGTCATGTTTTTGCAGAGACGACGGTCAGAGCGTGGGGCCGAGCCCCTAGGAACCCATCGGCCGCGGGCGTCCGGATCGGGCAGGCTCAAGAGGAAGGCGGTTAGGGTCGAAACGCTGCTATAGAGGTAAGGCAAAAACCTGTCATGCGATTATTGTATTTGAAGTATAACAACGCCCTTTGTGTCCCGGTAGGAAGAGGAGTAGCCGGACTATATCCGGGGATCCTGCCAATTACGCCTCCACCAGCCGGATTCCAGAACCGGCTTCGAGAGCGGAGGCGGACGTGGGGCCGATGCCGCATAGTTCTCCGACAGAGGACGTGGATATGCTCTCTGCCATGAATTCCAAAGTAGAGAGTGCCATGAATCACCGGCGCCGACGGGCCGTACTTCGCAACAACATCTTTTCCGAAGAGGCATTTAATGCTTTCAATTCGGGAGATGCATACATCCGAGCTGCTCAAGGCGGGCTTGCCCGAGCGACGGACCAGTATACCAAAGATATACGGGTAAGAAAATTTGATAAGCATGTATAGCAGTAGCCCTTGAGACTTGAAACGGTTGGAACAACTGTTTTAAGGATCAATTTATGCACAGGTCCTTGTAGATAAGAATGAGCAATTGTCTCGGGAGCTGGAGGAGTGCAAGGCCCAGCTGAGGGCCACGGTTGCCAAGTTAGAGGAATCCTAGAAGGCCTCATCTGGTAACATTTGTCTCAATTGTACGAAGATGCACCAGTTAGTAAATGGCTGGTATGACAAGTCTAACAGAAAATTTTGCAGACAATCCCGGGGTGAATCCAGAGGGCGTAAGAGATGACGAGTCGCATCTCAAAAGGCAGGCAAAGGCTGGTGAGCGCATTCTTACGCAAGTTAGGCATGAAAAGAACAATCTTCAAGATGCCAATGTCCGGCTGGACGTGGAATTAAAAGACGTCCGCGCTCAGCTGGCAGACTCTGTGAAGGAGAACAAAAGGCTTCGACGCGGCATTTATGGTAAGTTCCTAGATGAACTATAGTATAGTTCGGCGAGGAAGTATATTGAAAGAATTTTGCTTGTAGGAATGTTAACGGGTCGCCCTGAGGAGGAGATGCCCTCATCTGCAGGGGATTTACTGCAAGACCTCTCACAACTGCACGAGCGAGCTCAGCAGGTGATGCAGGGCGTTGCTCAGGCCTTGTGGCCATCAAGCTTCCTGCCGAATGGCATGGGGGAGCTTGTGGATATGCTTCAAGGAGCACGGCAGCGCTTCCGATTGTGGAAGATGTCAGCCTGCCGGCAAGGTGCAAGAGAAGCCTGGGCTATGGTGAAGACGCGCTACACCAAGCTGGACCCGAACCATATGGCCGAAGTCGGACCGGCGGGGCCAGATGGGCAAGAAATTCCCGTGAGTCTGGTATATGACCAGGTAGCGTTAGCCGCAAAGTATTCTGAACAGGATTGTAAGCTGGATAGCCTGTTGGATGGTATAGAGGAGGAATATAGTCAGTCCAAGTGACTATGTAATTCAATGGACATAAGTAGTCCCTAGCCGGATTAAAATCATTTGTCATGGCGGACCTTTTTGCTTCACCCCCCGGATCCTATAGTCCAGGCTGTTTTCGAATACCCGCTCAGTTATACAAAACCGGGGTATGCGTGGAAACCAGGCGTAGGGGTCATAAGTGCTTGAACAGACAAGTACCCAACTAGTTATGTTATATTACATGGATAGTAAGAAACATCTTAGTTCCGTTAGGGGTTCCTTTCCCTGGGTACGCATGCGATGATGCACATGTCCGGACTGCGAACAAGGGCGCAGTATGCAAAACTTCTGGGGATTTACGTTGTAATAAACGAATACATCTTTTGTTCACCGACCGAATATTCTCTTAAGGACGCTAGCTTTCGGCTTCACCCAGTCTGAGGTACACATCCGGCTGAACCGGCAGTAACAATCGCAGAGGTGCTCCCCTTATGCCCTAGCCAGATTAACGGGAACATAGGGCATAAACACAAGAGCTAGGCAACCCAGCTTGGCCACATCTTAAGTCATATCGATGCATATAATGGTGAAGAAAAGGCACATAAGGAAAAAGAAACGCATATGTGATGGGCAAAAAGCCATTAGAGTAATTATTTTTAGCTTCCGTATAGGATGCCCCCAGGTATTGCTTACACACATAGTGCGGCCGGAGTGATCCGGGAGTCCGTACTGTATTAAATACTTTGTGTGAAGAGGAAAAAAGGTTGAGAAAGGAAAAGGAAGGGAGCATAATTAAAAAGGAGGGGGTAAGGAGATGAACACTGAGTTCGGCGCTAGGCGTAGAATCTCCGGAGTCTGGACGCGTTCCATGGGTTGGGCTCGAGTCTATTATCGGATGCATTACGTAAGCGGTACGCTCCTCCGGTGAGAACTTTGTCAATGACAAAGGGACCTTCCCACTTGGGCTTGAGCTTGTCCTTCTTCTTCTCTGGTAGGCATAGAACGAGCTCCCCAATATTATATGTTTTGGCCCGCACTTCTCTGCTTTGGTATCGTCGAGCCTGCTACTGATAGAATGCGGAGCGGGCTTTTGCGACGTCGCGCTCCTCCTCCAGGGCATCCAAGTTATCCTGCCGATCTAACTCGGCTTCCTTCTCTTCGTACATGCGTACGCGTGGCGAATCATGTATTATGTCGCAGGGTAGTACTGCTTCCGCGTCGCACACCATAAAAATTGGTGTATATCCAGTGGTGTGATTCGACGTGGTCCGCAGCCCCCAGAGTACGGAGTCGAGCTCTTCGACCCAGTGTGCGTCCGACTTTGTCAAGGATCGCACTAGTCTGGGTTTGATGCCATTCATGATGATACCGTTTGCCCGTTCGACCTGGCCGTTTGTTTGGGGATGGTAGACGGAAGCGTACTCAAGCTTAATGCCCATTTTTCCACACCAAGTTTTCACTTCATCGGCTATGAAATTTGAGCCATTATCAGTGATGATGCTGTGGGGGGCGCCGTATCGGTGTACGACCCCGGATCTGAAGTCTATTACTGGTCCGGATTCGGCCGTTTTGACTGGTTTGGCTTCTATCCATTTGGTGAACTTGTCCACCATGACCAATAAGTATTTTTTTCTTATGGCTTTGCCCTTTAAAAGGTCCGACCATATCCAGCCCCCAGACCGCGAAGGGACAAGTTATGGGGATTGTTTGGAGAGCGGTAGGGGGCATATGACTCTGATTGGCAAAGAGCTGGCAACCGACGAAATGTTGGACAAGGTCTTGTGCGTCTGCTCGGGCTGTTGGCCAATAGAAGCCTGTACGGAAGGCCTTGTTGACTAGTGCTCGAGCCACGGCGTGGTGCCCGCCCAGTCCGACATGGATTTCAGCCAAGAGCTGCCGCCCTTCCTCTTCGAAGATGCACCTTTGGAGCACTCTGGTCGCACTTTTCTTATAGAGTTCCCCTTCATGGACTTTGTAAGCTTTAGAACACCGGACGATGCAGCGTGCTTCATTTTGGTCATCGGGGAGCTCCTGCCTATTTAGGTAGGCCAAGAAAGGCTTAGTCCACGGGGCGATTACAGCCATGATTCCATGGGCCGAAGATGTTACTTTGGTGGTAGAGCCTCCGATTATGTCTGATAGTTCGGAATCTGGGGGTGTATTCGGATCCGTGCTAGTATTGCCGGACTCCCCTTCCCATACCACGGATGGCTTGAACAGTCTTTCCAGGAATATGTTAGGTGGGACAGGGTCGCGTTTAGCGCCCATGCGGGCGAGGATATCCACCGCTTGATTGTTTTCTCGAGCCACATGGTGGAATTCGAGCCCCTCGAACCGAGCTGACATTTTGAGGCCAGCATTATGGTAGGCCGCCATTTTCAGATCCTTGGCATCAAAGTCTCCGTTTATTTGTGATATTGCGAGGTTTGAATCCCCGCGCACTTCTAGGCGTTGAATGCCCATAGAGACTGCCATCCGAAGACCGTGCAACAGAGCCTGTATTCGGCTACATTGTTGGAGTCTGTGTATAATATTTGGAGGATGTACTGGACCGTGTCTCCGGTGGGAGACGTCAGGACTACACCTGCTCCCAATCCGGCCAGCATTTTAGAGCCGTCGAAGTGCATGATCCAGTTAGAGTACGCGTCGTACTCTTTAGGGAGTTCGGCTTCTGTCCATTCGGCGACAAAGTCAGCTAGTACTTGCAACTTGATGGCCCGCCGTGGCTTATATGTTATGTCGAACGGAAGGAGCTCCATGGCCCATTTAGCGATCCGGCCCGTAGCGTTGCGGTTATTTATTATATCGTTGAGTGGTACTTCGGAGGCCACCGTAATCGAACACTCTTGAAAGTAGTGTCGTAGCTTCCGGGATGCCATGAAGACCGCGTATGCTATTTTTTGATAGTGTGGGTATCGGGATTTGCATGGGGTGACGATCGTGGATATGTAATAAACCGGCTTCTCGAGCGGGAATTTGTATCTGTCAACCTCTCGTTCGACGACGAGCACTGCGCTTACAACTTGATGTGTTGTAGCTATGTACAGCAGCATAGGTTCGCCCATATTTGGCGCTGTTAGGACTGGATTACTGGCCAATAAGGTCTTTATTTCATCGAGTCCAGTCGCGGCTGCATCCGTCCACACGAAGTGTTCGGTGCGCCGAAGAAGGCGGTAAAAAGGTAATGCCTTTTCTCCTAACTTGGAGATAAAGCGGCTCAAAGCAGCCACGCATCCAGCTAGTTTCTGGATGTGCTTGAGGTCTGTTGGTATAGCCAACTGCGACAGAGCTCGGATTTTTTCCGGATTCGCTTCAGTTCCTCTATTGGAAATAATGAAGCCCAGCAGTTTCCCCAAGGGGACGCCGAAAACGCATTTTTCCGGGTTCAGCTTGATGTCGTATGTCCGGAGGTTATCAAATGTAAGCCTCAAGTCAACTATTAGGGTTTCGACGTGTCTTGTTTTTATGACCACGTCGTCCACATATGCCTCCACTGTTTTGCTGATTTGCTTTTCCAGGCATGTTTGAATCATGCGTTGATAGGTTGCACCGGCATTCTTAAGCCCGAAAGGCATAGTGTTGAAGCAGAAAGGGCCATATGGCGTTATGAAAGCAGTTGCAGCTTGGTCGGACTCTGCCATCTTTATTTGATGGTATCCAGAGTATGCGTCGAGGAAACACAGCGAGTCATGTCCTGCTGTGGCGTCGATGATTTGATCGATGCGAGGGAGGGGAAAGGGATCCTTGGGCCAAGCCTTGTTGAGGTCTTTGAAGTCGACGCATAAGCGCCAGGATTTGTCCTTCTTTGGTACCATTACCAGATTTGCCAGACAATCCGGATGCTTGATATCTCTGATGAATCCGGCCTCGAGTAGCTTGGCTAGCTCTTCCCCCATGGCTTGCCATTTGGGCTCTGAAAACTGCCTTAGAGTCTGCTTGACAGGTTTGTATCCTTTTAGTATATTGAGGCTATGTTCGGCCAATCTGCGTGGGATGCCCGGCATGTCCGATGGGTGCCAGGCGAAAATTTCCCAATTCTCGCGTAAGAAGTCTCGCAGTGCAGCGTCCATTGCGGGGCTCAACTGTGTCCCGATGGAAGTTGTCTTCGTGGGGTCTGTTGGATGGACTTGGAATTTGACTATCTCGTTTGCGGGTTTAAATGAGGTGGACTTGGGTCGCTTGTCGAGTATCACGTCATCCCTGTCCTTGGTGGCACGCAGTGTTGTTAATTCTTTGGCTGCTAGGGCTTCGGATAATGCTTCCAAGGCTAGTGATGCGGTTTTGTTTTCGGCGCGAAGTGCAATGTCCGGATCACTGGCTAGAGTGATGATTCCATTGGGTCCGGGCATTTTAAGCTTCATGTACCTGTAATGGCATATAGCTTGAAATCTTGTAAACGCATGCCGCCCTAGAAGGGCGTGGTATCCGCTGCTGAAAGGAGCCACTTGGAATGTGATTTCTTCGGACCTATAATTCTCCGGGGTGCCGAATACCACATCGAGTGTGATTTCTCCCGCACACCGCGCTTCCCGACTAGGGATAATTCCCCTGAAGGTTGTGCCGCTTTGTTCAATGCGGCTTTTATCAATTTCCATCTTGTTGAGTGTTTCTTCATAGATCAAGTTTAATCCGCTTCCGCCGTTCATGAGTACTTTAGTGAGCCGAAAGCTGTTCACGATTGGGCTAAGGACCAGAGCGACTGGTGCCTGGATGGTCTGGAATCGAGGTTCATCACTGGCATTGAAGGTTATAGCAGTGTCGTTCCTCGGATTTATTTTTGCCACATGGCAGATTTCAGCAGAGCTTCGATGAGCTCGCTTGCACCTATTGTTTGAGGCGAAAGTCTTGAAGACTGTTAATACCGTATTGTGTTCTTTAGCAGGATGTTGTTCTGCTTTATGGCTTACAAGAAGATCCTCGCCACTTTTTGCTACCTGCCGGAGTATCCAACATGCCCTAAGGCTATGGGTTTGTGTTGTGTCCGGCGTACTGTGGAGTTTACATGGCCCATTGAGCCATTCTTCCAATACGGTTCCACCCCCTGGGGTGGGCTTTGGCTTCTTGGGGATTGGATCGGTCGACTTTCGAGAGTTCGCCCGTTTAGCTCGAACAAAGGTTTTGGTGAGAGCCGGACTATCCCAAAATTTTGTTTGGGTTTTCCAGGCGCTTTCCATCGCACAGTATTTCTGTACTATGGTTGCCAAGTCAGCAAAGTGTACTATGTCACGGCTACTTATGGCATTAAGAATTCCTTTATTCGTACAGTTTTTGCAGAAAAGTGAGACTGTGTCCTCCTCACGACAGTCCTTGACCTTATTTAGCACAAGGAGGAATCTGGCCCAGTAGCGATGTACTGTCTCATGGGGCTCTTGTCTGATATGGGAGAGACGGTTTAAGTATGGGTGGGTGTTCATGGCTGAATCCGGATTCTGATCCGATCTAGCGCCTAGGGGCAGGGGAGCTTCCGAGCTCGACAGCTCGAGATCCAGGGTGCTGCCCAATTTTTCCGGCCGAATACCCGATCCTAAGTCCGGGATCTGGGTCATGTCTTCCCTTGAGCGGGAGTCCGGCTCAGGGAGCTCGGTGATCCGGACATAATTCGTCCTCAAAATAGAGGGGTAATCCGTGCGTGGTTCCTCCAATACCGCTATCTCATGGGTGGCCGGCGGGGATTTAATGTCCCTTTGGTCGGGTTTAAGCCCGATCCGGTAATAGTCTGTAGCAACTCCCAAAGCGGTGATGCGATCCAAGAGCTCATTAAGGGAGGAGATCTCTATCGGATCCATCTGTTCGGCGAGTTCCGAATTGATGCGAAGGTTATGCGTGACGACCCGAGAGGCCATCGTCAGCGCGATAGCCGATGGGGCGGCCATGATGAAGCTGCCAAGTCGGAGAGTTTGGCCTACAGCCAGTGCTCCCCCAGAGGTAATGTTGTCCTTGACAACGAGATGAGCCATCGAGCCTTGCAACGATGACATAGAGGAACTCTCAATGAAAGCACCAGTGTTGGTGTCAAAACCGGCGGATCTCGGGTAGGGGGTCCCGATCTGTGCGTCTTAGGCTGATGGTAACAGGAAGCAAGGGACACAATGTTTACCCAGGTTCGGGCCCTCTCGATGGAGGTAAAACCCTACTTCCTGCTTGATTGATATTGATGATATGAGTAGTACAAGAGTAGATCTACCACGAGATCGTAGAGGCTAAACCCTAGAAGCTAGCCTATGATGATTATGATTGTAATCGTGATCGGCCTTCTAAGGACCAACCTCTCCAACTTATATAGACACCGGAGAGGGATAGGGTTTACACGGAGTCGGTTACAAGGAAGGAAATACAATATCCGGATCACCAAGCTTGTCTTCCACGCAAAGGAAAGTCCCATCCGGACACGGGACAGAGTCTTGAGTCTTGTATCTTCACGCTCCAATAGTCCGGACGAAGTATATAGTCCGGCCGTCCGGATACCCCCTAATCCAGGACTCCCTCACCCACCAGGGCGCGCCTGGGCCCCCAAGCGCGCCCAGGTGGGTTGTGCCCACCTCGGTGGCCTCCCGCACCCCTTCTTCGCCCGATAAAATCCCAAATATTCCAAAACCCTTCGGGGTAAACCTAGATCAGAAGTTCCGCCACCGCAAGGCCTATGTATCCACGAGATCCAACCTAGACCCCGTTCTGGCACCCTGCAGGAGGGGGGAATCATCACCGGTGGCCATCTTCATCATCCCAACGGCCACCACGATGAGGAGGGAGTAGTCCACCCTCGGGGCTGAGGGTTTGTACCAGTAGCTATGTGTTTAATCTCTCTCTCTCTCTCTCTCTCTCGTGTTCTTGAGATGTCACGATCTTGATGTATCGCGGGCTTTGTTAATATAGTCAGATCATATGGTGTTTTCCCCTTTCTATCTTGTTGTGTTGAATTGAGTTTCTCCCTTTGAGATTTCGTTGTTATCGGATTGAATACTTTTATGGATTTGAGAACACTTGATACATGTCTTGCAATTGAATACTCGTGGTGACAATGGGGTATCGTATTGATTCACTTGGTATATGTTTTGGCACTCAACCCGCGGATTCCCGAGGTAACATTGGGGTAATCTATGCATAGGGGTTGATGCACGTTCTTGTCTTTTGTTTCTCCGGTAGAAATCTTGGGGCACTCTTTGAAGTTCTTTGTGTTGGATTGAGTATTATGAATATGAATTTGCTTTGGTGTTATTTTAGTATGAACTCTAGGATAGATCGAACGGAAAGAATAGCTTTGTGTTATTTTAGTACGAACTCTTGAATAGATCGAGCGGAAAGAATAGCTTTGAGGTGGTCTCGTACCCTACAAACAATTTATTCTTATGTTCTCCGCTAGATAGGAACTTTGGAGTGATTCTTCATCGCACTATGAGGGATAATCATATGATCCAACTATGTTAGCATTGTTGAGAGATTGCACTAATGAAAGTATGCACCCTAGGCCTCATTTTTAAGCATTGCAACACCGTTTTTGTGCCCGTTTACTATTTGCTACCTTGTTGTTTTTATTTATTCAGATTATAAAAATATATTTCTACCATCCATATTACACTTTTATCACCATCTCTTCGCCAAACTAATGCACCTATACAATTTGCCATTGTATTGGGTGTGTTGGGGACACAAGAGATTTTTTGTATTTGGTTGCAGGGTCGTTTGACAGAGACCATCTTCATCCTACACCTCTCACGGATTGATAAACCTTAGGTCATCCACTTGAGGGAAATTACTACTGTCCTACAAAACTCCGCGCTTGGAGGCTCAACACGTGTCTACTAGAATAAAGTTGCATAGTATACATCATTCACCTCTAAACATAATGGAGATACATGGCTCCTCACCAATGTTTATGGGCCATGCCACCAAAATGAGAGATCTATCTTCCTAGATTGGTTTCAAAATTTCCAATTACCAGATGAAACTGAATGGATTGTGCTTGGAGATTTCAACTGCATTAGATATCCACATAACAGAAACAAAGAGGGGGGCAATATTAATGAGATGCTATCATTCAATGAAGCCATTAGTAAACAAGCACTCATTGAAATTCTACTCAAAGAAAGAAATTTCACTTGGAGTAATATGCAGGATGCCCCACTACTTGAAAAACTGGACTGGTGTTTCATCTCAGAAGCATGGACTCTCAAGTACCCAGCCACCTTCGCATACCCTCTTGCTAAAACCACATCAGATCATATCCCAATCAAAATCTGTATTGGATCTCACATCCCATAATCTAATGTCTTCAGATTTGAAATTTTTGGCTTTAACATCACCAATTCAGAGATATAGTTCAAAACATATGATCCCAGCCTGTTCATGAATGAGACAGTACAAAGGTAATTGATGCTAAGTTTAAGAGACTAAGAAAAGGACTAAAAAATTGGTCAAATGAGATATGAGATCTGAAGAAGATTATTGATAACTCAAACTTCCTAATTTTATGCTATGACCAACTTGAGGAATTCAGAACTCTATCTGTGGAAGAAGCTAATGGCAGAGACATCATCAAGACCCACCTAGCAAATACTCTGGAGAACCAGAGAAAATACTGGAAGCAGAGAGCCACTATAAGGCAGATTAAGACGGGTGAAGCAAACACTAAATACTTTAAAGCTAAGGCCACCATCAAGTATAGACATAACTGCATTGCCATGTTAAAGGATGACTCGGGTTTTGAACATCATGATCATCATGCCAAAGCTGCAATTCTGTATAGAGCTTTCAAAGACATAATGGGTACAGAGGCAAAAACACAAAACCCACTACTCCTTGATCACCTTCTCACCCCCTTGGAAAACCTTTCAGATCTGGAAGTTCCTTTCACCAAGGAGGAGATTGACAAGGTTATTAAACGGATGCCAGCTGATAAATCACCAAGACCAGATTGATTCAATGTTGCTTTCCTCAAACACTGCTGGGATATAATTGCTCGGGATTTTTACAAACTTATTGTAGACTTTCATGCTGGGAAAGTCAACCTATAGAGCATCAACTACTCTTTCATAACATTGATTCCAAAGAATTACACTGCATCTAGTCCTGCTGACTTCAGGCCTATCTCTCTGCTGAATTGTACATTAAAGATCATCACTAAGCTCTTGGCCAATAGATTGCAGAAAATCATACTTAAACTGGTCCACAAAAACTAGTATGGTTTCCAACAACAGATGCATCCAAGATTGTTTGGCCTGGGCTTATGCATATGTACACCAATGCTTCCACAGCAGACAAGAACTATTCCTACTAAAATTGGACTTTGAAAAGGCATTTGACATGCTTAGTCATGACACAATTATAGAAGTTTTTCAGGCTAAAGGCTTTGGAGCTAAATGGATTCAGTGGATTAAGATGATTTATGGCACTGGGTACTCCTCAATTTTACTAAATGGGATTCCTGGCAAACAATTTCTCTGTAAAAAAGGTGTAAGGCAAGGAGATCCACTATCTCCTTTGATATTTGTCATTGTTGCAGATGTTCTTCAGTCTATGGTAAATGAAGCAATGCACAATTCTATTGTGAGCACCCCTTTGAGGCACAACTCTAGCCCAGATTATCCTATTATTCAGTATGCATATGACACCATCCTATTGGTTCACGCTAACATCAGACAGACACAACAAATCAAAAATCTGCATAATTACTATGCAGATTACACAGGGCTGAAAATCAACTACTCAAAATCCACCATGGTCTCTATCAACACTCCTACTGAGAAGATGCATGAGTTATCAAATCTGCTGGGCTGCAAATTTGGTACACTACCTCACACTTACCTTGGGCTGCCACTATGCAATGTCAAACCTAGATTGAAGATTTTGTGCCCATGTTAAGAAGGATTGAAAACAAACTTTTGGGTTGCTCCACTCTGCTTTCCACTAGGGATAAGCTTACTCTACTAAGATCAGTATTCACCAGCATGCCAACCTTCTTCATGTGCACTCTGATGATCCCTAAGACTGTGATTAAACAAATCAATTCCTACCTCATGAATTGTTTCTGGAGAAAATATGGTACATAGGATAGAGGTACAACTCTTATATCTTGGAATCAAGTATGCAAAGCCAAATCTCGTGGTGGCCTTGGTGTTCTTGATTTGGACACACATAATAAAACTCTACTCATGAAATTTCTGCATAAGTTCCTCAAAAAGGAGGATATTCCATGGGTTAACATTATCTGGGAATCATATTACCAAGATTCTCTACTAGAGATAGATTGATGGACTCTTTCTGGTGGAAAGCAATTCTCAAGCTTCTTCCAACATTCAAGTAATTATATGTATGCAGAGCACGTCCTGGAGACACTATAAAATTTTGGTCAGATAGATGGCAAGACACCCCTTTACAAATTCAATACCCAGAGCTTCACTCATTTGCTATCAACAGAGAAATCACACTTGACAAAGTGCAGCAACAAGAAGACCTCAGTCAACTCTTCCACATACCTTTATCTCTGCAAGCATTTAACCAGTACAATGGCATTGAAGAGATTATCTTGAACAGATCCGTCACACATGACAGAGATTGCTGGTCCTTTGGAGGAAACACTAGGAAATTCTCTTCCATGAAACTATACAAAACAATCATGGGACCAAGCACCGCACACATCATCTTTAAAATTCTTTGGACAACTACATGCAGACTCAGACATAAATCTTCTTCTGGCTACTCCTTCATGACAGAATTAGTACTAGGAACATGCTACACCGCAGAAGTATGTACCTAGAGGATTACAATTGTGCCTTATGTGCAGATGGCACAGAGGAGACTCTCACTCATTTATTCTGGGACTGCCAATATGCTTGGACATGTTGGAATTCACTCACTCCCACCAAAGACAGGGGTATCTCCACTTATGATGAAATACTCCTCACATTGTGTAAACTGCCATCAGACATTGCTCTGGAGATCGTTATTATGGGATGCTGGAGCATCTAGTTGACCAGGAATGATAAGATTTTCAGAAGAGCAGCAATACATCTTGATTCATGGAAGTTCTACCTTAGAGAAAGCTTACACCTGTAATTTTATTCTATGTTTCATAAAACTGGCATTGGATGACCCACTAGCTTGGGCATGTTATGTATGAACTAATATTGTTCTACGATTTCGGCTAAAAAAACATAGTAGTACATTACCCTAGAGTTGACGGAAACATCAAATTTGCTAAACTATATCTTCTCAGATCTCCTAATCTACCTATTTCCTGCCTAGCACTTCTTCAAGTATAATCTCCTTTTCAGACAAAGGATAGAACAATCATGTATTTGTATTCTTTATCCTTTCAGACAGTGTAGTAAGATGCACAACAATACTCGGGTGAATTGGAATTATTTCTATCTCCAAGCATTGTAGTGTTCTCACAACTAAATCTAACAGATAGAGCTTCTGGATGACCAGACAGGGCATCCAATGAGACGGTACCATCAAAACATAATCTGACATGTCCAGGTTTGACATCTGCATGAAAATTCATGTAACTCCCTGAGATCATATTGAAGTCGCCCTGGCATCAGTGGTAACAATGATTTCTTGACACTTTAACATCATTAGTTTACCATCCAACAGTAACACAAATCAGATAGGTTCAGAGAGAGGTGGGGCCGCTTGCACTCCTACATGCGCGCAACTGCCGGTGAAATTCAGAGAAGTTCAGAGAGATCTCAGAAAGCAGCAAGGGTATGGTCTCCAACCAGCCGTGCATGGTGCTTCACTTCTGCTACGCACGTGGCTTTCCACAGGTGAGGGAGTTGGTGGTGGGGGCTGCAGCCATGGCTTCTGCGACCCCATCAACCTCGGTGCTGCCATTGACTGCTAAATCAAGTAGAAATCTAGAATGAGAAAATCATACTTAACATGGTTTGATGGTCAAGGATAAAGTGGTTTGTCCAGCCTGCTTCACAAAATTTAAATGCTTCCAAATCTCCATCCTAAGGAAGCTCCAAGTGTTGTCAGATATTCTCACTCCGTGGAACAAAAGGAAGAGCATATTTGTATCATTGCAATGATTTAAAGTCTAAATTAGGACCAGAGACAGGGAACTGAATACTAAGACCATCCCAAATTTCTACTTGCAATCACTAGGTGCTCACTTAAATTACTTATCCTATAATAATACCATGTATGGCTTTACTCAAAGACTCCCTTTGAAAGAAAAATTTAAATTCTCACGGCGAAATTAAACGTCCAGTGCAGCCGATTCAAACTTCCAGTCAATAAAGAGTAAATTTCCCACGGAAGTTTAAGACAAGAAAATGTAAACCGTTTGGCCCCAACAAAGTGAATGTCTTGAAAAGAAATGAATTTCTTGGTATTACCAAGTGAGACATTACAAGTGGACTTCAGGTCAGGCATTTGTCGGGTTTTTTTCGGGATTTTTTTGCGTCCTTTTTTCACATAGTGAATTTCTTATTTTGATTTTTAATGTAGTGAGCTGCTTTAGACTGAGGAGTGAACTTCTGTTGGCAGTGAAGTAACAGAATTTTGAGACCAAATAATATCAACATGTAGTGAACCATGGAAGAACATTCCTTGTGGATATTCAGAAAAAAATGTTTGGTGCTACTTGAGGCAAGAACATACCTCTCATGCTGATCTAACGATAGACTAAATCTAATCACACCAAAGCAGGAAAAAGATCGGATGTGGACTTCCGCATGACTCCCATCACTACGAGGAGGCTTCGCGGCACGTGATCACTTTTGAGAGATGGACGTGCGCTGTCACGGGCTTTTGAAATATTTTGCTGGAATTATGGAAACAAAATGCATGTCATATTTCACATGTAGAAAAAAAGATAGCACGGGCATAATCGAGTAATAATTTAAGTCCACTTCACTTACATTGTAAATTGTTAACAAAAGGCAATTTGACAATGCATACATATAGAGCGATGATCCAACTAAAAATCTATTACAAATTAATATCTATTTGATGCGTTTAAGAAATTCTCGCACAATATTAGCAATGTTGTCTTTAGTTTCATTTGCACAATATTTGAGCAAGTATAATAAAAATGTCTTCCTCACCGGCCTTCGGGTCCGTCCACTTTCATGCCAACCACGGTGGCCAACCTTGACCCAGGCTTCGACTTCTTTGCTTGCGCGATGGCGGACGCCTCGCTTACTCGAAAACACCGTGATGGACACCATCCACCCTACCTTGCCTACCGGCAGCACTTTTCTTCCGGCACGGGCTCGCCGACCACCTCTCTCTCAGGATCCTCTCCACAACTACACGGTGGCCGGAGCCAACCGTCCGCCATGACTGCTCCACCACCACCCCGAGGCTCGACATGAGTCAACTTTAATCGTGTCAAACATACATTGTTTGGATCCTCATGCACATTAAGCAACATTCTTGATTTTTTCTGCCTATAAACCACTATTATTTTTCGTCTTCGTTCTCCTTCGTTCTCCTGCTCCTCTTCACTTACTATCTCTACCGTCCCTATCCAAGCCAGCCGCAATCATCAATGTCCCATCCGGCTCAAAATCCCCAAACCTTCTACACGCATACTATGAATTTTAAGGGACCTTTTGCCATTATTTTATCCTTCAAAGTCTACAAACTATAATATCAATGTAGAAGTAATTAGTGTAAACTCCTTTATGCCCGCTCATGGCCACTACGACCACAACTCTGTCGTCTCACCTACATGATGTGTGTCCACTCCCACAATTTCCCCCTTACTCTGGCGAGGCCTCCATTACTTTTGAATATTTTGTTCGGATTATTTGCCATCAAGGAGAAATTAGCATATTGCGCATGAACATATGTGATAAAAGTTCCTGCGATTTGACACTACAGAGGTAGAGCAACATGAAAATAAAAGAGCATGCTTCTAATCTTCAAACTTCTTAGTTTAAAAAAATGGCGATAACCTTACAACATTTTCCAGACTCTTGTCCATACTGAAAATGGTTCATGCATTAAGGAACACCACACAAAGTATGGAATCCAAAAAAACTAACAACAAGCGACAGTGACATGGATGGCTACCTTATTGCTTTGGAAGTGGATGGCATGAGCCGTCGCTTAGATGCACGAAACAGTCCCGACCATGTACAGCTAGCCGAGAAACGTTGGGTCAAAACAAGGAGTTGGTACCCTGAGCAACGACGCCATCGCGTTGACATTTGCCCAACCCAACTGCTCATGGCCATCCTCGGCCACCACCTATCCACCTGGACACACTCCTCTAGACCCAGGCGTTCTGAACGGCATCCTCCCTGCTTCCCCAGCATGATGGCCGACTACCGTAACTTCTCTAGAGTGAATCCTTCCAAAGGCGCTGCCGACAACGTCATCCCTGTGGTGATGCGTCTTCCTTCTTGTGCCTTTTGCTCCATTGACCTCCTTCCTATGAAATTTCGGTAACAAGGTACATTTCAGTAATCAGTAAAAAAATGCAGATTTTAGTACAAGAGAAATGAGCGTCTTGACAAAGGTTTAGTAGAAATCAGATTTCCGTACAACAAGATATTTTAGTACCTACTAAAAAGAATAGTACAAGGGCAATCATCCGAACAATATCATCTTAAGTATGAACTAAACCTTTAGTCGCAGCAGGTGATTACCCATGTCATCTCAATATCATCATATGTTTATTGTAGAAAATCATAAGCATCAACACCACTACCTGGAAGACATATCTCCTAGCTTCTTTATGATTCAGAATTCAACCCCATGGAGGCTAATATGAATATCATCTCAAGGATCTAGATAAAATACCTGGAACAAAACTCAATGAAGAACCATAACATCGATCGAAACTAAACATGAAAATTTTGAACTCGCTGACTTTATATCAGTCTAGTAGTAATAGTAGTACAATCTCTGGTAGAAAATGCAATTCTCAACGTGCATATAGATATGCTATTATCTTGCTGCTAGAAAATGTAGCGCTCAAGGTACATATAGATATGCCATTGTCTTGCTGTGAAATAGACTGCTTGGTTTGTTAGCTAGATTAGGAAACCTAAGCTTTCCAACAATTCCAATCTGGAAGCACAATCAGACCTCATAGCCTTAAAGATAAATGAAAAGCAATCAAACCATTGGCGAGAACTTCTAATTACGGCTCCGAGAGAACTCTAATCCATTTGTAATTTGCCTAGAAATAAAATCAATCAAACTGTAATTTGCCTAGAAACATGACCTCAATGGCATGCATACCATCACCTTTCATATCTTTTGTGGCATTAAATGATTGTTGCATTGTCTACGGATCAGCCAAAATTGCTATGCCCCCAGTTCTACAAATTAGATGCACAATAGATTCCCCATTCAGCCTAATACCGCTGCAAATGAACAATAGAAATCCACATTAGTAAATACATCACGTCCCTGGTTAAGTAGTTAATTTCAAGCCCAAAAAATTAACACACTCCTGGCCAACAATGTGCACGGTTAACCATGAGCTACCGCATCCTTGCCAAGTGTCCTCGTCCCACTCTTCCGCTTGGCGTGAGGCCTCAACGGGACCTGCATGATCTATCCATCAGCGCATTGACAGGATTGTTACCAAAATTCTTGTTCCTGTGATCAAGCGGGAGGAGTACCGTGTAAAATTCTGGCATCCTGCTGTTGTGACAAGAATGCATCCTATGACAAAAATGTATCCGACATCCTCAATCTCAAGCTAGAAAAAGACACGAGTCTCTTACTTACTATGACAAAGTTACCAATGTTTTTATCATTAATTTAAGACGCAAAGCCTCAGGATTGACATGAGTAACATGAAAGACCTTGGGAAATATGAAGAAATTAGGCACACTTTTTTGTGCATGATGTGAAGTAGTAGTAAAAAATCAAAATGTCTCATCTAGTGTTTAGTTCTGCATACCAAGGTTATAGTTATACAAGTACAACGATTATTCAGACAAGATCAGCAAGGAGATGAGAGGATGCGCTCGCGGTTGTTCTAAAAATCGGTAGTTGGAGTCAACTTGCTTAATTCTATGTGCATGCATATTCAAAACAACATGGAGAATCGTTGTAGGTTGGCTTGGGGGTACCTTTGCAACATGGAGAATTATTGTAGGTTGGCTTGCTGAATTCTGTGTGCATGCATATTTTGCAGTTGATTATGCGGCATCCTCATGGTGTAATCTTCTGCTGATTCGTTGGGAGTACCATTGCCACCTGATCTGTAGAAGATAATACTCCACCCATACTGAACATTGAACACCGCAATATCAATGAGATCTCTGTCGGGGTCAAACACTTAAAGGTACTTTGGTTGTCATTGCTAATTTATGAATATCAATATCATCAATGGACCTAGTTGGGCAGATGCAGGAATAACTGTACTACGAACCTTGTCTGAAATAATTGTGCAATTAATTTCCCACGAAGACAATTGAATTTTTCTTGTGTTGAGGAAAGAATAGTCCACATCGACCAAGCACAGCTGCAATGGGTTGTTAGTCGCACACATGCTGATAAGCCTCTGTTGTGTCCTAATCTAAGCAGCAAGCTAATCACCTGATGACATGAATGTTCAGAGCTTGCAGGTGCAATTCTACCAGTGTCTTTAGACCAACCTGCAGAGCAACCTGCATGATCCATCCATCAGTGCATTGACTGGATTGTCAAATTTGCCGACTTTGATGTGCGACTGGGCACCGAATATCGCTGCAAGGAAGACGATAACATCAATGGGGGCAGCGCAAGTTACTAATTAGAACATATGGGCGAGTGCGTGGAAGACAATCAAGAGAAGAGATTAAACATGATCTCACTGGCGAGGTGTCAGTCCTTGGGCGCCGCTTTTTGCGCTGGTGGCCTTGCACATGTCGTCGGTGTCGTTGGCCATGGCGTAACAAGGACCAGTCGCATGACGTGGTGCCTGCAAGGTCGTCCCTCTCCTCCGTGCATCCCTCCGCCATGAACCTCCTCCTCTCTGATGGGATCTGGCCGATGAACCAGCACCAGCGCAAGGAAGGCGTCAAATCTTCATGGATCCGATGACAAGAAACCTTGTTCCTACTACGGAGACCTTGATCTGGAAATCGACGGTCAGGGGGCAAGCCAGGGCGGTTCTCCTCATGGAGGCAGAGAGAGATGAGGGTCGCCTCAGAGAAGGACATGCACGTGGAGAACCCGGTGTGAGAGTGAGCGGAGGGTGGGTCTGCAGGCGTCGTCGATGCAGGGGAGGGGGCAGGTTTACTCGACTTGCAGGGAAGCGGTGCGACCGTCGCCACCGCCTTGATCCGTCAGATCGGTCGGGGAGGGGAGATCCTAGCCTTGGACAAAGCGGGGAGGGAGGCCGAGACCCACCTAGGCCTGGCGCGTGGTCGCCTCCCGATGTACAAGGCTGCCGGGGGAGGAGGTGGTGGTGCCATGGCAGCCAGCTGGGAGGGAGGTTGCGGTGGCCGGCTGATCGTAGGAACGGCGGTGCTGGGAGGGAGGGCGAGTTGGAGAGGTAGGTCGGGGGTTGGGGTCCTCGTCCGATTTTTTTCGATACGTGCGAGGGAGCCTTGTTCGCCTGATTTTGTTCGCTGCGTGGGGCGGGATTACGTGCGAGGGGCCTCGTTGCTATGTGTAGCGACTAGACCTCAAACAGTCTAGTCTCTGTGCATCAGTGTCATCTTTGGAACAGTAATGCTGACACGCACAGTATTTGAGGATTTATAACAGAGTTTTAATCACACACTTATTACATCAAATGTCTTAAAAGAGAACTTATTATCATAATATGTCTTAATGTCATCTAAAAACGATAACAACGGAAGGCTTGGAAGATAAAGTAAGTCCATCAACTCCAACGGCATAGCTGAGTGAAAGACAACGACCTATGGCACCTTACTCGTCGTCTGAAAAATCTGCAACATGAAATGTTGCAGCCCAAAATGGGTCAGCACATGGAATATGCTGACAAAGTAACACATAGAGTAATGAACAGAATGAATGCTATCACTACATGCATATATGGCTGGTGGAAAGCTCTACGGTTACAATTTTGCATAAAGCCAATTTTTTCCTATAACAAAGTAATAAATTTCATTTAACTATCATGGTGGTTGTTAAACATTGAGAAGGTTCCCCCAACTCAATCCCAATTAAACATCATCATTAAACCTAATCAAATTAATTTAGAGTGATGAGATCAACATGATAATCCAAGAACCGGATACTCAGGATGACCATAACCAGGGACACGGCTAATCATGATCAATTTGTACACTCTACAGAGGTTTGCGCACTTTTCTCCACAAGACTCGAGCACATCCATGGTCGGAGATTCGAAACACAGTCTTTCTGAAGCATTAACTCTCTACTCTGGGTAGACAGTACCACCTACAACCCACTACATCTGCTAGTCTACCTCTTCAAGACCTTCACACAACTTACTCAACTATGTCAGAGCCCATATTGGCTTGTGGCTGCACACAAAAGTTTCTAGCATGAATAATCTTATGATCCCTTTGAGCCTGGGTGGCGGACCGTAGGATGATCACATGGGTACTCCGGGATATCCTAGGACAACACTGGATTCTCCAGGTGCCCTGACAACCACTGGCTACTCCAGGGTGCCTCAAGAAATCCACCCAGATGTGTATTTAAGTAGCCACCTTAATTTAACCATTAATTAACAATACTCACATCTGTCATGGATACACTCACCCAAACCATGTCTACGAGCATACAATAGCAATAATCATAACGTACAAGTAACTTCCAAAGGTTTGATAGTAAACATGGCAATAGGTTCTACCTCATCATCTATTTCCCAAAACCCACATGTTAATCAGATCCTAACCATGCAATGTTTGAGGGATGATCTAATGCAATAAAACTGGGTAGTAAAGAGGTATGATCAAAATGTTACTTGCCTTGCTGATGATCCGCAAAACCTAAAGACTCGTAGTAGCACGCTTCGCACTCCGGGTACTCTATCGCAAAGAAGCAATAACGTAGATAAGCACTCAACTAGAAGCACGGGTAAAACTCAAATAAGAGATCTAACCAGAAAGTTCAATTGAAGAACTCCAGTTTGCAAAAAGAAATCAAATCAAAAGGAGCAAGGAAACTCAAATTGCGAAAGAAACAAGATCCATTTACTAATCTGGACTAAAGTCAAATTTTTACAGTACCAAAATCTTGTTCGAGTTGATTAAACAGAAAGAGGGCTTCGAGACGAAGATCTAGGCGCTTGAATCGCCTGATTCCGATAAACCAGCGAAAAGATAAACTAAAACGAAGATCAAGGCAGAAATCGCGATCAAAAATAATCGCGGAAAAACCCTGAAAAAAAAGATAAATTGACGAACAGGCTAACGAACGAACGTTCGCTGTCTGCGGCTAATGGTGAACACCGTTCCTTAAAACGAACGTACGGACAAACGTCCGTTATTTAACTAAACCGAAAAAATAAAACCGATCTTAAAAAAACCCTAGGGTTTATGAAATAAAACCGACCGGTTTTCTCGCGAAAACTGGCGGCGGCGGCGGCTACCTCGTCGGCGGCAGGGTTGGTGGCGGCGGCGGGGTCGGCTCCGGCGGCGGCGGCTGGTGGTTGGCGGGGCTAGGGTTCGGTGGGGAGCTGGTTGCTCGGGCCTCCCAGCTTTTAAGGCCGGTCGGGCCTGGAGTCCGTGGCGGACACGGCCTGATAGGTCGGTTACATTTTTTTAAAATATTTCGACACACAGAAAAATAAATAAAAGAAATACTAAACGGACTTCAAAAATCCTGAAATAAATTTTCCCCGTCCTCTAAAAATATAGCGGACAAAGTGAACATTTATTTGGGCCTCAATGCAATTTTGAAAAACACATTTTTTTTCTAATTCGAATAAAATAGCAATAAAACTTCGAATAAAATTCTTATTTGATTTTACTATTTTTCCTCCAATATTTCTTTATTTTGGAGAAGTCATTTTATCCCCTGTCTTTTATTTTCATATTGGAAATATTCGAAGAGAAAAATAATTAAAATCAAATGATCCTCTTTTCAAAATTTGAGAAAACTCAAATATGAAAATAACGAAATCTCCAACTCTCTCCGTGGGTTCTTGAGTTGCGTAGAATTTCTAGGATCAACCAAAATGCAATAAAATATGATATGCAAAAATGATCTACTGTATAACATTCCAAATTGGAAATTAGGGATGTTACAAACATACCCCCCTTAAGATGAATCTCGCCCTCGAGATTCGGGTTGGCTAGAAAATAGGTGCGGGTGGTCCTTCCGTAGGTCTTCCTCTCGTTCCCAGGTGGCTTCAACATCGGTATGGTGGCTCCACTGAACTTTGCAAAACTTAATAACCTTGTTGCGTGTGACTCGGCTGGCAAACTCGAGAATCTTTACTGGTTTCTCCTCTTAGGTCAAATCGCTATCCAACTGAATCGTTTCCAGTGGCACTGTATCCCTCAAAGGAATATCGGCCATCTCTGCGTGGCACTTCTTCAACTGGGAAACGTGAAACACATCGTGAACCCCTGACAATCCTTCTGGCAATTCCAACTTGTAATCAACTCCTCCCATACGCTCCAAAACTTTGTATGGTCTCACAAAATGTGGCGCTAACTTTCCTTTAACTCCAAAACGCTTAACTGCTCGAAGTGGGGACACACGAAGATACACTCTATCTCCTACTTCATAAACTATCTCCTTGCGTTTATAATCCGCATAACTCTTCTGTCTGGACTGGGCTACCTTGAGTCTATCGTGAATCAGCTTAACCTTCTCTTTAGACTCTTTAATCAAATCTGGTCCAAACAACTGACGGTCTCCAACTTCATCCCATAACAACAATGTCCTGCACCTCCTTCTGTACAAAGCTTCGAAAGGGGCCATCTTGAAACTGGCTTGATAACTGTTATTGTAGGAGAACTCTGCATATGGCAAATTGTCGTCCCAACTAGATCCATAATGTAGCGCACAAGCTCTCAACATGTCCTCCAGAATCTGATTGACACTCTCGGTCTGTCCATCTGTCTGTGGATGAAAGGTCGTACTGAACTCTAGCCTGGTACCCAAAGTCTCATGCAACTGATTCCAAAACTTTGAGGTAAACTGGGTTCCTCTATATGATACAGTGGTCCTCGGAACTCCATGCAGACATACGATCCCGGTCATGTATATCTTTGCCAACTTAGCACTGGTGTAAGTGGTCTTCACTGGGATGAAATGAGCTACCTTCATCAAACGATCGACTACAACCCAAATCGATTCATAGCCTGAACGAGTCCTGGGTAATCCCGTGATAAAATCCATGCCTAGCTTATCCCACTTCCATTCGGGTATCGGCAATGGTTGTAGTAATCCTGCTGGCTTCTGATGCTCTGCCTTCACTCTCTGACATACATCACAAACTGCTACATACTCAGCAATATCCTTCTTCATTCTGGTCCACCAGAAACTGTCCTTTAAATCTAGATACATCTTGATATTTCCTGGGTGAATAGAATACATCGAGTCATGGGCCTCCTGCAGAATCAACTTCCTGATCTCGGGGTCATTAGGCACATATACGTGATCCTCAAACCATAAGGTATCGTGCTCATCCTCACAAAATCCTTTAGCTTTTCCTTTGCTCATCCTTTCCTTTATCTTGGCAATATCTTTGTCAGTCTTCTGAGCTTCTCTGATCTTATCCATCAAGGTAGACTGCATTTCCAACGCTGCTACATAACCTCTCGGAACTATTTCCAAACATAGCTCACGAAGATCCTCGGCTAACTCCTTGGGTAATCCTCGGTCATGAGTGTATTGACATGACTCTTGCGACTCAATGCATCGGCTACTACGTTAGCCTTTCCGGGATGATAGTGCAACCTCATATCATAATCCTTAATGAGTTCCAACCATCTCCTCTGCCTGAGATTCAACTCCTTCTGCGTGAAGATATACTTCAAACTCTTGTGATCCGTGTACACCTCATAATGATTTCCGATGAGAAAATGTCTCCATGTCTTCAACGCATGCACTACAGCTGCTAACTCCAAATCGTGGGTAGCATAATTCAACTCATGGGGTTTAAGCTGTCGTGAGGCATATGAAACAACTCTCCCCTCCTGCATAAGCACTGCCCCAAGTCCTCGACGAGAAGCGTCGCAATACACTTGATAATCCTTGTGTTGATTTGGAAGAATCAACACTAGAGTTGTAAACAAGCATTTCTTCAACTCCTGAAAACTGGCTTCACATTCCTCAGTCCATTTGAACTTGGTGTCCTTCTTCAACAACTCCGTCATGGGCTTTGCAATCTTAGAGAAATTCTCAATGAACCTCCTGTAGTATCCTACGAGTCCAAGAAAACTCCGGATCTCTCCAACTGACGTGGGTGCTTCCCAATTTGTCACTGTGACAACCTTAGTGGGGTCTACTGCTATTCCTTCTCCGGATATAACATGTCCGAGGAATCCAACTTCCTTCAACCAAAACTCACACTTGCTAAACTTGGCATATAACTGATGTTCTCTGAGCTTCCCAAGTACCAAACGCAAATGCTACTTATGCTCATCTTCATTCTTCGAGTAGACCAATATGTCATCAATGAACACCATGACGAACTTATCCAAAAACTCCATAAACACCTTGTTCATCATGTTCATGAAATAGGCAGGCACATTAGTCAGACCAAATGACATAACGGTATACTCATATAGCCCGTACCTTGTGGTAAAAGTTGTCTTAGGTATATCCTTCTCTTGATTCTTCAACTGGTGGTATCCTGATCGCAGATCGATCTTGGAAAATACTTTAGCTCCTTGCAACTGGTCAAACAAATCATTGATCATCGGCAGTGGGTACTTGTTCTTGATCGTCACTTCATTCAATCCACGATAATCAACAACCATCCTCAATGATCCATCCTTCTTCTCCACTAGAAGTATTGGTGATCCCCAAGGTGATGAACTTGGGCGAATATAGCCTTTATCCAGTAACTCCCTAATCTACTTCTTAATTTCTTCCAAATTCTTTGCGGGCATCCAGTACGGTCTCTTAGATATTGGCCCTGTGCCTGGCAAAAGCTCAATCAAAAACTCAATGTCTCTATCCGGTGGCATGCCTGGCAACTCCTCCGGAAATACATCAGGGAAATCCTTCACCACTGGTACTTCCTCCTACACAACTCCTGATAAGGAATTCACTTGAGTCCTCTTCGGCACATGCCGGGATACATAATTAATCCTTCTTCCTTCTGGGTGGTGAGCAAAATCGACTTACTGGCGCAGTCAATGTTCCCTCCATACTTCGATAACCAATCCATGCCTAATATTACATCCAGTCCTTGTGACTCCAAAACTATTAGGTCGGAGGGGATCACGTAGTTACCAATCCTTAATGGTAATCGATTACACCATAAGCTAGTCATATACTCTGCTCCTGGCGAGGTTACTAACATGGATGACCTAAGGGCTTGGGTTGGCAGGTTATACTTATCCACAAATCCCCTTGATATGTATGAATGCGATGCACCAGTATCAAAAAGAACGATTGCAGTAAATGACTTAACCAAAAACTTACCTATTATTGCATCTGGCTGTGCTTCAACCTCCTCCATGCTAACGTGGTTCACTTGCCCCCTGTTGAAAGGGTTGGGCTTCTTCCCAGAGCTTCCATTGCCATTTTCATTCTTTGCTTTAGAACACTCCGTGGCGTAATGTCCATTCTTCCCGCACTTGAAACAAGTAATGTGACATAGATCCTTCTTCGCGGGCGTTGCTGGGTTGGAACGGTTCTGGCAGTTGCTTCCTCCATTCCCATTCCCATTCTTGGGGCCACTATGGTTATGCAAACTTCCTCCATTAGAATTATGGCCTCCATGGTTATGGTGAAGGTGTCCTCCCGAGTTTGGGGTAAAACGGGGCCTCTGCTGAGCTCCTAAATTGTACCTCCCTTGTCCATACTTCCTCTTGCGGTTATCTATCTGCTGCTACTTCCCTTCAATCATGAGAGCTCTATCTACCAACTACTGGTAGTTGTTGAAGGTTGCCACCATCAAATGCATGCTCAGCTCATCATTCAGTCCTTCCAGAAACTTCTCCCGCTTAGCGGCATCTGTAGCGACGTCATCTGGGGCATAACATGCTAACTTACTAAAATCATCCACATACTAGCCCACTGTGCATCCTCCTTGGTGCAAATTATGAAACTCGCGCTTCTTCATGGCCATAGCTCCGGCTGAAACATGGGCAGTGCGAAAAGCCTGCTCAAACTGGTCCCATGTGATAGTGTCGATGGGGTAAGTGGCTGTGAAATTCTCCCACCATGATGTTGCGGGTCCATCAAGCTGATGTGCGGCAAAACACACACTCTCTGCATCTGTGCATCTTGCAGTGGTCAACTCCCTTCCAATCTTGCGGAGCCAATCATCTGCAACAATCGGCTCGGTGCTACTGGAGAACACCGGCGGATTCAGCCTTAAGAAATGGGCTAAGTGATCAACAGGTGATGGTGGTGGTGGATTGTTGTCGTTGTTGTTCCCCTGGTTCTGATTCTAGACTAGTAGATGCATCAAAGTATTCTGTTGCCGGATCAACTGAGTGAGATCCGGCGGGAAAGCAAATCCATTGTCGCGTCTCGGAGGCATATGATGGGTTTAGAAAAGATGAGAAAACAAAATAGAATGAGGTCTAGAGGGAGAACACTAGCCATATGCACATGAGACAAACACAATCATATCACTTCAATCAATTCAAACAAGGGCATACATCGATCTAACTATCATTACAAAAGTGCTCAGACTATACTATATACATGGGGAAATACTACTTCTGATATGGTGGTCGACTAGAAATTTTAATCGGTAGAAGACTCCATGATATCTTCTCCAGCTTCATCAACATAGTCATCATCGCTATCGTCGGGGTCTGACTCGGTGTCGTCGATGATGATGTAGTTCTCCGGACAAGTGGAATCGTCGTCTTCTCCTCCTGGCGCGGGGTCTCCCATGAATACTCCTACCTTCCTCATCAAATCGTCATTCTTCTCCACGACTATCGTCATTTCCTCCTCATATCCGTCGCGTGTAGACTTGAGTTCTTCCTCCAACTCCGTGATCCTGGTCATTGCCTTCTTCAGATCTATCATGCCTGCACACATTTGGTTCTCCCGGCGACGAATGTGCTGGTTTAACTCCTGGATGAAAGCTGCAGTGGATATATCCCTCTTGGTGCTGATCATCTCCTATTGCTCCTCTCGGCGCCCACAAATCTGGTAGATAGTATCCTTGAGGTCCTTGTGGTAAACTTCTCTAATGCGTCCCATGGTGATGTGGGCTGCCATGCTCTTTCCTAGACTCCAGGTTGGTGCGTCAAAGGAAAACTCTATGGGCTCAGTGAATGGCATGAACGTTCTTCCTGGAACTTGAATTCAAATCATCCAACGCCCCTCTTCTGGTAAAGTGGCGACGTAGGTCCCGGTGAAGCTTGGTATTCCAATGTTCATGTATCTAGTAACTTCCTTCAAGTGCCGTCCAAAAGGTGTATCTTCATCCCGTTGTGTCAACTTGTTCCTTGCATCCGCCATCCTATAGAGTAGAAAAGGGAGAGGAGTCGGAAACGAAAAGAGAGTAGTAATCTAGGGTTTTAGCTTAGTGGTCGTGTCCTACAGTCGGCATGTGCTCTAATACCATCTTGTAGCGACCAGACCTCAAACAGTTTAGTCTTTGTGCATCAGTGTCATCCCTGGATCGGTAATGCTGACACACAGTACTTGAGGATTTATAACAGAGTTTCAATCACACACTTATTACATCGAATGTCTCAAAAGAGAACTTATTACAATAATATGGCTTAAGGCCATCTAAAAATGATAACAGCGGTAGGCTTGTAAGATAAAGTGAGTCCATCAACTCCAACGTCATAGCTGAGTGAAAGACAACGACCTATGGCACCTTACTCGTCGTCTGAAAAGTCTGCAAGATGAAATGTTGCAGCCCGAAACGGGTCAGCACATGGAATATGCTGGCAATGTAACACATAGAGTAATGAACAGAATGAATGCTATCACTACATGCATATATGGCTGGTGGAAAGCTCTACAGTTACAATTTTGCATAAAGCCAATTTTTTCCTACAACAAAGTTATAAATTTCATTTAACTATCATGGTGGTTGTTAAACATTGAGAAGGTTCCTCCAACTCAATCCCAATTAAACATCATCATTAAACCTAATCAAATTAATTTAGAGTGATGAGATCAACATGATAATCCAAGAACCGGATACTCAGGATGTCCATAACCAGGGACACGGCTAATCATGATCAATTTGTACACTCTACAGAGGTTTGCGCACTTTTCTCCACAAGACTCGAACACATCCATGGTCGGTTGAGACACAGTCTTTCTGAAGGATTAACTCTCTACTCTGAGTAGACAGTACCACCTACAACCCACTACATCTGCTAGTCCACCTCTTCAAGAGCTTCACACAACTTACTCAACTATGCCAGAGCCCATATTGGCTTGTGGCTGCACACGGAAGTTTCTAGCATGAATAATCTTATGATCCCTTTGAGCCTGGGTGGCGGACCGTAGGATGATCACATGGGTACTCCGGGATATCCTAGGACAACACTGGATTCTCCAGGTGCCCTGACAACCACTGGCTACTCCAGGGTGCCTCAAGAAATCCACCCAGATGTGTATTTAAGTAGCCACCTTAATTTAACCATTAATTAACAATACTCACATATGTCATGGATACACTCACCCAAACCATGTCTACGAGCATAGCATAGCAATAAGCATAACATAGAAGTAACTCCCAAAGGTTTGATAGTAAACATGGCAATAGGTTCTACCTCATCATCTACTTCCCAAAACCCACATGTTAGTCAGATCCTAACCATGCAATGTTTGAGGGATGATCTAATGCAATAAAACTGGGTAGTAAAGAGGTATGATCAAAGTGTTACTTGCCTTGCTGATGATCCACAAAACCTATAGACTCGTAGTAGCATGCTTCGCACTCTGGGTACTCTATCACAAACAAACAATAACGTACATAAGCACTCAACTAGAAGCACGGGTAAAACTCAAATAAGAGATCTAACCAGAAAGTTCAACTGAAGAACTCCGGTTTGCAAAAAGAATCAAATCAAACGGAGCAACGAAACTCAAACTGCGAAAGAAACAAGATCCGTTTACTAATCTGGACTAAAGTCAATTTTTACAATACCAAAATCTTGTTCAACTTGATTAAACAGAAAGAGGGCTTCGAGACAAAGATCTAGGCGCTTGAATCGCCTGATTCCGTTAAACGAGCGAAAAGATAAACTAAAATGAAGATCAGGGCAGAAATCGCGATCGAAAATAATCGCGGAAAAACCCTGAAAAAAAGAAAAACTGACGAACAGGCTAACGAATGAACGTTCGCTGTGTGCGGCTAACGGATGAACACCGTTCGTTAAAACGAATGTACGGACGAACGTCCGTTATTTAACTAAACCGAAAAAAATAAAACCGAACTATAAAGAAAACTAGGGTTTACGAAATAAAACAGATCGGTTTTCTCATGAAAACCGGCAGCGGGAGGGTTGGTGGTGGCGGCGGCGAGCAGCTCCGGCAGCGAGGTCCGCGACGATGGCGGCTCCGACACGGCGGCAGGTGGTGGCGGCGCGGCAGCAGCGATCGGCAGCGGCGGCGGCTGGTGGGGCTGGGGCGGGGCTAGGGTTCAGGTGGGGAGCTGGCGGCTCGGGCCTCCCGGCTTTTAAGGCCGGGCGGGCATGGAGTCCGGGGCGGACACGGCCCCGTAGGTCGGTTCCTTTTTAAAAAAATATTCTGACGCACAGAAAAACAAATAAAAAAATACTAAATGGACTCCAAAAATCCTGAAATAAATTGTCCCTGTCCTCCAGAAATATAGCGGACAAAGTGAACATTTATTTGGGCCTCTATTGCAATTTTGAAAACTGCATTTTTTTCCTAATACGAATAAAATACCAATAAAAGTTCGAATAAAATTCTTTGATTTTAATATTTTTCCTCCAATATTTCTTTATTTTGGAGAAGTAATTTTATCCCCTCTCTTTTATTTTCATATTGGAAATATTCGAAGAGAAAAATAATTAAAATCAAACGATCCTATTTTCAAAA
This sequence comes from Triticum dicoccoides, assembly GCF_002162155.2. Lineage (NCBI taxonomy): Eukaryota > Viridiplantae > Streptophyta > Magnoliopsida > Poales > Poaceae > Triticum > Triticum dicoccoides. The sequence continues at coordinate 419,327,880 of NC_041393.1, forward strand.
TTTGAGAAAACTCAAATGAAAATAACGAAATCCCCAACTCTCTCCGTGTGTCCTTGAGTTGCGTAGAATTTCTAGGATCAAGCAAAATGCAATAAAATATGATATGCAAAGATGATCTAATGTATAACATTCCAAATTGGAAATTGGGATGTTACAGTCTGATTTTTTGAACTGTGAGGGGTTTTCTTTCGTGAAGTGAGAGGTAAAAGCAAGGGAGTAATGTAAGGTGGGAGGAGGGAGGAGGGACGAAAAAAACAAGACGAAGATGGGAGGTGGAATGAAGAAAAACCGAACGAAGATAAACCATAGCAGGCTACAAGTGCTTTAATAATGAGATTTCTTTGTTATGATTTACACATTAATTTTTTAAAAATTGGTTATTTGTTTCCTAATTAATGTGATTGAGCTATTTTTCTTAAAATCGATTATTTATTTCCTAATTAATGTGATTGAACGATTTAAGGTAAGGTTAATTATTTAGATTTGATCTTTAGAGATTGATCGTTATTGGTTCTTTCACATACAGACATTCCTAAATAATTTACGCCAACATGGAAAGTTCTGATCCGTTCAGAGTTTTTCGTTGTGTGAGAGGATGACGCAAAAATAAACCAGTGGGGTGGGGGAGGGGACAAAAGAAACCAGACGAAAAGGGGGGACGAGAAAAAACCATGGATGCCAGCCTATCAACTGCTCCATTAGGAGTAGAGATTCAAACATCCCCAAGGAACGCAGCAATGGAGGATTGGGGAAGCAACCGGGGAATTGCTCTAGTGTTTGAATTATGGTAGGTAGCTACAATAGTTTAATCTTACAAGCTAACGGCAAAGCCATTCAACCAATTGCCCACCTCCACCTCCTTTCAATGACGCACATCCCTTCATGAAAACGAAAAATGCTGGTGCTCGTGAAAAATGCTGCTTCAGTTCTTCCAAATCTTCCCAGGTTGCCAACGACTCAACTTGATCAGACCACTGTATCAACCCTTGGGGAATAGCACGGGTTCCATCTTGACAAAAGCATCGCTGCAACACACGATTTGGAATAGCAAGTTGTGAATCCTCTAGAGGAAGTTCAGGTTGTACCTGACAATGAGGACCCAATGCCTTCTTCAGCTGCGATACATGCAGCACCAGATGAATCTTGCTGCTGGCAGGTTGCTGGAGACAATAAGCCGATGGTCACACATGCTCCAGCACTCTGAACAACCCATAAAACTTGAACCGCAATTTGTGAAGGGCACGAGGAGCAACAGGAGACTGAATGTAAGGCTGCAATTTCATGAACACTGACGCACCGGGCTGGAACAGTCTGTATGATTGTTTTTTATCTGCCTGGTGCTTCATGCGAGTGTGGACACGCTTCAAATGCTGTTGCAAGAGCTTGAGCATCAATGCACAACCTTGAAGCTAGGTAGACAACTCCAGCACCAAGCAGGTGTGTACATCAGAAATTCCAAACTGGTGCGGCGAATGCCCATAGAGTGTTTCAAAAGGAGATTTGCCTTGCAAGGAGGAATGTATACTTGTGTTGCACTAGTATTCAGCAAGTGAAAGCCGCTCCGCCCACTTGCCAGGACAATCATGAGTAAAGCAACGGAGAAGTGCCTCAAGGCACTGGTTCACACGTTCAGATTGCCCATCTGTCTGAGGATGATGAGAATAACTCATGCTTAGTTTAACTCCTGTCGAGCAGCACTTTCCCGCCAAAAACGGCTAGTGAAGATCCGATCACAGTCAATAACGATTGATTATGGCATACCATGAAGCTTATACACATTATCCATGAATGCGGATGTCACTATTGACACTGTAAAGGGATGGAGGGGTCCAATAAAGTGTGCATACTTGGACAGTTTGTCGACAACCACCAAAACACAGTTGAAACGACCAGAATGAGGAAGTCCTTCCACGAAATCAGCACACTGACAAATCAAGCATTCCTGCAAAACTTATGGACTTGAGCACCCATTCCCTTCCAATAAAACACTTGCTTAAGCCTTCTCAATGTCACTGGCATACCTGAATGCCCTCCCAATGGGCTATCATGGAAGGCTTCCGAGATAGTTCCAGTGAGAGGTGAGCTACAGGGAAACCATAGCCTCTTCTTGTACCTAATCAACCCTTCTTGGAGAAAAAGTGATCATCAGTGTTGTTGTAGATGGCCAAACGAGTCAACAACTATTGTGCTTCTGGACTGTCTTAATAAGTCGTCACTACATCCTGCAACCAGAGTAGATGTTGACAAGTTACAGCCAGTAGTTCAGCATCAGGATGTGGCATGCGAGATAATGCATCAGCTACACGATTCTCACTGCCTTTCTTATACTAAATCTTAAGCTCCAATTCCAATACTTTAGTGGAAAAAAATTGTTGCCAGGGAGTGTGCAAGCACTGATCCCCAAGATGAGCTGAACTGCAGTGGTCTGTCAGTATAAAAAATTCAGCATGTTGCAAGTAAGCACACCACTATTCTACAGGTAATAGAATTGCCATATATTCTTTCTCATTTGTGGAGAGGCCCCTGGTACGTGGCTCCAACCCCTTACTGATGAATGCAATGGGATGCTCTTGCTGAACTAGCACTGCCCCCACTCCAGTATCGCTTGCATCAGTTTCCACCATAAACTGAAGACAAAAATTAGGCAAAGCAAGTACCGGCGCAGACGTAACTGTGTTCTTCAGACCATCAAAAGCAGTCTGTGTCATTGTTGTCCACACGAATGGCACATTCTTCCACAGCAATTGGGTCAATGGTTGACTAATCACACCATAGTTACGGACAAAGTTGTGATAGTAGCCAGATAATCCAAGGAAGCCACGGAGTTCCTTGACTGATTGAGGCACTGGCCAATTTAACACATACTGAACTTTGGCCGGGTCAATTTGCACGCCCTCACAACTGACCACAAATTTCAAGTACGAGATGCTATGCTGAGCAAATGCACACCTTTTCTCATTAACTCTCCACTGGTGTTGCTCCAATAATTGCAACACTTGTCTGAGATGTTGAACATGCTTCCACACGGTCTCACTGAATACCAAAATATCATCAAAAAATACCAAAGCGCAGACTCTTAGGACTGGAGCTAATGTCTCATTCATTTCACACTAAAATGTACACGATCCACCTGTCAAGCCAAAGGAGACCACATTGAAATCGTAGTGGCCATTGTGAGTGTGAAATGCCATTTTATATTCTTCAGCAGGAGCCAAACGTATCTGATGGTAGCCAGCACACAAATCTAACTTGGAAAACCAGGAGGCACCTGCTAGTTCATCGAGTGGTTCGTGATCACAGGTAGTGGATACTTTATCTTGAGTGTGAGCATATTTAGTTGTCTGTGATCCACATACAAACGCCATGTCCCCTCTTTCTTTCTGACCAAAATAATGAGAGAAGCAAATGGGCTAGTACTCGGAGAAATAACTCAAGAGGCTAGAATTTCTTTCACTTGTTTTTCAATTTCTGTCTTGAGTTCAGGAGAGTAACGGTATAGTCTGATATTTATTGGCCGAACACCTTCCACCAAAGGAATTTTGTGATCATAAGAACGATGAGGGAGCAAACCAGTGGGTGGTTGAAAGGATCGAGAAGAGGGGTCTAGAGGAGGATGATTAGACCCTTAACAAGTAAAAGTGGCAGTTTCTAAATTCTTCAAGTTAAAGTGGAGTTTAGCACAAGTTAAAGGGCACATAATACATTTTACACAAGCATAGCAAGAGTATGAGCAGCGAAAAGAGTAATACATGCAAGTATAAGAATGTAAAGTGATGGGATTGGAGTGTGCAAACGCAATGCGGACACGGAGATTTTTGGCGTGGTTCCGATAGGTGGTGCCATCGTACGTCCACGTTGATGGAGACTTCAACCCATGAAGGGTAATGGCTGCGCTATTCCATGGAGGGCTCCACCCATGAAGGGTCCACAAAGAAGCAACCTTGTCTATCCCACCATGGCCATTGGCCACGAAGGACTTGCCTCACTCGAGTAGATCTTCACGAAGTAGGTGATCTCCTTGCCCTTACAAACTTCTTGGTTCAACTCCACATCTTGTCAGAGGCTCCCAAGCGACACCTAACCAATCTAGGAGACACCACTTCCAAAAGGTAATAGACGGTGTGTTGATGATGAACTCGTTGCTCTTGTGCTTGAAATGATAGTCTTCCCAACACTCAACTCTCTCTCATAGATTTGGCTATGGTATAAGAAGGATTTGAGTGGAAAGCAACTTTGGGAAGGCTATAAATCAAGGTTCAAATGATAGGAATGGAATCTCTTGATCTCAACACATGAGGAGGTGGTTCTATCTCAGAAAATGTATGGTGAAAGTGTAGGCATGTTCTGATGGCTCTCTCGACCGACGAAGAAGGGGTGGAGGGGTATATATAGCCTCCACACAAATTCCAGCCGTTACACACTTTTGACCCATCTCGGTGGCACCGATCAGAAAACTCGATGGCACCGATCTGTGTAAAAATATGAATGTTAGGAATCTCAGTGGGACCGACGGGAACAACTCGATGGGACCGATGTGCTACGGCTTAGGGAAAACCTCATCTCGCTGGCACCGATCGCGTCATCTCGGTGGGACCAAAGTGAAGCAACAAGGCAACAAAGAACCGGTCATGCCATATCGGTGGGACCGATTGCAACATCTCGATGAGACCGAAGTGATTGCAACAAGTCACAGAGAGCTGGCAAAGCCATCTCGGTGGGACCAAGATCCGTATCGGTGGAACCGAATTGTTAGGGTTTTGGCAGTGGCTAAGTCCAGATGAACTCGGTGGCTTCGGGTATGAAATATCGGTGGAGCCGAGTTGGAAATTAGGGTTTGGACATATTTGGAAAGTGGCTAAGGGTTTTGGAGCAATATCACTAAGTACTTTTGAGCAAGTAGATCATTAAGCAACACCTCCTCCCCTTTTAATAGTATTGGTTTTCCTATGGACTCAATGTGATCTTGGATCACTTAACCAAAATGAAGAGTCTTGAGCTTTTGCCAATCCTTGTCCTTAGCATTTTGAAGGGGTCCACAATCCTCTTGTCCTTTTCACACCACTGTTGAACTTGTCTGATAAAACTATTAGTCCAACAAAAGATATGTTGACATTAATTATCAAAATCACCAAGGGAGCACTTTTGGGTAATTAACGACAACATACATCAAAGCTTCAAGTAATGATATGATGAGTAGTACATTTAAAGCTTTGGAGAAACATGTAACTTGCATAAGCTCCCCTTACATGTGTGCAGTCATGGCTTAGAAGCACTACAAGGAAAGGGCTTATAGGTGAACCCCAATGAGTGGCGGGCATGGTGGGGCACCCGCCACTTCTAGTTAGCAAAAGTAACTGTGGTGGGTGCTAGAACGTGATCGCCAGAGGTACTGTGCTAGCAGTGGCGGGTGACACACAACACCCGCCAAAAACAAGCGGCGCTGAGGGTGGACACATGATGAATGCGATCGGTGGCGGTTGTGGAGAACTGCTCGCCACTACTCTGCGAGGCACCAGTGGCGAGCGTACAAACTGCTCGCCACAGTTTAGTGGCTGCAACAGGTACAAAAAAGAATATGTATGCATACTTTACCTATGGCGGGTACGCCAGCAACCGCCACGGCTAAGTTAGCTGTGGGGTCGTCCCAAATCAAATCAGCGGTGCCGCTCGCCATGCCAAAATAGCGTGGCGGGCAATCTGAATCGCCCGCCACATTAGGCGAACTCAACAGCCCGACACACACCGTTCCCCCTCCCCAACTCCTTCACTCCCTCATTCTCGCTCACCCTCCATCGATCGGCTCATCCACGCTGCCGCCGTCGGCCTCGGCGTCCGGCGCCGCCGTCGCCCTCGTCGTCCACCGTCGCGAAAATTTGTGGTCATTTTAAGGATGTACAAAAGTAGACCATGTTGAACTGGCGGGATAGGCTAGAAGGCTCCGTCTTAGAGCATTTTGTTTCTCCACATTCTTGAAATGACCCCAATTTTTTACATGGACTTGTGTGGCCAACTACAGTCACCATGCCAAGTTGTTTTGATTTTCCACAAATTTAGCATTTTCTTGAGTTTTTCGGTCAAAAAAAGACAAAAAATGCCCGGACTTGTGGCGACTTGCATACGCGGTCAAAAATCATTCAAGCATGACATGGATATGCGCTATGGGCATGCCCACCAACTTGCAGAAGTTGGGGTTATTTCAAAAATGTCCAAAAATAGATCAAGTTGATCGAAGGGTGTTTGAGTAAGTACAAGGGCTCCGTCTGAGAGCACGTTATTTCTGGACATCCTTGAAATGGCCCTAATTTTTTTCATGAGCTTTTGTGACCAAATTCAAGGCACGATGCTAAGTTATTTTTGTTTTCAACAAGTTCAACACTTTCTGGAGTTTTCCCAGTGAAAAAGACTGATACATGGCCGGACGTGACGCAACATGCAAACGGTGTTGGATTTCAGTCAAACAATGCATGGATGCCTAACATGGGCTTGCCCTTCTACTTGCAAAATTTGGGGTCATTTATCCACGGTCCAAAAAAACCACCAGTTGAGAGGAGTGTGCCAGACTAGGCCGCCCGAGTGCATCCGTGAGCATGTAATTTTTTCAAATTCAAATGTTTTTGTTATTTGCAATATCCGTCATTATCAATCAACATGAACATTTTCTTGCGTTCTAATCATTTCTTGAAAGTTTTCAACAATTTTAAAATTTTAAATTGTGTACGTGAATTTTATGAACTTGAACACTTTTTCCAAAATTATTAACAACTCCAAACAATTGATGAAAAATTGCAAAACAATTTTTTTAAAACATTTAGCAACTTTTTTTGAAACAAAAAACATTTCATAAATTTGTGAATACAAATTAGAAAACGGGAACATTTTTTAAATTGTAAACAATATTTGAAAACAAGAATATTGTTTGGTATTCGAAACGATGTTACAATTTTTTGAATAGGTTTTAAAAAGAATAATAAATTTCAAAAAGGAGATAAATAAATTAACCAAAATACAAGGAAACGAAAACTTAGAAAAGAGAAAAAATGCTTAGGCCTTTACCCAACTAGGCGATGGCATCGATCCCAACAGTCGCCTGTTGCGCCGGCCTAAGCATTCACGGATTTGAGAAAAGTTCATCAACTTTTTTAAAAATGTTCAGGATTTTGAAAAAAAATCCTGTGGGTTGGTCTTGTTTTTTTTCACGACTAAAACCCGGTATAAAAAAACAGGATTTTTTAATTTCGTTTCTGCTTCCAAATATTCTAAATAAATATATTACAAAAACATTTAAATAATTTTTTTTGAAAAAATGTTAACCAAGCATTTGAAAATTGTTAAATTTGTATAGAGAAAATGTTTCTCATGTGTACAAAAAACATATAATGTGTGTGAAAAAAGTTGAATATGTATTTAAAAAAGCTAATTGAAGCATTTGAAAAAAAGGTAAGCAAGTATTTCAAAAATGTTAATCAAGCATTTAAAAATGTAAATGTGTATAGGAAAAAATGTTGAACATGTATTTAAAAACTGTTAACCTTTTATTTGAAAAATGTCAATCCATGCATTTGAAGAAAATAAATGAATGAAGCATTTGAAAAATATTAAATTTGGATAGAAAAAATGTTGATCATGTATACAAAAAATGTTAAACTTTATTTGAAAAATGTTAACCAAGCATTTTAAATATGTCAAATGTGTATAAAAAATGTGTGATGATGTATTCATAAAAAGTTAAACTTGTATTCGAAAAGTGTTAATCAAGCATTTGAAAATACGAAGTGTGTATAGAAAAATGTTGCCCATGTATTTAAAAATGTTTATCTTGTATTGAAAATTACTAACATGTATTATAAATATATATTAGATGTATACCAAGAAGCCCCTCAAAAGATATATACCAAAAAATGTGTATAAAAAACTGTGAAAACCGAGAGAAAACCCGATAAACATGAGAAAGAACCAAACAATACTCAAGAAGAAAAGAAAAAATCCGGTGAAAATCAAGAAAGAAACAAAAGAAAGAAAACAAAAACAAAAGCCCCCGAAAACCAGTGGAATAGACGGCTCTTTTACCAAGTTAGTTGCGCCCTACATTTTTGCCACATGGTCCATAGTGAGCTAGTTGTTTGTGGCTCAACCCTTGATCTAGGGAACCTGGGTTTGATACCTGGCATCTTCAATTTCTCCACTATTTATTTCCCTGCCCTCTCCATTTTCTCAGCTATTTATTTTATTGAGTGTTCGCTAATGGGCCAACCTTTTAAATGTTCGCTAGTGGGCTGGTCCGTACCGGGTGACGTATTTTCAAAAAGGATCATCATACCCTTTATTATAAAAAGGTATGGACGGATCTTCCCCGTTGATGTGTTAGGGGAGGAGTGTACCGAAGCAGAAGTGAATCCACATGGTCGAAGAACTGCAAAAAGGTGGAATCGTGGAACACCTGCTGTTCCTTTGCCCGGATTCTAAGGAGACATAGGCCTGTGGTCAGGGGCGCCAAATTTTAAGAGTTAATTACATGTATGGTACATGAACTTGCATGAGGGGTACAAATTCATACAACAATTTGAAAAATGATACAAATTCATCACACAACTTGTATTTTAGGTACAGTTAGATACATTTTCGTTCTTGCCGTCAAGTGCGCCGTTAAGTCTGCCTAGTGGCTCACCACCGTGGCAGCAGGCCCCTTCATTGTGTGGGTCCCACATTTTAGTGAGGGAGAAAGAAATAGAAAATGTTGTATGAGAGACGTAGAAAATGGGTGGTGCGGCTCTGGGTTTCGAATTTGTCAATGGCGATGAGATGGAAAGAAATAAGGATGGAGTAAAATGTGAGATGCAAGGGAGTTCAAAACCGAGCACATGCACTACATTGCTTCTCCACACACGAGAGCTAACCGATCCTATTGAAGAGTTGAGATGTTAAATAATTTGTGTCTCTCCTTTGTCAAACAATTGCCATCTAAGCTGGCTTGGTCATTCAGGTTACACAGGACGCTACAAGCTCTACGGTTTGAAATTCTGCGCAGATAACTTTCTTGTTCCAATTTATTTCTCTTGTTGTATATAGAAAATTTAAATGTCAAGCCTTAACCTGATGTACCATCGGAAATCCAATTTAGCTCCCGGGAGCACGTGCTCCTACGCCCGAAAAATGATTTTTGAAATGTAAAAAAAAATCCCAACAAACTTTTTATGTACTCGCAGCCACATCCAAATGCTACCTGCAAAGTTTTAGGCAAAAAGGTTAAACATTTTGGCATGTGCATAAAAACATAACACATTAGACACCAAATGTTACCCTAAAATGTCACCCTGAATTATTATTTTTCAATCAGCGAAACACTACTACTACGTTTCCTTACGAAAATTGTCAAGCATGTTTGCGGCACTAACACAAATTCCACAAAAAACCACTTTTTTTACATTTACCACCTTTTGAGTTACTGTACATCCGGTAGCAAATGCTCTCGGGAGGCAAAACGCCTACCGTTCTTGTGAGGTGAGGCATGGGGTGTGATTGCCATTGCAACATTTTATGTTTCAATTTATTTCTCCCAATCCCTCAAAAAGTCACCCGCAATGTTTTTTTGTTTCGATGTATTTACCCCGCTAAAGGATATACAAATATTATATGTCTAACTTAAACTAGAAGCTGCATTTTTTGTTTCAATTAATTTCTCCCAATCCCTCAAAAAAATCATCCGCAATATTATTGGTTTCAATTTATTTATCTCGCTAAAGGATATACAAATATTATATGTGTCTAACTTAAACAAGAAGCTGCATTTTTTTGTTTTAGTTTATTTCACCCGATCCCTCAGATATATAAACATAATACCCAAGCCTCTATTTCTGAGGACGATTTTGCGCTGAGACTTACCCACTTGTTTGACCGCGACCTGCTAGCTTACCGAGTGCAGGCACGTGTATTTAATTGGGATACTGGCGTGTACAATTACCCCGTAGCTGTAAATTCTCGATCAAAATTTTGTTAACGTGGATCGCGACTCGATGGGTGCCCTTAGCGATTTTTCGTGTGGGCCATATTGTCGCGTTGACCTGGCTGCGTACGGTTCCTTCGGTGGTCGCGTGCATGTGTGGCCTGGTTGTTTCTCACGATTTGCCTGCTTATTGCGTCCACGTCTTGGCAGCGGGATGGGCTTCTCCTGTTGAGTTAATTGCACAGAAGTACCACAATTCGGGCATCACATGTAGATTGGTACCACGATTGCTAATTTTTGCGTGTCAGTACCAGCATTCGTCTAAATTTTTGCAAATTAGGCTAAAACGCGTATTTATACGTATTGACAGTGTATCTGACCGCCCGTCTGTCAGGTGCCGACGTGGCATATTTTTTGCAGAAAACCCCTTGGCTTTATACGTAATCACATAAATGTCCATTTTTCGCAGGAAAACCGCCATTGAGAGGGACTTTTTTTTTGTTCGCAAGTTTTTCGCGGACTCGTTCGAAAGTTTCCAGCGACTTGAACAAATAAATAACCGGAATGAAAAAACGCGCGCGAACGCGATTCGAACCCGCGACCTGCAGGTCTGCCGCCGGGCGCGCTGGCCACTACGCCACAGCGTCGCTGTTGACGTGATACAGGCGAAGACTTTATTATACTAGGGCACACGCTGGGCCGGCACGCTGGGCAGACAACATGCTCCAATGTTCCTAACTATTTATCTGCTGCAGGGAAACTACATGACCAAACGAGCACTATTAACAAGATTGCTGCAGGAAAAAATCAATATGCATTACATTATAGAACGGAGGAAGTAATATGATGCAGAAGCCTCTGCTATCTATACAATGAGCATACATGTTTGACTATGTGCAGTAAAACAACACTAATGAGGTTCAGAATCACACGGTGTAAGAAGATACCTGAATGATCTCTGTTATGTTCCTTCCTGCACGCCCTACAACTGCACCGATGTGTTCGTCAGCAACACCTATGGTGTGTGATTCTTGGGCATCATTATTAGCAGCTGATCTAACAGGTGTACCAGGCTGAAAAGTTTCAACAGAAAACCATGATTAGAACAATTTGAAAACATATATGAGGTTAATACTACTACCCAAAAAACAAAGCAAAAAAGAAGTTGCTGCCTCAGCATACAGTTTTAGAAAATAATAAAATATATGCATAGAGAATATAGCCTGAAAGCATTAGAAGGCAAGAAAACTGGGCACATTAAATCTAACATCAAGGAGTTAGCGCACACAACATCAATCAGAAGTTCCAGCATGCACATCTCTCTTTCTCCAAAAACAAATGCTTAGTGTAATACACATTTATGCATATCTCTTTCTCCAAAACAAATGCTAGTGTAATACACATTTTATTTCCAGTGCGCTGACTAAGAAAAATAGCGTTCACAAAAAAACTGTCAGGTATCTAGAAGTGTGATATACCGTTTTATTTTTTATGGACTGCCTAATATTAGTAGCGCCAACAAAAGCTATCAGGACATAGCCATAATAAATTCATGAGATCAAATTTTGCCTTCTTGCAGTTCAAAGACTTGGATAGGATAAATGTTCTATGCACTTCCTAATGTATTACATGACTATGCAAAACAGAAAACAATTCTATTAGAAAGCATCTCATACATATCACCTGACTCCAACATCTCTCCTCAGGTGCACAACGAAAAGAGAACACATGGTAGATCATTATCAACATCTCTCCTCATATTGAACTTTTTTAAAATGATCATTTTGCATCTATTAAAAAATGATCATTTTGCATCTACTAAATTTTTTGTAAAATATTGCAGGCTTTGCTTGGCCCAGGTGCCGGCCCAGCGTGCCGGCCCAGCGTATGCGCTAGTATAATAGAAAGTTCGCCTGTATCACGTCAACAGCGGCGCTGTGGCGTAGTGGCTAGCGCGCCCGGCGGCAGACCTGCTGGTCGCGGGTTCGAGTCGCGCTCGCGCGCGTTTTTTCGTTCCGGTTATTTATTTGTTCAATTCGCCGGAAACGTTCAAACAAGTCCGCGAAAAACTTGCGAACAAAAAAAAGTCCCTCTCAATGGCGGTTTTCCTGCGAAAAATGGACATTTATGTGATTACGTATAAAGCCAAGGGGTTTTCTGCAAAAAATATGCCACGTCGGCACCTGACAGATGGGCCCCAACGATCAGATACACTGTCAATACGTATAAATACGCGTTTTAGCCTAATTTGCAAAAATTTAGACGAATGTTGGTACTGACACGTAAAAATTAGCAATCATGGTACCAATCTGCATGTGATGCCCGAATTGTGGTACTTCTGTGCAATTAACTCTCTCCTGTTGCGCTAATTTTTTGGCATGGGCCTTCGTGCCTGCTCGGCTGCATGCATGGCCCGACATGTGCTGCCTTTCTCTTGCTGTAGCGCGATCGGCCGCCTGCGTGTGTCACGTCTACGCGCACTCGATTCTTTCGTCAGTACCGCCTTGGTCGCCCCCTCCAGAAGCACCCTCGCTCGATGCTTCGCCTCTTTTGGATGCGGCGGCCGCCTTGCCGCCCTGCCGCGCTTCCCATCGCGAAGGCTCCAGCGGAATCCGGTGCCACATCGTTTCACCATCTTGTCTGCCTATAAAATCCTCCTTGCCTCTCCTCTGGAGCTCACAACGTCGCCTGCGTTTCGCAAATCATCACGGTGCAAATACCGTCACCTCTGTCCTTGCCGCCGGCCCGTTCTTCACTGGAGTCTCAACCGCCATGTTCCGTCTCTCCTCCCAGCGCCGTCGTCGTATGCCCTCGGCGCCACCAGGTTGATGGCATGCGGGGCTGCGCCAGGAGGCCACGCCGCGGAGGGGCTTGCTGCCGCGGCCAGGTCGCTACAGATCCCCGTGGCTACCGCCGCAAACCCCTACGCCTGTCGATATACGCCCATGGGCCATGGCTCTTCAGACGCTTTGGCTAGGAGACTAGGACGGTGGAGGCTACCATGGAGGCATGGGCGATGGTGGGAGGAACAGAGGCGGTAGTGACGGTGGACCTGCTGGCTTCCGGTTCATCCTGCTTCGGAGCGTATTTGCGACTTCGCGTCGTCCTTCTAGGGTCGAGCAGCCATCATTAATCGGTGCGTAACCCGGTGGAAGGCGTTCTGCAGCTCGAGGTTCTGCTGCGTTAATGACAGAGGGTGTGTTGATGATCAACTATCCGACGTTCACTCATCGCGACGAGCTTGGCATGCCGGTCGTCGTTCTGCTCGCCATGCAGATCATGGTTAGTTTGGTCTAGCTGTTTGCTTCTGAGATATTTTCTTTTCTTTTCTTGCGTGATTATTGAGTGTTGGAGTTGTGTTTTTGTAGCATGAAGATTTGCCTGTCGATTCTTCATACCATCGGCATCGTCGACAACGGCCAGGGCGCGGCGGCGGCGGCTACACATGAAGCCGAGCGGCGGGCTGAAGGGGAGGACACCTGCTGAAGCACAGACTCCGGCGGCGACTACCATGCTACAGAGGCGACCCTTGATGGCGTGAGGCGTCGGCTCTAGCTACAGGACAGCCTCGTGGTGGCGAAGGAGTCCGCGGACCCGGAGGATGACTTCCCGGCGAGCATCATGGACGCGATGATCGCGGCCAACGACAACCTCTGGTCGTCGCTGCGGGTCTCCGGCCAGGAGTTGCTTGGGTGCAACGTACATCGCCCTCAACGCCGCCAAGCACCGCCGCGGCATCGTCGCCGCATTCCGGCACACCTAGCTCAAGTACCGGCGTGAAAGTCCATTAGAGACGGAGCGGCGTGTCGCAGCATCAGTCCATGTCGTCAGCAGTCAAGGAGTCCGGCAGGTTCAGATTGAAGGGCAGCTCCACTCGCCCACACCCATCCCCAGGCAGGCTGCGGTTGCGCCGCCGCAACATCAGCACGTCGAGCAAATCATTGGGTCGTCGACCTTGTCGTCAGGCAGCGCGCACATGAACCGCCGCTCGAATCCTGAATATTTGCAGGAGAGCCGTCTGTTCATGCCCGACACGTGTGGTGGTGATCGACTTGGTGGTCCATCTGCGGTTGCGTGACCGCGAGTTTTCTCTCTCTGTACTGTAGGTCCGTAGGGTCCCGTTAGGTCAGTTTGCATTTCTTTCTTTGTAATCTGGTTCATTTTATGTAGTGCATGCAAGCAGGAAAAAAGGAAAAATGCCTGGACCAAACAGCGAGAGAACAAAACGATCTCCGATGTATATGCATGTAGACACATCATCTCCTACTCCCATGCACGTGGTCACATCAACCCCATTCACGCCCAACCAGTGCATGCAGCAACTAATTATTCATGTATGGCGGACAAAGGTCATTTGACAAAAAAATAGAGATACAAATTGCTAGGTGCATCCCAAATTAGAATGGCGGATCCACAATTTTCATCGAGTATCCAAACTATAACTCAAAAAAAAATCCAATCACTTGAGGAAGAAAGAAACACACGACTATATGAAATATCAGAATAAATACTGGACCAACGGATCTAGCTCATGTCAGTGATATTATGCCATAGTTGCAAAATGCCTCTTTATTAGCATTAGGATTTGAGAGCACCGGATACATTCATCTCTAGGAAAGAAGTTAATTTCTCTGAACTTGAACTGTTTAAAAATTAAGTTTGTAATTAAATTAATCTATTGAAGCGGCAAGTTGTTTCGAGTTTATATTCCTTTTATGAGAAAAAATCTGTTTCATAAATCATTGATAATATTTGAAGAAGAGAATATAACCTGAGCCTTTCGTAGTAGGCACTTTTAATGAGTAGTATGAAAGATGGTGATAGCATTGACCATCTTTGGTTGGTATTCTTTGACTATTTGGATGCAACTGAGAGTGTAACCTTTGGCAATATGAAATATAACATGCATTTGGTCGATTAACCATCTCTCTTGCCACAAACAGAAATATAGCAATCTAGCATTACTATCACGCGGTGCATTTCATACCGACGCATCAACGGGGCGCGGCGTGCCGCCGCGCGGGCATAGCTAATAATATTCTACCAAAAAGTATGTACGTGAGCTGCCAAGCAGCAAGCCATATTCATGGGGAATGCAAAACTCAAATGTATGATACATGAATAATATCAACATTGATTACCCCAAAAGCTACCAGCGGGTTCACGGGCACGCCCTCATATCCAACAAGGCTAAGTACGTCCCGAAGAAACTTCTCGGATCTCTGTGAACCTCCTGGATCTCCCGTTGACAAGCAACAAATCAATCACCACATCCGATGCACAATAAAGAAGATACCCAACCTTATACTTCCTCCATTTCACAATATAGTGCGCCCGCGCTTTCTGAGATTTAAGTTGACCATAAATTTAACCAACGAGACCGACCGCGGCGGGAGCAAAAATTATATCACTGAATTCATATCGAAAATACGGATTCGGTGCCATAATTTTTACTCCTGCCATGGTCGGTCTTGTTGGTTAAATTTACGGTCAAACTTGAATCTCGGGAAACGCTGGCGCACTACATTGTAGAATGCAGGGAATATGTGAGAGAGGGAGAAACCGCATAATGTATCCATGAGGTCCCGCACCCGTCGGTCGACCTCGTCCTCGAGGAAGACGGGTTGCGGACGGAGTCAAGGAGCACCTCAACAGCCTGTGGCATTCATGCCTTGAGCGTGTCGTAGCTATTGAGTATTATAATTATTAGGAAGTACATGATATATATATATATATATATATATATATATATATATATATATATATATATATATATATATATATATATATATATATATATATATAGTAACACTATTCTGATCCCGGGATCATAATAGTTATTTGGATCACGATCAGCCTATATAGGGCCCGACGGGCATGTTCCCGAACTCCCGAACCGGCACAGTGGACGAAAGAAAGAAAAAAAGAAAATCTCCACCCACCCCTGACCCGATCCCCTCCC
>NC_041393.1:419344117-419349742 GCF_002162155.2 Triticum dicoccoides
CGCCGCCTCCCTCCCCAGCCCGCGCAGCCACCGCCGCCGACCGCCGGCTCACCCCGCATCCCTCCCTGGCCGGCGCGGCCACCGCCGCCTCCCTCCGCCCACGCAGCCACCGCCGCCTCCCTTCCCAGCCCGCGCAGCCACCGCCACTGACCGTCGGCTCGCCCCGCCTTCTTCCTCGATCCACCGCGGCGGCGGCCTCCCTGCCCCTGGACAGCGCCTCCCTCCTCGATCCACCGCGGTGACGGACTCCCTGCCCCTGGACAGCGCCTCCCTCCTCGATCCACCGTGGCGGCGGCCTCCCTGCCCCTGGACAGCGCCTCCCTCCCATGGATCCACGGCGACGGCGACCTCATTCCCCCTGGAACCGCAACGGAGGCCTCCCTCCTCTGCTTCCAACGCGGTCACTCTACTACATGGCATAATACCGTCCAGGGCCGTCCACCTCCTCTCCATCTTGAAGTTCAATTTGGTTTTTCCCAACATGTAGTAGCATGTGCTGTACTTTTGCAACTTGATCTTTCTCCAAAACAAGTGTAGCCGCTACGTGATTTACTGAAGAAAAGAAGCGAAAGTAGAAAGTTTAGAGAAAAAGGTAGGAAAAGGTAGGAAAATCACGTCTCCAGAGGTTATAGCTTGGGCCTCCCCATGACTCCATCGACACAGGTCTCCCATGCTCCTCCGTCCTCCGGTTGAGGACATCTCGTGCTGGATGCCAAGCTCCAGCGCGGTGGAGGCATGCAGCCTTGTCCCCTTCGCTCCCTTGCCACCACATTATCCTTGCTGTACGGTGATAAACAATTCATGTGTGTCGTTGTGCCAGCTCTGTGTTAGGATGTGTGTTGTACTATTGTGTCAATTGTATGGCAGGCTTTTGACAGTTCAGCTACAGGAATAACAATAGGTCGACTTTCGTAATACAGTGCAGTAATAGAATATACGGCTAGTGTGCACCGTAGTAAAAGGTTCCGCTAAATAAGCCTGATCTGGACGATGCACTAGTAGCTCTGTACATTGGGTTTGCTTTGTTCAGTGATGTGCTGTAGACTGTTGGTTCGCTAGCTTTACCCATCGCTGCTACATCACGTGAAAGCTACAAAAAAAAATTGATAAACCAGAGGTGATGCGCTGGTCGGAAAATGCAATGGGAGAGTATGAGAGCAAATTATTTCCATTTCAAGGAAAAATAAAAAGTATGAAGTTCAATTTTTATTTAAAAATGTCGGATGCTTCAACTTATTTTAAAACCATATTTTTTTCCTAAAAAATGAAACTAAGAAGTTCAAATTAAAATAACAAAGAAGTTCAAAGTTTATAAAAACCTCGGGTTTTTTCTCATTACTAAGAACTTAAATGAAGAAGTTCAAATTAAAATAAAAGGAAAAACCAAAACAATTTAGAAGAATTTCCTTTTAAAAAACTAGAAGTTCAAACTAAAATAACGAAGTGGTTCAATATTTATTAAAAAATCTAGGATTTTACCGTTTAAAAAAACTCAAAACAAAATGAATTTCCCCGTTACTAAGGGTCATCAATAAAAAAGAACAAACTGAAGGTTACTAAAGGAAACAAACAAGAAGTTAAAATTACATAAACAGAGTACTTCAAAATTTATAAAAAAGAAATGTATTTTCCCCGTTTGTGAGAAGACCAACAGAAATTCAAATTAAACCAACGAAGCAAATCAATGTTTACTAAAAGCTCAAATTTTTAAAATGGCAAAAAATGACGACCGACCTTCAATTGCGTGTAATTCGACGTATACACAAAAATGCGACAGAAGTTCATAATAAAAACAACGAGAAGTTCAAGTACTATAAGGAATGCATTTCAGGTGAGAATAAAAAGTATAGAAAAATAAAAGCTTAAAAAGGTTGTTGAAAGAAGTTCAAGTTCTCTGTCCGGAGAAGTTCAAAAATTCTTGCGAGAAAGGTTCACTTTGTATTTCCATGTTCTACTTTTTCCGTATAAAAATCGAATACAATTCTTTACTCAAAAAATATAAAAAGGTGAAGTTCATATTGAAATAATAGAGAAGTTCGGAGTTTATTAAAATATAGGATTTACCTGTTCAAAAAAAACACAACGCCATTTTTTGTACTTTTAAAAACAACTCACAAATGAAAAAAAATGGTTGCTAGAAGTTCAAGTGCTCGATGAGGAAAAGTTCAAAAAATTCTTGTGAGAGAGGTTCACCGTGTATTTAGATGTCCAAAATACGTAAAAAAAAATATGTTGTTTTTTGGGTTTTAAAATAATTCTCTTAAACCAGATAGAAGTTCAAAGTGATAATAACCAGAAGTTCACGTACTACATGGTGTGTATTTCATACAAGAAAAAAAACAAAATAAAGTGAAATAGAGTGAAGTTCAAACAGACATGCCTCAGAAGTTCAACTACTTCACGCAGTGCAAAAAACAGCACATCAAAAACAAAGTGAAGTTCAAACAGACATGCCCCAGAAGTTCTACTACTTCACGCAGTGCATTTCCGTTTGCGATGAACGCAGAAATCATGATCTCGCCATTTTCTAATTTACCTTAAAACAGCAGGAATATTATTTATGTAAATTCAAGTCCTCGGTCGGAGAAAGTTAAAAAAAATATTGTGAGAGAGGTTTGTACAAAAAGAATATCATTTGTGTAACACTGACGAAAGGGATGGAAAAATTACAAACGAGAATACGTCACAGAAGTTCAATGTAAAAACAGCATGAAGTCACCTACTGCACTGAATGAATTTGAGATGAAAAACTTTTAAAATCGTCGCGAGTATGAAAAAATGATCAACACGGGAAATTTGCGTGTTTACAATAGCTTTCCATCGGTATATCACTTGCTCAATTCCAGTGAGTGGATGGAGAGCTACGAGCAGTGGATGAAGAGCTACGAGCAAAAAAATCACGTGAAAAAACAGAGTGAAGTTCAGGTACACGCACCGAGAAGTTCAGGTTCTTCACGCGGTGCATTTTCAAATAATCTGTTTCGCGGTAGAGGCAGAACGAATGATCCCACCATTTTTGGAATTACTTGAAAACGGCTAGGAATCAGAGAAAACCATCAACATAAAAAAGTTTCACATTTTCCGTAGCTTTTCAACGGTATATTATTTGCCCAATTCCGATAAAGTTTGTAGAAATTACGACAAAAATACGTTTTTCGCCATTTTCAAAACTGACTTAAAACCGTAAAGAATTTGGAGAAACAATACATACCAAAAAGTTTCACATTTGTTCAAGCTTTCCAACGCCATATCATTTGCTGCATTCGGACGCACGGTTAAAAAATTAGCTCGAAAATATGAACTCGGTAGGACTTGGACCATTTTCTAAATTACTCTTAAACCATTCAAAATTAGAAAAACAATTTCTAGATGAAAAAGTAGTGCATTTTCATAAGCTTTCCAACGCCATATCATATGCCTCCATTGGATTAGCCGTTTAGAAATGACATCGAAAAAACGAACTCAACTGTTCGGTTTACGAAATTTTACATTTTTTCAAATTACTCTTTAACCATAGGGAATTAGAAAAAACTTTCAACATGTGGAAGGAGCGGTTTTGCAATAGCTTTCCAACGCCATATTATATGCCTCATTCCAATAAACGGTTTAGAAATGCGATCGAAATTACGATTCACGTTTTTTGTGTGAAGAAAAAACGGTTTTCAAAACTGTTCTTAAACCGCTTACATTTTGCGAAAAATTTAACTTGGGTCATGATACTCATGTCCATAGCTTTCCAACGGTATATAGCAAGCCCCGTTTGGGTAATGTTGCGGGAAGTTCAACCTAGCACAGGGGGAAGTTCAGGTCGAACAACTCAGGCAGTAAAATCGCAAAAAAACGCGAGTCCTTCACGACCCGAGTGCAAAATCCGCCTATGAGCGAGATTCCTATCTAAAACGAGTATTTAGTTGCTAAAAATCGTTTGAAAATTACACTTACATCACATGGAACACGACTAACAAGAAAAACTCGCGGTAGAAGGCACGGTTGCGAAGATAGCCCGAAGGTCGGGTTCGTACAGAGAGAAGTTCAGGCACGTTACTCAAGCAGTTCAGGTTGTGATCAGAATAGTGTTTATATATATATATATATATATATATATATATATATATATATATATATATATATATATATATATATAGGGAAATTTCATACTACTACCGGGGGTAGTTACCCCCTAAGAATCCACCGTAGATCTCAGCTTCCTGGATGGAGCGTGAGTTTTCTTGTATGTATCGTTGTCAATGCTAACGGGCTAGCAGAAACTAGCACCCGACCCATTTGCCATTGCTTCTAATTTATTTAATTTATTTATTAGGTGCTTATCCCGTTGTTTCTGTTGTTATCCCAAATTTTGAATCAGGCTAATAACCGACCAAGACTATTTCCTACGCAAAGCCATCCTTATCCAGCTATTAAGAACCTAGGTTGTTGTTGTACGCGCTAACAAACTTTTTAGTATCTGCCAAGCCGTTTCTTTCATCGCCGGCTGGCGCCCGTGGATCGGCGCGGTCGCAAGTATTTTTCTGCCGCCGGCAAGACGGTGAAGAGAAGGGCTGGCCAACGATGGTCCGATCTGGTATGTGATGAGACAAGAGTTCCTACGTCCATGCAACTACTAATCCTTCTTATACATCGGCCTACAATGACTCGAAGCCTCATACGTACACTGAGTTTTGTTTACCCCGTTGTAGGTATGGGCAAGCCCGGCGGTAGCGGTAGCAACTCCAAATCTGCATTTAGGCGAGCTCTTTCGAAAGTACATACTCATAGGCAAGAACAGGGGTCTGCCAAAAAAGCTTCCGATGGCTCTCGCTCAAAGAAACGGAGCTCCGTCAAGAAGAAACCATGGAAGGACAAGTTGTACACCAGGTGTGCTCCTTCTATCATTATAGATCTCTTGGAAGACCTAGGTGAGCAGCAGAGAAGGCTTGTAGAAGAGATGGGTTTTCAGGGATTATATAGTCTGAAGCTACATAAGCTGAATAAACCGATAGGAGCCTGGCTCCTAAGTAAATTTGATGCGGAATTGTTGCTTTTTTTCGCTGGGACAAGCAGGGAGCTCAAGATGACACCCGAGGATGTTAATCGTGTGAGTGGACTCCCTTGTTCCGGCCAGATCATAATACCTCCAAGCACACAGGATGTTAGTTCCATGAAAGCATATTTTTGTGGTGTTTTTAGAAAAGATTCATGGGATGAAATCACCATCAGTAGCCTTTTGAAGATAATTTCAAAAAAATATGTTGATCCGATGACAAATGATGAGATCCTCCAATTCAAGACCGCGTTTGCATTTTGTGTTGTTACCAAATTCTTAGCTCCACAGTCCCTTAATAACTTCATATCAACACGATATCTGAAACCGGTGTTTGATATGGCGAACATTCATACATACAACTAGGCACACTTTGTACTCGAGGAGCTCCGACAGGCCGCACTATCCCTGCAATTAAAACTTAAGCGTGCAAAAAACATTGGATACATCAATGGATGCATGTTAATACCTCAGGTTTGCCTAGTACTAATTAATACTTATTTTTATACGCTTGTTTCTGTACTGATATAACCAAGCTACATTTATTCATTCAGATTCACTACCTGGACAGCTTGGAAATTGGC
>NC_041393.1:419350057-419355057 GCF_002162155.2 Triticum dicoccoides
ACAACATTCTTCCAAGGTTTGCTGCATACAACGATAGCGTGTCGACAAACTCATCAAACGTGACATAGTTCTGCATAATCGACTGCCTTTTCCGACGTACGGAAAATTAAAGGTAACATGTTATATATTTGCTACAAGGGACTGAAATATCATACTACATACTCTGACTAACTATGCCATTTACATTCTACGATACTCTCTTATCTACATAATTCAGCATACTCCATTCAGCATACTACATACTTGTCTCATCAGACTACATTCTCTAATCAACATACTACATCCTACTCTACGGCGCATACCATGTATTTTTTTCGTCATACTACATACTACATTCTACACTTCCCATTGTCATACATACTCCTCTTCACGATACTACATGAAAACACCATTTGGTCCTAGCACGATACAACATACTCTTTTCTACATACTACATCCAAGTTTTTTTACAAAAATATGTGCATTATTTATTATCCATGATTGTATATGCAGATACGAAATCCCCACAGCATCCGCTACGAGTATGGAGCAATTGCACAACAGTCAGCGAACACTCCTACTACTCATAGAACGTTTAATTCTCTAGTTAACTTGGAGACCCCAACCTTCAACATTGGATTGAGCCAATTTGAGCCCGACAACAGCATCTCAGTACGCAACCAAATCCCCCGAGTGTCTGCAAACTTATCAACGGAATTCAACATGGTAGCTGATACAGCCGTAGTGCCAGATACACCAGATCGGCAGCAACAAGCTGCACAAACAGGTAAAACCAAAATAAGTAAGGTGGTTGCACTCCAAACCAATATGAAGCATTAACACACATTATTTCACCATTTACAGATTTTCCTGTCCAAACTCCTACATCCATATCACCTCATTCTTTATTACAAGAAATGAGTGCGGCAAGAATATCGATACATGAGGAATGTGGTCTCCCAAAAGTTCAACCCAAAACAAGGAGGAGAATCATTGGAGAACCATCTGATATGCTTGTAAACATACCAAAGCGAATAATTAGACCCAGTAGAATGGTTCAGTCCCCATTTCTGTGCAAACAATACATAAGTGTGAGGGTCGATGTCAAGGCATTAGAAGATTTATACACATATACTATATCCATTACTAATGAAGAACAACTGAGGTCAGTAAACTTCCTTACCTCATTATGTATTAAATTACTTGCTTTATCTTTATAAATTTAACCTTCTTTCCCATAGAAAAATCTGGGTACACATGTCTGAACCTGTGCCCAGGTTTTTGAAACTGAAACAGATACAAGAAGCCCTTAGTCAAGATGCTGAACTTCAAGATGATGCTTTCAATGTTGCTATACAAGCACTGTTCGAGGATGAGATAGAAAGGTTTACTGGTAGCGATTTCTTAGGCTGGAGGCATTTCATAAATCAAGATTTTGCGGTACGTACACATCATAATTTCAGTTCTACAAATTGCACACATCTCACTCTCCACTTTTAATGTACACAGATGCATGCAACCGCTGGCGGGGCAGACTGGAACGCCGAGGAGCATGTCTACTTATTCAATGACATTCATATACCATACGACGTGTCAAAAAGCCGACTGGTATGTTCACCCACTATCATTCACCCTATCCTCTATCGTACGACACTCATGTGTCCTACATACTCCACAATATTTTGAGCAATATACTACTCGAACTTTGCAGCTACATGTCCCTTTGCACCAACCATTTCATTTCTCTCTGTACACATTCGACATGGAGAACGAGAAGATTCAAATCTTGGATCCCTTTAGGGATATAAGCAAAGGAGGGAAGGACATAGAAGCTCGACACTCTAAGACGAAAGACCATGTTGCTAGGGCATTACAGGAGTGCATGATGTTTTCCTTTCCAGATTGGAAACGTGATATTTCAATCTGGCAGCATGAGTTCCCCACAAATATTCCAGCAATTACTAACAGGTTAGTACATTCATACACACTGCACAAGCATTTTAATAACGTTGGATTCCTAGTAATGATTTTACCTTGCAGGATGGAAACTGCTTTCCATGTACTGAGTTACATGAAAAATTGGGATGCAAGATCCTTGGTCAACCCACTACCCTATGTGAGCATCCTTACTTCCATACATATATATAGAATTCAATTGTATCCTACCCCAGGTTAATAATCAATTGTACTAATACACAATACGCAGGATTCAAGAGAGGCACAGAAGGACTTTCTCGCGAACCTCCTATCCTTCAAGACTAATGAAGCAATAATCCCAGAGAGTGTCGACCGGCTGGTGAAAGCACTCAGGAGAAATTAACACAACCACCTGCCGATACGAATAACTATGAAGAGCAGACAGAATACCCATTAAGATCATACCGCATTACCTATTTTCTACACTCTGTAATAGAAGACATAGTACCATCAACTTATAGCATAATTTTATGTTCCATACATGGATTATTACCCTTTCCAACCACCACTGTTATTCCTAATCGGCTACACTACATTATATCTGTGAACAGAGTATGTATGTGCCTCAACATCTACATAGTTCATACCAACATACTACATACTCCATCTTCGGCACCACGGCCATAGATGTAATCTCGATCATCATTCTACATGGCACAACAATGGTCTCCAATGGGAAAAAAATATTAACCAAATACGAACTGAGTTCACATACTCCATACTACATACTAAGTACCTCCTATCAACCCTTGCCATCAAAACAACACCAGTTAAGTACTACAGGAGTATGCAGTACATATTCCACATACTACATACGAGACGAGAACTATGCAGCCATCTACACATTGCAACAGATGCACCGACCTCAGCGCACATAACGCATACTTCTTATACACAAGCTCTTTTCAGCAATCACACAATACCCTGGACGATACAAAAAAAAACAAAATTTCCATTCTACATTCTCCCGAATGGTGAAAACACTACTTATAAATAATCTACCTAGAACGCAGAAACGATTAACAGTACATACACAAAGTCATTACTAAAGACCGATTCAGATTTTCATCAAACAAGAATAAACGAAAAAAAGCAAAAAAAATTGGTAAACAACAGGACGTACTATTAACTTGGTTTGAAATCACAATATATTTCACCAACAAACGAGTTCATAAGTAGACAAATAACAAGAAGTATCAATCGTTCGACACACAAGTATCCGAGCAATTTTCGAACGTACATAATACAAAAACCTAAGTAAAATGTCACAGCATAAAATCCTCTTAAAAATAAAAAGTATGTGTCTCACATCACATTAGACACACTCCCTACTTTCTCTTGTAAGTCGAATCACGGCCACACGTACTTTTATTGTGTCCTTGCTGACCACAGCTGCCACAATACCTAATTTGCATCGGTCTAGCCCCCGCAGAACTACTCCCAGTTTCAACATTTTTCATTTGGGATACGTGTCCGCTTTTCTTACCATGCCGAGACGCCATTTCTGCCTTTGACTTGAACCTTCGGACTTTAGGTCGTCCCCTCCCTCTTCTAAATTCTGGAGGAAGTATGTCACATCCAAATGGAGTTTCTACAAACTCCTGACCTTCTATTTCCTCATCAAACGATTCTTCACCAGCACCTTCTTGTGCCTCAAAGTCATCTACAAAGTTATCGTTCAGCAGGTCCTCGTCGAACTCACTCATCACATCAGCAGCAACTATCTTCCCTGATAATCTTTCACTCTTTCTACTCTCCTTGGTGCTTGTTTCTTCTGTGGCAGCCAGTATTTTCAAATCACTAATGTGCTTGCACATGACATCCATAGTCTTCCGATACGACTCTGTGTTCGTATCACCGAGCCTAACCATATCGAGTGCCGTCTGATACATCAGGTCATGTCGATAAGTCCTCGACGCAGCAGCTTCATTATCATTTACGTACTCTTTTAGGTGTTCTGGGATGGAATCTCTAGCACTTCTAGTCCACCTCTTCTTCACGTACTGTTCTGGTATCTCCCTGAACCCGAACTGCACCATAACCTGCACGCAAAGTTATTCAACCCAGTTAACATAATGTGAAACAAGAAACAATAAGCGTCACAAGTTTGCTCACAATCAATACTACCCACCTTCAATATGTGCCGGCATAGTATTCCCAAGTGCTCAAACAGTTTGCAGACACAAGAAAAATCTCTCTCACCGATAGTTGCATACACATCATACTCTTTCCTGCCCCAGCTATCCTTTTCTTCGCCCATATGTATCACCATAAAATGATGTTCATCCATCGATGGTCTTATATCATACGAGACACTCCACACAAATTGTTCCTTGAACTTTTTGTAAGCACCTCTTGTGTAAACACGTGCAACATGTTTTTCCAAAGGCGACTTCGTTGCTGTAATCACCTTGTCCTTCAATACCAAAAGTATACAATTCATTGTAAATCAGGAGTAATACTCATTCAAGCTTATTTTAAATCAACTCCACACATATTTAAAAACTTACATCAGATGTGTGAAACTCCTCCGCGTCTTCCTCCTGAATTCTGTCATAAAAGAAACTTTCATACTTTCTAACAAGCACATTCATTGGGGAAGATGGCCTCACATACTTCTTCAGAACATGATTCATGCTCTCACTTCTCTGAGTGGTCGACATTTTAGCAAAAAAATAAGACTTGAAGTAAACAGGAGCCCACTTCTCCTTAATATCCCACATCCGTTTCAAGTACACACTCTCCTCTAGATTATACCTCTTGATTAAATCAGTCCATGCTTTTTCAAACTCGTCTATTGTCTGCGGTTCATTCAGAACTCTATGAAACTCATCCTTGAATGTGCTCCTCTTGCTATATATGTTTCCAAGGTTCTCTTTAGCGTTCTTCAAAATATGCCACTTGCAAACTCTGTGATACACACCAGGCCACACAGCTTTGATCGCCGCTTCCATCTGATAGCAGTTATCTGAATAAACAACTTCATAATCGGTTAAAGATACAAAATAAAAACTATAACAGAAGATACTTCCATCTGTTTTTCG
>NC_041393.1:419360057-419401375 GCF_002162155.2 Triticum dicoccoides
AGTGACAAATCCTAATCTCGAAATACGCCAACCCAACATCGACCATTGGAGACACCTGTAGTACTCCTTTATAATCACCCAGTTACGTTGTGACGTTTGGTAGTACCCAAAGTGTTCCTCCGGTAAACGGGAGTTGCATAATCTCATAGTCATAGGAACATGTATAAGTCATGAAGAAAGCAATAGCAACATACTAAACGATCGGGTGCTAAGCTAATGGAATGGGTCATGTCAATCAGATCATTCTACTAATGATGTGACCTCGTTAATCAAATAACAACTCATTGTTCATGGTTAGGAAACATAACCATCTTTGATTAACGAGCTAGTCAAGTAGAGGCATACTAGTGATACTTTGTTTGTCTATATATTCACACATGTATTATGTTTCCGGTAAATACAATTCTAGCATGAATAATAAACATTTATCATGATTATAAGGAAATAAATAATAACTTTATTATTGCCTCTAGGGCATATTTCCTTCAGTCTCCCACTTGCACTAGAGTCAATAATCTAGTTCACATCGTCATGTGATTTAACACCAATATTCATATCTGTATATGATTAACACCCATAGTTCACATCATCATGTGACCAACACCCAAAGGGTTTACTAGAGTCAATAATCTAGTTCACATCGCTATGTGATTAATATCCAAAGAGTACTAAGGTGTGATCATGTTTTGCTCGTGAGAGAAGCTTAGTCAACGGGTCTGTCACATTCAGAGCCGTATGTATTTTGCAAATATTCTATGTCTACAATGCTCTGTACGGAGCTACTCTAGCTAATCGCTCCCACTTTTAATATGTATCCAGATTGAGACTTAGAGTCATCTGGATCAGTGTAAAAGTTTGCACTGATGTAACTTTTACAACAAACTCTTTTATCACCTCCATAATCGAGAAACATCTCCTTAGTCCTTACTAAGGATATTCTTGACCAATGTCCAGTGATCTACTCCTAGATCACTATTGTACTCCCTTGCCAAATACAGAGCAAGGTATACAATAGGTCTGGTACAAAGCATAGCATACTTTATAGAACCTATGACTGAGGCATAGGGAATGACTTTTCATTCTCTTTCTATTTTCTGCTGTGGTCGGGATTTGAGTCTTACTCAATTTCATACCTTTGCAACACAGGCAAGAACTCTTTCTTTAACTGTTCCATTTTGAACTATTTCAAAATCTTGCCAAGGTATGTACTCATTGAAAATCTTATCATGCGTCTTGATCTATCTCAATAGATCTTGATGCTCAATATATAAGTAGCTTTTTACTGAGGTCTTTTCCTTTTAAAGAACTCCTTTAAAACACTCCTTTATGCTTTGCAGAAAAATTCTACATCATTTCTGATCAACAATATGTCACTCACATATACTAATCAGAAAGGCTGTAGTGCTCCCACTCACTTTATTGTAAATACAGGCTTCATCGTAAGTCCATATAAAACTATATGCTTTGATCAACTTATCAAAGCGTATATTCCAACTCCGAGATGCTTGCACCAGTCCATAGATGGATCGCTGGAGCTTGCACATTTTGTTAGCACCTTTAGGATTGACAAAACCTTCTGGTTGCATCATATACAACTCTTCTTTAATAAATCCATTAAGGAATGCAGTTTTGACATCCATTTGCCAGATTTCATAAAATGTGGCAATTGCTAACATGATTCAGATAGACTTAAGCATCGATACGAGTGAGAAAACCTCATCGTATTCAACACCTTGAACTTGTTGAAAAACTTTTGCAACAAGTCGAGCTTGGTAGATAGTAACACTACTATCAGTGTCCGTCTTCCTCTTGAAGATCCATTTATTTAACATGGCTTTTCTGATCATCGAGCAAGTCAATCAAAGTCCATACTTTGTTGTCATACATGGATCATATCTCAGATTTTATGGCCTCAAGCCATCTCGCGGAATCTGGGCTCATCATCGCTTCCTCATAGTTCGTAGCTTCATCATGGTCTAGTAACATGACTTCCAGAACATGATTACTACACCACTCTGGTGCAGATCTTACTCTGGAAGACCTACGAGGTTCTGTAGTAACTTGATCTGAAGTTTTATGATCAATATCATTAGCTTCCTCACTAATTGGTGTATTTGTCACAGGAACTGATTTCTGTGATGAACTACTTTCCAATAAGGGAGCAGGTACAGTTACCTCATCAAGTTCTACTTTCCTCCCACTCACTTCTTTCGAGAGAAACTCCTTCTCCAGAAAGTTTCCGAATTTAGCAACAAAAATCTTGCCTTCGGATCTGTGATAGAAGGTGTACCCAACAATTTCCTTTGGGTATTCTTATGAAGACGCACTTCTCCGATTTGGGTTCGAGCTTATCAGGATGAAACTTTTCCACATAAGCATCGCAGCCCTAAACTTTAAGAAACGACAACTTGGGTTTCTTGCTAAACCACAGTTCATATAGTGTCGTCTCAACGGATTTAGATGGTGCCCTTTTAACGTGAATGCGGCTGTCTCTAATGCATAACCCCAAAACGACAATGGTAAATCAATAAGAGACATCATAGATCGCACCATATCCAATAAAGCGCGGTTACGACGTTCGGACACACCATAACATTGTGGTGTTCCAGGTGGCGTGAGCTATGAAACTATTCCACATTGTTTTAATTGAAGACCAAACTCGTAACTCAAATATTCATCTCCGTGATCAGATCGCAGAAACTTTATTTTTCTTGTTACGATGATTTTTCCACTTCACTCTGAAATTCTTTGAACCTTTCAATTATTTCAGACTTATGTTTCATCAAGTAGATATCCCCATATCTGCTCAAATCATCTTGTGAAGGTCAGAAAATAATGATACCTGTTGTAAGCCTTTCATCGGACCACATACATCGGTATGTATGATTTCCAACAAATCTGTTGCTTGCTTCATTGTTCCGGAGAACGGCGTTTTAGTCATCTTGCCCATAAGGCATGGTTCGCAAGCATCAAGTGATTCCAAAATCCCATCAGCATGGAGTTTCTTCATGCGCTTTACACCAATATGACCTAAACGGCAGTGCCACAAATAAGTTGCACTATCATTATTAACTTTACATCTTTTGGTTTCAATATTATGAATATGTGTATCACTAAGATCGAGATCCAATGAACTATTTTCATTGGGTGTGTAACCATATAAAGTTTTATTCATGTAAACAGAACAACAATTTATTCTTTTACTTAAATGAATAACCGTATTACAATAAACATGATCAAATCATATTCATGCTCAACGCAAACACCAAATAACACTTATTTAGTTTCAACACTAATCCCGAAATTATAGGGAGTGTGCGATGATGATCATATCAATCTTGGAACCACTTCCAACACACATCGTTACTTTACCCTTAACTAGTCTCTGTTTATTCTGCAACTCCCGTTTCGAGTTACTAATCTTAGCAACTGAACTAGTATCAAATACTTAGGGTTTGCTATAAACACTAGTAAAGTACACATCAATAACATGTATATCAAATATACTTATGTTCACTTTGCCATCCTTCTTATCCGCCAATCACTTGGGGTGATTCCGTTTCCGGTGACCAGTCCCTTTGCAGTAGAAGCACTTAGTCTCAGGCTTAGGACCAGACTTGGGCTTCTTCACTTGAGCAGCAACTTGCTTGCCGTTCTTCTTGAAGTTCCCCTTCTTCCCTTTGCCCTTTTCTTGAAACTAGTGGTCTTATCAACCATCAACACTTGATGTTTTTCTTGATTTCTACCTTCATTGATTTCATCATCACGAAGAGCTTGGGAGTTGTTTCCGTTATCCCTTGCATATTATAGTTCATCACGAAGTTCTACTAACTTGGTGATGGTGACTAGAGAATTCTGTCAATCACTATCTTATCTGTAAGATTAACTCCCACTTGATTCAAGCGATTGTAGTACCCAGACAATCTGAACACATGCTCACTAGTTGAGCGATTCTCCTCCATCTTTTAGCTATAGAACTTGTTGGAGACTTCATATCTCACAACTCGGGTATTTGCTTGAAATATTAACTTCAACTCCTGGAACATCTCATATGGTCCATGACGTTCAAAACGTCTTTGAAGTCCCGATTCTAAGCCGTTAAGCATGGTGCACTTAAACTATCAAGTAGTCATCATATTGAGCTAGCTAAACGTTCATAACGTTTGCATCTGCTCCTGCAATAGGTCTGTCACCTAGCGGTGCATCAAGGACATAATTCTTCTGTGCAGCAATGAGGATAATCCTCAGATCACGGATCCAATCCGCATCATTGCCACTAACATTTTTCAACACAATTTTCTCTAGGAACATATCAAAATAAACACAGGGAAGCAACAACGCGAGCTATTGATCTATAATTTGCAAAATACTACCAGGACTAAGTTCATGATAAATTTAAGTTCAATTAATCATATTACTTAAGAACTCTCACTTAGACAGACATCCCTCTAATCCTCTAAGTGATCACATGATCCAAATCAACTAAACCATGTCCGATCATCACGTGATATGGAGTAGTTTCAATGGTGAACATCACTATGTTGATCATATCTACTATATGATTCACGCTCGACCTTTCGGTCTCCGTGTTCCGAGGCCATATCTGTATATGCTAGGCTCGTCAAGTATAACCTGAGTATTCCGCGTGTGCAACTGTTTTGCACCCGTTGTATTTGAACGTAGAGCCTATCACACCCGATCATCACGTGGTGTCTCAGCACGAAGAACTTTCGCAACGGTGCATACTCAGGGAGAACACTTCTTGATAATTAGTGAGAGATCATCTTAAAATGCTACCGTCAATCAAAGCAAGATAAGATGCATAAAAAGATAAACATCACATGCAATCAATATAAGTGATATGATATGGCCATCATCATCTTGTGCTTGTGATCTCCATCTCCAAAGCACCGTCATGATCACCATCGTCACCGGCGCGACACCTTGATCTCCATCGTAGCATCGTTGTCGTCTCGCCAATCTTATGCTTCCACGACTATCACTACCGTTTAGTAATAAAGTAAAACATTACATCGCGATTGCATTGCATACAATAAAGCGACAACCATATGGCTCCTGCCAGTTGCCGATAACTCGGTTACAAAACATGATCATCTCATACAATAAAATTCAGCATCATGCCTTGACCATATCACATCACAACATGCCCTGCAAAAACAAGTTAGACGTCCTCTACTTTGTTGTTGCATGTTTTACGTGGCTGCTACGGGCTTAAGTAAGAACCAATCTCACCTACGCATCAAAACCACAACGATAATTTGTCAAATAGACTCCGTTTTAACCTTCGCAAGGACCGGGCGTAGCCATACTTGGTTCAACTAAAGTTGGAGAGACAGTCGCCCGCAAGCCATCTCTGTGCAAAGCACGTCGAGGGAACCGGTCTCGCGTAAGCGTACGCGTAAGGTTGGTCCGGGTCGTCTCGTCCAACAATACCGCCGAACCAAAGTATGACATGCTGGTAGGCAGTATGACTTGTATCGTCCACAACTCACTTGTGTTCTACTCGTGCATATAACATCAACATAAATAACCTAGGCTCGGATGCCACTGTTGGGTTTCGTAGTAATTTCAAAAAATTTCCTATGCACACGCAAGATCATGTGATGCATAGCAACGAGGGGGAGAGTATTGTCTACGTACCCTACGCAGACCGACTGCGGAAGCGATGACACGACGTAGAGGAAGTAGTCGTACGTCTTCACGATCCAACCGATCAAGCACCGAAAGTACGGCACCTCCGAGTTCGAGCACACGTTCAGCTCGATGACGATCCCCGGACTCCGATCCAGCAAAGTGTCGGGGAAGAGTTCCGTCAGCACGACGGCGTGGTGACGATCTTGATGAACTACAGCAGCAGGGCTTCGCCTAAACTCCGCTACAGTATTATCGAGGAATATGGTGGCAGGGGGCACCGCACACGGCTAAGGAACAGATCACGTGGATCAACTTGTGTCAACTTGTGTGTTTAGAGGTGCCCCTGCCTCAGTATATAAAGGAGCCAAGGGGGGAGAGGGGCGCCGGCCAAGGAGGAGGGCGCAGGAGGAGTCCTACTCCTACCGGGAGTAGGACTCCCCCCCCCCCCAATCCTATTCCAACTAGGATTCCCAAGGGGGAAAGAGGGAGAGGGGTGGCCGGCCACCTCTCCTAGTCCTAATAGGACTAGGGGAAGGGGGGAGGCGCGCAGCCCCCTTGGGCTGCCCCTTTCTCCTTTCCACTAAGGCCCATGAAGGCCCATATGGCTTCCGGGGGGTTCCGGTAACCTCCCGGTAAAATCCCGATTTCACCCGGAACACTTCCGATGTCCAAACATAGGCTTCCAATATATCAATCTTTATGTCTCGACCATTTCGAGACTCCTCGTCATGTCCGTGATCACATCCGGGACTCCGAACAACCTTCGGTACATCAAAATGCATAAACTCATAATATAACTGTCATCGTAACCTTAAGTGTGCGGACCCTACGGGTTCGAGAACAATGTAGACATGACCGAGACACGTCTCCGGTCAATAACCAATAGCGGGACCTGGATGCCCATATTGGCTCCTACATATTCTATGAAGATCTTTATCGGTCAGACCGCATAACAACATACGTTGTTCCCTTTGTCATCGGTATGTTACTTGCCCGAGATTTGATCGTCGGTATCCAATACCTAGTTCAATCTCGTTACCGGCAAGTCTCTTTACTCGTTCCGTAATACATCATCTCATAACTAACATATTAGTTGTAATGCTTGCAAGGCTTATGTGATGTGTATTACCGAGAGGGCCCAGAGATACCTCTCCGACAATCGGAGTGACAAATCCTAATCTCGAAATACGCCAACCCAACATCGACCATTGGAGACACCTGTAGTACTCCTTTATAATCACCCAGTTACGTTGTGACGTTTGGTAGTACCCAAAGTGTTCCTCCGGTAAACGGGAGTTGCATAATCTCATAGTCATAGGAACATGTATAAGTCATGAAGAAAGCAATAGCAACATACTAAACGATCGGGTGCTAAGCTAATGGAATGAGTCATGTCAATCAGATCATTCTACTAATGATGTGACCTCGTTAATCAAATAACAACTCATTGTTCATGGTTAGGAAACATAACCATCTTTGATTAACGAGCTAGTCAAGTAGAGGCATACTAGTGATACTTTGTTTGTCTATATATTCACACATGTATTATGTTTCCGGTAAATACAATTCTAGCATGAATAATAAACATTTATCATGATTATAAGGAAATAAATAATAACTTTATTATTGCCTCTAGGGCATATTTCCTTCAGCGGCCTGTCCCTGCCGTTGTTCGCGCGTCCGCCCGCACGTCGCCCTGCGCCGACCGTCGTCGCCCTGCACCGACCGTCGTCGCCCTCATCTGATCAGTATCCTGCATCACCTCACCTCCACCCCGCTCGGTTGCATCTGTCCGGCGGCCTTGGCACCGCACCACACATGATGCATGGGCCGACTGCGTTGTGATGTGCCGCTTGTGCCCCTCCCAGGCGTGGGCTGCGTTCACGTGCCGGCTGTTCGCGCGTGGCCTCGATAGCTCGGCCACCTCATCACCGACCGACGACCCGACCTTGTGAGCGGCCCGATCGATCACTTGGTCGTCGCTTCGCTTCATCCGCGCCGCGCGACCGGCCTAGCTAGTCGCTTGCGCGTGCCTCCAGAGGTCCTGTGAAGATCATCCCTGAGTAGAGCACGCCCCTCCACCGATCGAGCATTGGGCTGCCGCTGCATCGTCCCATAGGGCTGCAGCGTCGCCACCCCATGGTTCTCCCCGCTGCACCAACTTTCGCTTCGCCGCTGCATCACCCCTTCGAGGTGTAGCGCTACGGCATGTTGTCCCCGCCTCCACCCGAGGCCGTTCCCGTGGCTGCAACAACCTGTGCACCGCTACTGCACTGCCCTTTGGGCCATGGCGCCGCGGCAGGTGTGCCGCTCAAGGTCTTCCCACTATCGCCCCGACCCGACTGCTGCCGCTGCATTGCCTCGTTGGGCCATGGCGCCGTGGCCCGCGGTCCACTCCGCCGTCCCCGCGCATCGACTTCCCGTGGTATGCACCGCGCCACCTCCCTTGGCGCGCGAACGCCATCATGTGCGCCGGTCTTCGTCACATTGTCGGGTTCCTCGCCTACTTCGGGCACCGGTGCTGCCATCAGGCTGTCGCCGCCGCTCTTCTTCGGTCGGTACCACCGCTGCTGCCGCCATCGTTCATCCACCCCCTTCGTCTTCATTCAGCACCAGCTCGTCGCCAGCGTCGCTGTCATCTTCCCGACCACTTCGTCTACTCCGACCACCGTTGGTGACATCGGCCCCATGCCAATTGGCACCATAACCATCGTCGAGTCTCCTTCTCTGCTGGCCCCTCCGACTCCTCGACATGGTGTACAGTACATCTAATTAAAACTAGAAGTTGCATGTGCTTCAGTGGTTGCGTCCTTGAGTGATGTGAGATCAGTTGTAGCTGTTTTTATAGCTACGAGTAATTTCTCCACCTATCTGAAAGGTGGGACCCACGTGTTGATAGTAAAAGAGTGCATGCCCACTGCCACATAGGCAGACTTAACGGAGCACTTGACAACAAGGACGGAAATGTATCTGGATGTTACTAAAACACAAGTTGTGTGATGAATTTGTGTCATTTTTCAAGTTGTTGTATGAATTTGTACCCACTATGCAAGTTTGTGTACCTTAGATGCAATTAGCTCCCAAATTAATCCCGAGGTTCCACTGACTGTGCTTTCAGGACGCCGGCGGACAAAACCAACTTTATAGGATGGTGGTTGTTCGCAGTTGTACCATGTGTCCATGGGTACTTCGGAGTTCGATGAGGGATGCAAAATATTTATTCAGCCTCAGGGAAGTTGGGCGTTTTTTCGAAACCTGGACCGTAGAACAATCGTTCTACGGTATTTTCATTAATTAAAAACCATTACAACAAAAGGTAATATAGTACATCAGGCATGATGCATCATTCATCCAATACCCTCTCTAGGAAACCGAAGGACAATCATATTACAAATGGATATCTATCCAGGACTTGAGTAGTTCTGCTTTCCTAGCTTGTGCTCGAAGTTGCGCCTCCCAATGTCATTCCTTCACATAGAATTTCCAGGTATCTAGATGTGCTGCAGCTGTTCGAAATATTTTATCATTTCTTACAGACCAAATGCCCCAACAGCTTGCTAGAATGATGTCCAGAGCAATGTCATGTGGAAGAAGTCTGGATATGTTTGAAATCTCATCAAAAGAGGAAATGCCCTGGTGTCTACCAGGGGCAATATAATCCCAGCATGAAAGTGCAAATGAGCAATCCCAGAAGAGGTGACCCAGTGTTTCCTCAACACCATCAGGGCAAAGCGTACAAGAGTAGTCTGGTAGGTGCATCTTTCTTCTGGTAATCATATTCCTGGTGTTGATCTTATCATGAAGTAGTAGCCAGAAGAATACCTGATATCTGAGTCGACATGAGGTTTTCCAAAGTTTCTTAAAAGCACCATGCTCAAAACTGGGTCCCGTAATATTCTTGTACATCTTCATAGATGAGTATTGCTGCTTTGACCAAGTATATTTCCATATGTCCTTATCTGTGGAAATCTCTCTATTTCTAGCAGTGCAGTGAGCTCATTGAATTGTTGGAATGCTTGGGAAGATAATGGCCTGTGGAAATGCAAACTGAGATCTTGCTGATTAGTGACTTCAGCCATAGAGGAGGCCTTGTTAAGCGCATAAGAACAAAGTTCTAGGAATTTCTCCAACAGAGGTTGCCCTGTCCAATTATCAGACCAGAAGGTAATTGTATCTCCAGTACCAGGTTGGCAAATAGCATGACTTTTATAAAGTGGAAGCAGTTTAAGCAGCGATTTCCACCAGAACGACCCAACCATCTTGTCACTTGGGAGAGCATCTTGGTAATGTGCTTCCCAAATGATGTTGACCCAAGGTACATCTTCCTTATTGAAAAATTTGTGGAGGAATTTCATCAAAAGGGCTCTGTTGTGAGTTGTGATATCCAATATACCCAATCCACCATGTGCTTTAGGTTTGCAAATGGAGTCCCAAGCGATGAGAGCTGCGCCTGTTTCCATGGAGCCATACTTTCTCCAGAAGCAGTTTCTCAGGTAGCTAGTGATTTGATGGATCACACATTTTGGTAATGTGAGGCAGCACATGAAGTATATAGGCATGCTGGCAAAACAGATTTGATGAGAGTGAGTTTGTCACCACTAGATAGCATGGTTGAGCAGCTCGGTAATGTGTTTTCAATCCTTCTCATCATGGGCATGAAGTCCACAATCTTGGGTTTTAGGAGGCAAAGTGGAAGACCCATATATGTGTGTGGCAGGGTACCAATCTGACAACCAAGCAAAGTTGATAGGGAAGCCATCTTCTGAGGGGGAGTGTTGGTTGAGATCATAGTAGATTTCCCATAATTTACTTCGAGACTAGTGTAGGCTGCATAATGTAATAGGAGGTTCTTAATGTGGTTCAGTTGGAGAGGATCAGCATTAGCTACCAAAATGGTATCATCTGCATATTGGATGATTGGATAATCAGGACATGGATGGTGTAGCAGAGGAGGGAAGTTGGACGTGGAGGTGGAGAAGCTTCTTTTCCCAGCAAGGATTTTGCAACTTGGAGACTCTAATGGCAGACTTGGAGTTCTCTGATCTGATGCAACGATGGACGTATGGTGTGTACCTCCGTGTTGCGCATGCTTGAGCTTTTCTTTGTTATCTTTAGGCTGGAACTGGTGGCGTTTTGCTGGTACTAATTACTAGAGGGTTTTTTGCAAGTAACTACTATCTTCGTCCGGCTTTATAGGCCCCTTCCATTTTGAGCCAAAATTTGACCATGCATTTAACTAATAAAATATAATCTATATGTCACGAAAACTATATCATAGAAAACCTCTTTCAAATACAAATCCAACAATACACTTTGTGTAGCATATACTTTATATATTTTTAGGTAAATACATGGTCAATCTTGAATCCAATATACAAGGGGGCCTAAACCCGAACAGAGGTAGTACTTACAAGAGGTCGAAGCACCCCTTCCTAACAGATCATGTGCTCCCAAATCCAACACATTATGGCACAAGAAGCATGGTCATGTGCGGTCTTTATTTTTAACAGTCAAGTTAGCTCTCCAACAATAAGAGTTTAATCTCCCATTTGTAGAATCCAAAATCTTGAGGGTCTACAATTTCAAAAGACACTTTGCTACTAGCAAACAATGCTCTTCATAGAATATAACGGTTACACAAAAGTACTTTACACATTATATGCAATTGCCAGTGTCACTTTCATCTATACAATGCCAAAGTGTTCCAATGAGCACAGTTCTATGTCTACCTAGAATCATACCTAGTTGGGGAGAAAACAACATGGGAATGCTAGTTGCATCTTTCCTAACAGCCACCAAGGGCTAGTCCTAGTTGGTCTCATCTTTTTTTCAATGTTGTGAATGACAGCTAGATTTTCCTGATACGTTTCCCCCTCTTCTTTTTTGGGAAATGAAACGCATCCTCAACCTCCCAGTTTTCTTGAAATGGAACGAACCCTCGACCTCCCTGACAGGCCAACCGCCTTCATCTTAGTTTTGGTATTGGTTATTATTACTCATGTTTACTGATGTCCAAAGAATAGAAGGGGATGGGAGCAGTGCTCATCTCGGGCAAGGATGGTTAGTCACATGATCTTCAATATCACACCTGCTCTGCTATCTTGATTTGTTCTCTCAACAAGTCAACATGGTGCTCTAATGTAGGTAACATACAATGAAGGCAATTTATTGGCGGTTGAATAAAGATTTGCGATTGATAGAAGGGTGAATTCATTCAAAAGGGGGAGTGAATCGCATTAGAGATACTTCAAAGGTGGAGAGATGAAAGTGCACCAGAACAACTATGTAGAGTATGACGTATGACAAGGTCATGGCAATGCACAGGTGTTCAACTAAACTAGCTAGGCACCGCTCATTATTGGCTTCTTCATAGCAGTAGAGCTATGTGTAGTTCTGGGGGGTGCCCCCCAGCCCTTGCATATTTACTGAAGCAATACATTTTTAGAGGATTAAATTATGAAGAATTCAGTCATTTGGCACCATGTTTTCTCTTTACCCCCCCCCCCTCCTTCATTTCTCCTCAAGCTCCACCAGTGCTTCTTCATCTCCCATGCACTGAGTTTTGACACCTTAATATACACCCTCCCATTGTTGAAGACGTGCAGGTGAGCTTCCTTGCCTATGGCGAAGGATGCGTAAACTCTAGATAAAATGCATGTTTTCCCTCTTTCTCCAAAGCTCTCAACAACAGATCTATCGATCTGAAAAAGAATAAAAGAATGCACAAGCTTCATAGAAAATAATTTGCGAACTTCGATAATACCAAGTTCCAACAAGAAAA
The DNA here is from genome assembly GCF_002162155.2 of Triticum dicoccoides. Classification (NCBI taxonomy): domain Eukaryota; kingdom Viridiplantae; phylum Streptophyta; class Magnoliopsida; order Poales; family Poaceae; genus Triticum; species Triticum dicoccoides. The sequence goes on from NC_041393.1 coordinate 419,372,494, forward strand.
GCATAACAAGATTCTCAGCCATAAAAATGATTACTCGGAATTAGGAAAGAACAACAGGGACAATACATTTATGTGATGATTATGTTGGTCTTATAAATGTTTAAACACATTACTTTCTCTATTTTTTCAAAGGCATGTGTTGAAATAGCCTTTAACAAAAAGGCAACTAGTTGAGTAGTATACCAGGCTTCACATTGATATCTTGTCATTTGCCATCTTAGTATCAACAAAACCTGCGAAGGTCAACAGGTACAAGTTAGGATTTAAAGATTACCTGCAGAAAGTCAAATAAACAATGCAATCCTTGCAAGTTATTGTACGAAAATCTTGTGACGGGCCACATGTGCTATAACATTCTTTTTTACAAAATATAAAGTGAGTGAGATAATTGGGAAGCTAGAATGCATACTTGGTGGCAGTGGCAGAGCTTCCCCCCAACTTTGAACAATTCTTTGAAGAAAATATTAGGTAGAGGCCTAACTGAAAGAAAAAATAGTATTTTGCCCCCTCAAACGCTCCTATTTTGTGTTCCTCCCCCTAGGAATTATGGTGTAGCTCCGCCACTACTTGGCGGGACCGATGCACATGAGCACAACGGGCTTCCTGTCATTCCACCCCACCGCCCTGAAAACCCTGAAGAATACTATGGTTTTCTCTGTAGGAAATATGCAAAAAATCCCTTATACAATGGGGCAAATACAAAAGGCTACATGACTATAACTCATGGTGGATTACTAACACTGAGTTTAGAGAGATAGAAGTCATGGCGCACTCTAGTGTGGGCCTTCATAAAGAAATCAGTCAACTGTAACTTGGAAGGCACATACTAAAGAGCAATAACCTGACCCCGCACACTAGCACATACATAAAAAGCGTCAATACCAATATGCTTGGTGAGCTCATGCTTCAGAGATCATAGGGTCGCGCGTAATGCTAATAGCACATGTACTATCAGACAATAGCAGAGAAGGTGTAGTGACAGAAACACCAAATCCTGAATTAACCACCGTAACCAAATCACCACTGCTGTCAAAAGAGTCATAGCTCACAACTTAGCCTCTGGACTCATGGGAAACAACAATTTGTTTCTTTGCCTTCTAGGCAATGAGAGAACCACCAAGAAAAACACATTAAGCAGAAAGTGAATGGCGATCCGAGGGATCACTAGCCCACGTAACATCCGGAAAGGCATGAAGCTGTAATGAACTGGAGCGAGGAAAGAACAGACAATGAGAGATCATGCCATGAAGATATATATCGGAGAACACGAAGAAGGTGGCTATAGTGAACCAAAGTCGGAATAGAGACAAACTGACTCAAAATATGGATTGGATAAGAGATATCTTGACGATTGAAGAAGAAGAAGAACAAGAAGAAGACAAACGGGTGACGTCACATACGAGCAGTTCAAGCACCAAGCAGATCGAGCGGATCAAGGCGACCCAATGCGGCCGGAAGCAAGTGGATCGGGGTAGCTGCGGCAATCGGGAGACTTGTTGATCTGCGTACAACAAATTAGCAGCACCAATCGGCCGGAGAGAGAGGAGCAGCGGCAGCTGACTCCTACCACACCACCAGCGACATCCACCTCGGCCGCTGGCGGTACCGCCTTCTTCAAGCGGAATTGGCAGCCGCCTACAGGGAGTTCGACGAGGCGGCGGATGAGGCATGGGTAAGAGCGACAACGAGGAGGACATCGTCAGCTCCGCCCCGACCGCGCCCCACCGCCAGGACCACGAAGTCGGTACATCCGCGGGCGCCGCCGCCAACAAGGAAGAGTAGTACATGGTAGGTCGCCGCCGCTCGGGTCCCAAGAAGGTCACCGTTGTTCCCCTTCTATTGAAGCCAAGCTTAGTGGGCTGGCTCTGGAGGCGGAGCTGGATAGCACGGAGGCGGAAATGGAGAAGCCGAAGGCAATAGCCGAAGCTTCAGTTCTCGGGGCTCATGGCCGGACATGGGGAACGGGCACCGGCGATCATTTAGATTAGGTTTACAGTAGGGTTTGGTCCGGTTTATACCAAAATGTAATAAATTTCGTCCGATTTATATCAAAATGTAATGAATTTCGCGATTTATATGAAATCCGTGGTGTTTGCATGAATTTCGTCCGGCTAGTTCAAACAGTGATTGAAATGTTTGCGGCAGCATTGGATGGCCGGCTCCCGCATCGGTGACTTCGGACTGGTCCCCCTGTCTGCGGACGGATGCCAGAGCAAATTCGCGGGTCAGCGTAGGAGATGTCCAATACTAATGGCAATTTTAATGAACCCAGTTGACATTTTTTAACATAGCCTGCATGGCAGGAATAGTTGAGGCTGTTTGACATTCTATCTACCCTTTTTGTTTGTATCACAAATTCTGCTAAAAACACTCATGCACACTGTTCATCCTAGCTAAAAAATTTGACAACCCATGACATTTCTATGTTTGTTTTCGCCCTTCTTGATACCGCATCGAATTGGGGTTTGTAATATAGTGGCAAAATCATCCAGAATTTTCCGAGCTTCTCATGGTAAGGTGTCAGGTCGAGAAGCGGCTCATGCTAGGTTAGTTGGAGACATGGTTGGCAAGAATGTTGATAAGAGAGGCACGGAGGAGGGTTTTTCTGACAGGGCGGGTATTGACGTCCAGTGAATAAACGAACCAAATAGGGGCGGAGGCAGGGGACCCTCCCCAACATCCTCTATTTCCATGTTCTGAATGTGAACATAGGCAATTGCTTCATGCTCCCCTCACAAGTCACAACATACAGTACACATATTTACTCTTTACAAAATGATGACAGCCGAAAACTCTAGTCATGCAGCGAAAAGGTGCAACAATTATAAAATTAGTAGTTCGGATCATGTATCTTTGCATTTCCTGTAAGATATGGGCTACATTATATACATTGAGTGTATGTATAAAATTTACCGATTCACTATCTATTGTCCCTGTTGAAATTCTAGCCTATCGGATACCATGCACAATTATTTATGTATTAAAACCCTTGTGAGCGCTTGCAGAAGAAACTGAAAGCGACCAAGATCTGAACTCCGGAATGTTTTCGTTGCTTTCCCTAGTTCTGAATTTTGGGACATATTGCAGCGGAGGGCGTCGATATGGAGCCTGAAAAATTGTAGCAGCGCAACAAATTTGTGACAGATGATGCATGTTAGTGCAAGTTCAGCGCTACATTGGTTCAGTACTTGAAAAGTGTTGCCAAATTTGGGCGCACTCACAGAGGCTGGGATAGCAGGGTTGTTTTGACACTGGATCTTCTTCCAATGGTGGGGGCACCTGACCATATATCATTTCGCAGCTCATGTCTTGAAAGTCTGAGACGTTGTTGGGTCAGCGAGCAAGGTAATCATCAGCCAGGGCTAACTGAATTTCAGTTGGAAAAGGCATCAAGTGAGCTTACTTGGATTCATGGTGAGGGGAAGGCCGAACTCGTCGGTGAAGAAGCTCTGCATGGGGATCTTGCACATGTTGACGCAAATCCCAACGCACCCGTTGTTCTCCAAGTACCTGCATCAATTCCGGTGACGTGACTGTGGCACCAAATCAAACCAAAGGTTTCCTCACATTTCCAAGAATTTCCTGTATTTTAAAAGGAATAACTTCAATCTACGTAGCCTTCACTATTTGCTTCACAGAACCAATGTAGCCATAATAAGAAAGTCCATCATGGAGTATATATAACCTCATTTCTCTATTATTCTGCAAGTCTATGTACCCTAATAAGACGTCCTTTTATTTTAGATGTTGAGTTAATGAAATTTGTTCCCTAATGTATATGCGGTAATTTGGGATGAACCCAAATATCTCATTTTCCTTCAAATAAATTATCCCCGAAAATATCTGTTTCGAGTAAACATTTTATCGTAGGCATCTTTCAACCGCTAACCAAACCCGGTCATCATCACATGTTTAGTGCGTGGATTTTGCCAGTGTCACAATATTGACATAATTGACACGTGTGAACCATCTTTAATCTACGAGATGGCGAAATTGAAAAGATTGTTTGGAGTTGAACAAGATTCTGAGTATAGTTGTGCAAGATAGGGGGAGAAAACACATAGATTGGAGGACAAGGTAGGGGGAGAAAACACATAGATTGGAGGACAGTGGGAGGAAGGAAGCAAATTGTCACGCATTTGTCTACAACATGACGGATGTGAAGTATCATCCCATGTGCATAGTCAATAACCCCACCACACAACATTTCTCTTTCTAGACATTTGTTAGCTTGTGGCAACACATGGACATTGAACTCAGGTTCATTTACTTCTGCACTTACCCATGGTTTGATGGATCGAGAAATTTAGTGACATTAATTGCAATGAGGAATATCGTATATCCATAAATATCAGATTTTTTTTTTCCAGTAGAACATGATCATGATGAACCAGTGAGATTTTTAAAATGCCCGTGGCAACGCATGGGCATTCTACTAGTAAACAAAGAATTTCTGTAAGAGTAAAGTGTACTTATTGTTATTACCAAACCATAGGAAATGCAATTTCTGTAGTAGTAGCACATCATTTAATACGATATGGTATCATGGTACTCAACTCTCTCTTTATGATATGGTATCATTTAATATGATATGGTATGATACTCAACTCTCTCTTTCTTCATTTAATTCTATGTCACATCATTAAAATTGTCTAGTTGGCATGCATGACACTACCTATGATACTCCCCATTACGGGCACCCTTATACAAATGGTTCTGTGAGGCCCAGATGGCATGATGGTGGTCCATGGCAACAACGACATCCCGGGATGGTGTCAGGAGGCCCAAGCAGTGCGACGGGTCAACGGGGTCCACAGCTGTAGCAGCAACCAAGGAGGCGCTGGGCACCGGCCGGCATCGGGGATTTGGGGATGTGCGCGGTAGCCGACGAGGGTTTGGGGTCGGCACGCGTGGAGGATCTGTTGACTGGCGGCGCGTGCGGTTACCTGGCGCCGGCGGGAAAGAAGGTGGGCAGGAGTCAGCGGCGCCCGCTGCTCCCTGAGTTTACCAAATTGAGTCACTCACATGTGGGAGGAAAAGAGAAACAGATAAGGTTCGGTTTTTTTTTCGGCAGGATAGGATCTGGCAAGTCACCTGAGTTAGGAACCAGGGGTTTTAGAGTAGCTCCATCCATATCAATCGCAATACCGAAGAAAGAACATGCTTGCTTGAATCGTACTCCTCCGTCCAAAATTACTTGTCATGGAAATGGATGTATGTAGACGTATTTGAGTTTTAGATATATTTAATATTATTTATTTTTGCGACAAGTAATTCAGGACAGAGGGAGTAGGCTAGATATAGGATTAGAAAGTGCCAGAGCTAGCACATACATATATGTATTATGCATGTAGGAATTTCTTTTATTATGCGAGCCATTTGTTTTTAACATTTTTGTGGTGTCTTAGGCAATGGGGCAGCAACAGCCATCGTAGGAAGTGCACTTTCCTCCATGGCAAAATTTGTTGCATGATTCCAACGTGTAGTTAGGTAAGTCCAACTCATAGCACTTCGCAGGTAGGGGGAGAGCATCTGTTTGTATCTGCACCAGATCAACACATTTTGTTAGGCCACTTATGTGCAACATAGCTTGCCACCTTATATTTTGGCATTGCTAAATATACACTAGTTTTAATGGGATCTCAACATTTCAATATGCACGTTAACCAAATGATCAAGGAGAATAAAGAAGACATGTAAAATAACATCACCTCGTTGTTTGCGTCGCATGAGGGGAGAAGACTAGCCACAGTGGGAGTAACTTCAGCAGTAACATCGAGTCCAACTCAGCAAATTTGCTTATGTGGCAATGAGTTAATGAGGAAAGAGGTAGTTATAGTAACTTAGCTAGTTACTATAACATCACATGTCTCAATGCAATATGAGTCTATAACCTAATAAATGAAGCTTTGCATGTTACCACACTTATGTTACTACCCACTATGAAGGTAGTAACATAGTCTAGGGATACGTGTATTTACTAGTGTATGTTACTCACCGTTGTGGCTAGTCGAAGAGTAGCGATGACCATGAGAGTTGCCAAAAACAGGGCGCCTGCTTTCTTTTTGAAGATAGCCATTTCGAGAGGCACTAGTACTTTCTTACCTTTTCAATGATCAGTGCTCTTTGGGTATACTTTTTGCTTGTGGTAGTGTTCACCTCTTCTACTGTTATATAGATACACTAGTAAGCGTGCACGTGCAACGCACATTTTGATTAATATTACAACCAGAACCATATATGGGAATGCATAAAGAAGATATTATGATAGCACGACATAATATTACGACTATAATTTAGGCTCATGCATAGAGAAAAGAACAACCAATTATCTTAATATTGCTTGATCCTTAGACAGGTTTTTTTTAGGGGATGATCCTTACACGGTTGAGCAACACTTGTACGACATCATGATGTTGTTTGTAGCTGCATTCTCGATATAGTTGAGAAGGTGAAAGTCGATTCCTTAGCTCACAATCATCCTCTGAAGATTATGAGTTATTGTGTGAAGAGTTTTCAGCAGTATAATGCAAACATGTGCAACCGTGAATACTCACCCTCCAAGCTGAATAACAGGGTCTTTTCTATTATTCCATCAATGCATAAAACTAAAAAAGAAATTAACAAGACAAGACAAGTTCCTAAAAGCTGCATAGACCAATGTATTACAGTATCTTGAGCATTGAGAGATGCTTGTAGTGATTTTCAGAAGTAACCGCTTGTTTGTGTTTTTTGGAACACAAGTTAGTAATGGACAATGCAAAAAAGAAAAAGAAAACATCATGTCATGTTCTTGAAAGTTATAAGACCGAATGATGCGGCAGATATGAAAGAGTCCAAAATACAGATCTCAAATATGCCTGAAAGTTAGAAGCCCACAACCCATATTGATGAACAGAAAGAGCGTATTACAATTGCCAAAAATTCTTAGGCATTTTTTCCAGGACAAGTGTTGGAGATGCTTCAGAATATATATATAGGAGTATGACCAGGTGATTCTACTTTGCCAAGACTGGCAGGCACGCCGACCCACCTGACAGCATATCGGCCTAATATATTACCAGGAACTACAATACTCCCTATCAGACAACCTAGCCACCGGCGTGTGGTCAAAGCTATAAGTGCATATCAAGCCCGTGGAATCCATAGCCTGCCTTCATCCTCAGGAGCTGTGCCTTTTCATTTAGAAGAGAATTGCCCGAACAATGCATTCAACCAGGCCTCAAACCAGATACAAAGGGCAGCACTGCCGAGGTCAACAAAATTCTCAGACATAACAGGAGCAACAAATCTTGGTGATAACATGAGTGAAAGAAACCAATATACAAAATAACATTGCCAAAATATATTGCTAACAGAAAACAATGTTTCCAAAAATGGTGAGACGGAAAGTAAAAAATAATGAGCTATATGCTACGTTTTCTCATCACCACATCATCTTCTTTGGGAATAATAAAATGTTGCATTGAGTTTGCAGTAAAAGGCACCTTAATTGCATTGTGTGGCCATCAACTATAGCTCCACGGTTCCACAAAATAGAAAACAAGCAACAAGGAAGGTAATGAAAAGAAAAGGGAAGGTATATAAATACACGTTTTAAAATATCTGTATGTACCTAAACTGAATGAGCTCTGTACACTTGAGGCATAACATAGTAAAATGTAGTTAAATCAATCTATCATGTAAAAAACAAAATACAGATATGAGCAGAGAACATACCAGTATTATTGATGATTCACTGTGGGAATTATTGATGATTCACTATGGGTGGTACTCCACACATGCTATGAGATCTCTGCCACCACCGTAACATTCACCAAAATGTCACAATTAAAAATAATAAAGGTAATGGATACAACAGAAACAATGTAGGAAAATATGCTAGTAATCACGGACATCACTAAACCCCATGTAGGGCTTCAGGGTTGCCTCTCAATTTTAAGATCTGCTATGTAATTCCGATTATGACAGGGGCTATATAACACATTCTTGATTTTTGGCCTATCCTTGTCATTTTGTATAAAATATAGTACCACAAAAATAACGAATAGAAACCAAACAAAAACTCAGCCAGGATTAGGCTGGAAACTCCAACTTTTTTCAGATTCTTCTTAAATTTTCAATACCATATGTGAATAGTAGTTTGAACAGTTTACCATTAGTATTTGGATTGCTGACTAAGAAATGACAAACATTTGGCGATCTGCGTGCTGCCGTTGCCTTACATTGATTGCCAATTCTCTAAGCATCTCATTTTGACATATAACCATAAAAAATTCAGACACCTAGCTTGTTCGCGCACAAGTGAGGTTGCTTTATCCAAACTCTAGTTAGGTTGCTGGTTATCAAACTCTAGTTATTTTGCTTTATCCACTCTACTTAGGTTGCTGGTTATCAAACTCTAGTTACTTTTCTTTATTCTACTTAGGTTGCTTTATCCAAACTTAATATAATAAAATACATAGAATTTACTTGGACTGCATGGAGTTTGATGTTTCTACACATCGCTAACCTGATGCACAATAAGAAAAACTCTAGTAATCTTGCGCGTGCAATGCCCGTCTCAAAGTTACATATATAAATTCAACAAAAGCACACTACAAGTAATAACACTTCTATTTTAAAGATCCTGTACAATAAATCTCCACTAATAAGGAAAAAATCGTGAACTAAATTACATATTCTAACTTATCAAAAAAATCATTATTTTAGCTTAAACTGCATCCAAATTTCATAGAAAGGAGAAATTGCATCAAAAAATCATTATTTTAGAAAGGAGAAATTGCATTTAGCTTTTTTAAAAGCTTACATCAGGCTATTATTGTCAAAGTATTCGCAGTGGTAGCGCTGCCACGTCCTGCTACGGATGTGGCCGGACCGTCATCCCCAGGCAACTCTGAAATTTCATGAATTAATCATCGACTAAAGCAGTTCACAAACTCCTCATCGGAATGGTTTATAGCTAAAAGTCATGAAAACATATTCAACAAAGATAAAGATAACAATTATTGGACATGCTAATTCTGCACATTTGTTTTTGGTAAAGAGACGGAAATATACTTGTGAACATTCCAGATTCAGAAGTCATAAATTGGCACCAGACTGATGGTATTTAACAAGCCAGCGTATGCAAATATGATATCCAAACAATTATTGTGCAATCAGAATATGTGAGGAAATAAAAACAGACACAATTACTATAACACCTAAAACGGACAAAACCAAAGTTCAGTTCAAAATCCTCTGAAGATATTAATTATGGTCCTGATACAGTAGTTATCACACTATCAGTCACATGAGAATGGCAAGCCCTAAACATGCAAGAAGCAGCTATATTTGTATTAACATGTAACACAACATCTGAGCATTGCATATCAAATTCGACGTAATCGGCACATGCCTTAATTTTGTGTTTCTCTTGTTATTTTCAATCCCAAGGACCTCCAGTTGATCCGGTTTGCACTCCCAAGCTTCTGGACATCTGCAAGCAAACGCACCGCAAATCAATTAAACCCAATCCCAGCCCCCAAATCAGAAGAAGAAATTTAACCTCACAATCCACTCACCCATGTTAATACAGAAGTTCTTCCTGGAGCCCAAGCAACCGTCCTGAGCTTCCCTGAGAATTTTGTCCGACGGAACTCCGAGACAAACTGCGAGAGCTGAAGTTTGTGTGGCTAGTAAAGCACAACTTGGGAGTCACGTCCTCCGCTTCCGCTTCATCCCCATCATCCTCGCTCTCACTACCTTCTGCCTCCTTTTAGTAATAAAATGACATCTGAACTTCAGTTAAACCTACACGCATAACCAGATTACCAGATATGGCGTTCGCGTGGAGTGTGGCGCCGGTCACATCGAGGAAGTGGTGTCCGCGTGGTTTCAGGCGCAGGCAGCAACGGAATCAGCATCCGGGCCGTTCCGTCGACGACGTCCTTGCGGTGGAAGGATGTGACATCCCCCTGCGATGGAGAAGAGGAGGAAGGGAGGAGCTGGGTTATGGGTTACCGCCGGGCGACCATCGCAAGGGAGCGCAATGGACGCCTCGATCTGTAGGGGCTCGCCGTGTGGGGATGGGCTGGGCTGTAGAGAAGGGGAGAGGATATGTGGTGGACGCCAGCGGCTTGGGAAGAGGAGGACGAAGGGGATCGGGGCATGGGGACGGAGAAGTGGGTGGTGCGTCAGGGTGTGGAGTACCAGAGGAGCACCGCTGGAGGTCGGGGTTGGAGGAGCGCCGCAAGAGGTCGACGTGGCGGCTGGTGCCGCCGATCATGCTTGCAGGCGAACCCTCGACCCCGACGGGTGAGGCGTGGCAAGCGGCAACCGCGCAGTGGGCGCACGGACGGCGAGGCGGCGCTGAATCAGGGCCGAAGCGCACGGAGCGGCGGCAAAACATTCCTTGGATTGGGGAAGAGATGTATTGGGTGGATGCGGGGAGCGCGGAAGTTTGGTTCGGCAGAGTTTTCGTCCGCCGGAGCAAATTGCTAAATGCAGTCTCGGCTGAGGATTAGCATAATCTTAACGGTTAGATTAAATTAAGTGTCCTGATCGTGAGGTTGGAATTGATCTGTGTTGTTATGTGTACAATAGGCTGTGTGCACTTAACGATGAATATGTTTTCTTGTTTAATAGTAAGTAGAGATAGTGCGGCCTATTTATGTCAATTGTTTAATGATAATTAATAATATCTTCTATATCAATATTTTAGTTATCAAATCAATCAATATTTGGGGAGTCAAATTTGTTAAAAATAAAGCTGCGGGAATCAATACTACCAGGGATGCATTAGCTATGAAAATATATCATGATACCTTTTGTACTCGTAGTTTGATGGTGTAAAATGAATGCATTATTAATTATAATAAATAATTAAGTAAATATCACGTCCTTATGTTTTCAAATCAGGGCATTAATTGGTGTAGATTGTTTATACAATAAATCTATCTAATACAGTATCTTCTGATATCAAAAGGAAGCATTAACAATGGCAAATCATTACAAACTCAGTCGTGATGATCTAGCCCAAATATATGCTTAGTTGGCAAGAAAATGAAAGATTTCCTAAATCATATGTGTACTGTACACATGTATAATTAAATGATGATTTCTACTCATCTACTATTCTTAGCTAAGGGCATCTACGGTTCTGACCCGCAAATTTGCTCCAACATCCGTCTGCGGCGGACAGGAGAACCAATGCGCGGACACGGATGTGGGAGCGAGCCATCCAATGTTCTTTGCATACATTTCAACCACTGTTTGAACTAAACGGATGAATTTCATGCAACCATGAGGGTTTTTATTCAAGTTAGGTCATAATTTACATAAAAAGGTCGATATCTCAACCTTTTAACTAAAAAACTAGAAAAGAGAAACAAAACCCTATACCGGACGACCACCCCGTACGCATGACCACCCTGCCCTACCGCACCGCCTTCACCTTTTATGCCGTCGTCGTGGTCCCTCCAGCGGCGGAACGGCGCCGCAGGGCCGCTACAACATTATCCGGCGGTTACCTGCCGTTCGCGAAGGAGCCCCTCTGCTTCCTAGGGCCACCACGACCACTGCCAATGTAGCCTCTGTATTGGCCGCCGCTGTATCGCTGAAGTAGTTATTCTATCATACTAACAGAAGCTAAACTAGTTTTTCTCTCAAGCTATATATGTCACTTATATAACCATCTATGTAGTCAAATATGATGCAAGACTTCTACTTGTAATAAAATATATAAGATACGTAATAAAACAACTTATATGTAAACAAGAGAGAGAGAGAGAGATATTGGTAACCAAAGGGAGCAAAACGTGGTAGACGATTGGCTAATTTGTAATCAAATGTTGCCTTTAAGCGAAGCATGAGACGAAAAGCTTAATGGGCAAAATCCAGAAGTGATTCATTTCAATGCCCTACATATAGAGATTCGGCCCAAGATAAGTGTACTATTAAGGCCCGGTTCTTTTGCCAGAATCTGGGGATTCTCCCAGAATCCAACCCCTACCCAGCTTCTCCCAGAATCTGTCAGCCCCATTTATTTTACAATCCTATCTAATTAGACCTTAACTAGATAGGATTGTAAAACAAATGAGGCTCAAAAATTCTGGGAGAAGCTGGGTAAGGGTCGGATTTTGGGAGAATCCCCAGATTCTGGCAAAAGAACTGGGCCTAAGTCCGAAAAATGCTCGGCGTGGACGAGCTTGCGCGCTCTTGTTATTGTCACGCGTTCCATCAGCTGGAGATGCGAGATGCCCGCGTATAGCAGGTGGCGGGTGAGCAGAGTAATGCGCATACGTGATGGGCAAGAGACGCCGTGGGAGTCTATGCTGTTGACGACGTGAGAAGAGGGTCAACGGTGTTTTGTAATGTATCGTTTGAGCACTGTTCTGTACCGGCCGGTAACGGGTTTGTAGATTTTTCTGATGTGCGGCCCACCAGATGTATTTAACCTAGCCCACGGGTCATTGTTGGTCTGTTCCCATTCAATCCTATGAAATTCCAAAATGACTACTAGTCGAGGAGTATTTAAAAAGATTACCTCAACATCCCCAGGTTGCGATAAGTGGTGCGTTGCATGTGCGTCACTTATCGCAACCTGAGAGTTTTCTCTTTTTCGTAAATCCGTTTATTCAAAACATTGTTTTTAAATCGTGCGTTCAAATTTCGAACCGTTTTCACTGTTGAATTCATCGCCTTGAGATCTTCAAAACTAGATCCCATTTTGATAGATTTTCATGAACTTTTTTCTTCACAAAAAACCAACCATGCCTCTCACGAAATCACAACCGTGCCTCTCGCGAAAGCAAAACCGTAACTCTCGCGAAAAAAAAGTGAGAAAACACGTTTTTTTTCGTTTCCGAGGAGGCACGGCCGTGACTCTCGCGAAAGCACAACCATGCCTATCGCGAAAGCAAAACCGTGACTCTCACGAAAGGAAAAAGAAACAGAGAACGCGTTTTTTCCGTTTCTGAGAGTCACGGCCGTGACTCTCGCAAAAGCACAACCGTGCCTCTCGCAGAAGCAAAACCGTGACTCTTGCGGAAGGAAAAAAACAAAAAATGTGTTTTTTCCGTTTCCGAGAGACACGGCCGTTACTCTCGCGGAAGCAAAACCGTGACTCTCGCGAAAGGAAACAAAAAACAAAAAAACGCGTTTTTTTTTCGTTTCCGAGAGGCATGGCCGTGACTCCTGCGAAAGCAAAATCGTGCCTCTCGTGGAAGCAAAACCATGACTCCCACGAAAGAAGAAAAAAAGGAAACGCGTCTTTTGCACACAAAAAAATTCAATTTTTTTATCGAAAAGCTAAGGAAGACCGGTGAAAAACCGAAACATTGAAAAGACTCAAAAAAACAGTTTAGAAAGCCGAAAACGCGTGCGGAAAAATAAAAAAACAAAATCCGGAGGGAACGCCCAGAGCGCGACAAGTGGCGAATGGCTGAGAGCGCGCCATGTGGCGTTGATCGTTGTGAGGCTTGGAGGGCTTGTTAACTAGTGGCTCCCATTAAATCCCCGATAGCACTGCCTTCCGCATCACTTATGTTGCCGCTGGTGTATGCAATTGCTGGAATAGTTTATTTACCTTTAATTCTCAACTAGTAAACTGGCCCGCTCGATGATTTTTCAATTTTTTAATAATATCATATTATTTGATTTGGCTAAAGAAAAATTGGAACCCAATATTACGACTTTATTGTGCGGGCTCAATCTTTTAATTGTCTATTATGTTTTATGATTGAATTTCTTATATGTATTAAGTCCATACATATTTTATCAAAATTATTATTTATGTTATTGTTTTTATTATTATTATTACAAAATATGTTAAAGTCAACCCATTTGAAAAGAACTAATTTAATGCAAGTATAGTATCCCGAGTCCAAGTATAGTAATATCATTTTTATTTAATTTTATTGTATTCTTGCGTTTTGAAAATGTATTTGTATTATGAATCTAGCACTTATGTTAAAATACAAATATGGGAAAACTACTACATTATTGATCCCAAAATTAGACAACAAAAATGTACACATTAACTTGTGTTTATCATCGATTAACTCGAACTATATCGTATGTTAAAATAATGGATCTTTCTAGTATTAATAGACCAAGCATAGTGCTTTTGATCTCGTAGATTGTGATTTTTCAATAGTGTCGTGTCTTTTTGTTTATGTGCAAATAATAGTTCACCTATCATATTTCATGCGAATGGGAAACAAATATAAGAAATAGAACTTAAGGAATTATATGGACGGCTATTCTTGGAAAATATTTTATGGTGTTACCATCTCATTTGCGTGTGAGGATGCGGTCTAATGTCTAACATGGCACTCTTTCATGCCTGAACAAACTTAAAGTTATGACACCATGACATATGTTCGATAGAATATTAACTCATTCGAGTAAAAAAGAATGGATCAGTACATACAAAATTAGTGAAGTAACTTCAGTACTAATTAATATGTTACTCAAGATTTTGAGGGACTGTGATTTTGAAGGGGTATTAAATTTTTGTAATGTTAGCTTGACACATTCGTGAGACACGCAATTCGGATAGAAAACACTAAAGCTGAGAAAACAGAACTTTGTTGAACAATAATTAACCGGCTAAGATCAGCCATTGTCAGCTGATCGCACCAACCGTATCATTGCAAGGCATCTGCATCAGCATGTCCTTATGTTACCCTTCTTTGGGATCCACTAAAACCATGAAAACAAGTACTAGAGCGTCAGTGTCATATTTCCGTTTCTGTCATATATGCTTTGCAACCTAGGTGGCGATATGTGCTAGTTAACTGAATTAAGTACTTACAGAACAACCACAAACTATCTCTTGCATGCATTTTATTCTTTCGGCATTTAGCCGGCTCTTGCCAAAGCCAATCTCCCATGAATATAGATTGTAGTAATCATAAGCTTCCCCCAGTGTATCGAAGTTGCTTCCCAGAGCAGGAACTATGACCGTTTCAGTTTTCTTTTCTGCATAGCTTCGTAATGTCATTTCCAATGCACTCATCCTGGCAGCACATGGGGGTCGTTTATCAGGTGCACACCCCATACGGATTCTGCATAATCAAGATGCATGTTTTGTCAGTAATATATGTTTAAAGCCTTCTTCAGTACATGGCACGCCCATACAACAACCGATATGATAAACATGGTTTGAATATTGTAACAAGATCTTAGCAACTAGAGCTATGATTGAACGAGAAGCACAATGCTGTAGAGCTATACCTTTTAGCGCAACCAGGAGCTTGAGGGTTGTCTTTGCATGTAGATTGCTCGGGCGCCGGTGCAGACAAGGGAACCCCCTCGCAAGCAGTGGCGAATCTAGAAAGAAAATGGAGGGTGGGCTCGAAGTTTATGCCGAGAAAACTGAACGCTCTTTTGAAGAAAAAATGATTATTTCCTAATGATTTTGTACAAATAAACTGAACTTTGTTCCCAGATTACTACTGGAAACATGTTATTTACTAGAAAATTCTTCCCTTTGTTTTTAAATATCAAATTTTGGACAAAAAATGAATTTGTTTAGCGAGATAACCATTGTCCAAATCCATTCGTCCAAATAAGCTCAAAGTTTCCCAGATTATTACTGCAAACATGTACAAATCACTAGAATTTTTCTTGATTTTTTGAAAAATGTCAAATTTAGAAGCAAATTTTAAATCTGTTCACTATAACAGACATTATCTACTAATCATATTGCCCAAATAAGCTAACAATTTCTGAATACTACTGGAAACATGTGTATTTACTGTTTTTTTTGTGGATTTTTTGAATAATATCAAATTTTGGAAAAAAATGGTTTTACCAATTAAACTGACAATAACGAAATATGGATAGAAATTAGTTCGTGAATTAATTATAATAGAGCTAGCTAGTACCTACTCACTGGGACTAAACTAGCTAAAGCCTACAGCAAATAAATTATCAACATTTGACAACGGAGCAGGACACGCACTGAACAAGCATCAAAAGAAATTAGACGGAGTCCAGAGAGAAATTAGCAGGTGTTGTCTGCGGCCGTGCGGGCTGCGGGTGTTGTCTGCTCGTGCGGGTGTGGCTGTTCTGCCTATGCATTAGATAGGCCGCATGGGCTGGCTGGCCAGCTTTTTCTGGGCTGGGCCTGCCGATGCATACTATTAAAAAACAATTTCGCGATTTTGCAGGGTAGGCTCGAGCCTATCGAAGCCTCACCGGTAGATTCGCCACTGCTCGCAAGTGATGTCCAAATCCATTTTTAAGTCTAGTGCGGCGTCTCCCGCATCAGCAATGCTTCAGCGGGCGCGCATACTAAAGCTTGGCTTGCACCATGGTCCAGCGGCGCATCTGCGCCGCCCAGATCGGGCAGGGGAAATCTTTTTTCAAATTAAGAAGTATACGTATGAAACTATCAGCTACGTGTTGGACCTGAAACAGAAATCATAAACTGGGGGTGCCAAAATTTACCTGTCGACTGGATCCGATAAGAACTCGATTCCATCGCCTCTGGAGGTCGCGATCTCCATTGCCATGAACTTCTCGCCTTAGGCGGCTGCCCAAGGGAGACGACAGTTTTAGCATTTACTTCCTCCGTCTGGAAATACTTGTCATCAAAATGAATAATAGGGGGTGTATCTAGATGTATTTTAGTTCGAGATACATCTCTTTTTATTCATTTTGATGACAAGTATTTTCGGACGGAGAGAGTACTTTTCAGTGCCGGTCGGGTTACCATGGTCCCACATCGTGGTACAGGCTTATCCGTTCTGCGCACGGCGGTCCTGTAACGGATGCATCGGACGGACGTTTTTATGTACAGTGCTACCGCACCTGTATCAACGGAACATGACAATCCTGGACCGAGATGTTGCCGTCATTTCCCACGACTCCGTCTCCGCGCGTCTATACTGGACGTCCGTACGGTCACCGTATCCATACGCCCGCATAGAATACATTGCGCAACGCGTCGTTCATTCGCTTGTCCAGCTAGCAGGAGCGCAGGAGCCCGTCCGCACCGTCGCCGTTCTTCCTACTAAGTCGCTCTATAATAATGTATGATGCGTATGTTACACTTATGGAAAACTCAGATGGCGCATAAACAAACATAAAAATCACTTGGATGTGTGTTCGGGCGTGCATCCAGGTGGTTGGAGAACAGGCGAGGCTTGCCTGCTCCGCGTTCGTGCTCCCATCCATGCTCCGCACACGTTCCTTGTACCCCACCCCTTTTCACCGTAAAAGAAATGATATCAACCATTTATTTTTCTTGTACCGTATCCGGTATCTCATCGCTTCCTCGTCGGAACAAAAGGAACAGAGGAGCGCATAGGCGAGCCAGCTCCCCCATCTGTCCATCTCCATCCCTACCGGCCCTCGACCTTGATGGTCTGGTCATTGCGGCTAGCCCATGCCGTCACCATTGCCATCAACCAGGGATGCTGCTGAGCAGCACCGATGCGAAGCAGGCAAGCCTCATCCTTGAAGAACGTCAAAAAGGTGGAATCGTGGAACACGCGTTGTTCCTTTGCCCGGATTCTAAGGGGACGTGGGCTTGTGGTCGGGGCGCCAAATTAATTCCAAGGTTCCACTGATTGTGCTTTGGGGACGCCGGGGGACAAAACCAACTTTTTAGGATGGCGGTTGTTCATTGTTGTACCATGGTCCATGGGCCCTATGGAGTTCGATGAAGGACCCAGAAAAATTTATTCACCCTTTCTAAGTAATGTGTTCAATCCGCTACCGCCGGGAAGCGTAAAGGGAAGTTGGACGTGGGGTGGAGAAGCTTCTTCTCCTGGCAAGGACTTTGCAACTTGGAGACTCTGATGGCAGACTTGGAGTTCTCTGATCCGATGCAACGATGGATCTATGGTGTGTGACTGTGTGTTGCGACTGCTTGAGCTTTTCTTTGTTGTCTTTAGGCTGGAACCGGTGGTGTTTTCCTGGTACTACTTACAAGAGGCTCTTTTTGCAAGTAACTACGATCTTCGTCTGACTTTTATTAGGCTCCGCTTCCATTTTGAACCAAAGTTTGATCATGAATTTAACTAATAAAATACAAAATACATGTCACGAAAATTATACCATAGGAAACCTCTTTCAAATACAAATCAAACAATATACTTTGTGTAGCGTATACTTTATATATTTTTAGGTAAATACATGGTCAATATTCAATCCAAATTAGACTACCCACAGTGGGAGTAAGATAGGTAGTAACATCACACATATATCTAGACAAAATAAATGATGTGGCAAGTAATAAATAAAGAAAGAGATGCATGTGGTAACATAGCTAGTTACTAGTAGTATGAGTAACATCACACATATCAAGACAAGATGAGTTTATAGCCTAATAAATAAAATGTTGCATATTACCACACATATGTTACTCTCCACTATACTCCCTCCGTTTTTATTTAGTCCCGTATTAACTTTGGTAAAAGTCAAGCTTTATAAAATTTGACCAAGTTTATAAAAAATATATTAACATAAGAAATAACAAATCAATACAATTAGATTTGTTATTGAATGTACTTCCACATCATATAGATTTGTTATGATAAATGTTTATATTATTTTTTATAAACTTGGTCAAACTTTATGAAATTTGACTTCAGACAACTCTAATATGCAGAGTAAATAAAAACAGAGGGAGTAGTAACTTAGACTAGTAACATGCATATGTTACTAGTCTAAGTTACTACCCATTGTGATTAGTCTTACAAGGAGGCCTAAACCCAAACAGAGGTAGTACTTACTAGAGGCTGAAGCGCCCTTTCCTAGAAGGTCACGTGCTCCCAAATCCAACACGTGATGACACAAGAAGCATGGTCCTGTGCAGTCTTTATTTTTAACAGTCAAGTTAGCTCTCCAAGAATAAGAGTTTATCTTCCATTAGTAGAATCCAAAATCTTGAGGGTTTACAATTTCAAAAAACTCTTCGCTGCTAGCAAACGATGCTCTTCATAGAACATATCGGTTACACAAAAATACTTTACACATAATTTGCAATTGCCAGTGTCACTGTCATCTGTACAATGCCAAAGAGTTCCAATGAGTAGGGTTCTATGTCTACCCAGAATCATACCTAGCTGGGGAGAAAACAACATGGGAATACTAGTTGCATATTTCCTAATAGCCAACAAGGACTAGTCCTGGTTGGTCCCATCTTTTTTTCAATATTGTGAATGACAGTTAGATTTTCTCGTAGTGATACATTTTCCCTTTTTTGGGGAAATGAAATACATCATCAACCTCCCAGTTTTCTTGAAATGGAACAAACCCTCGACCTTCCTAACAGGCCAACTGCCTCATCTTAGTTTTGGTATTGGTTATTATTAGTCATGTTTACTGATGTCCAAAGAATAGAAGGGGGTGGGGGATTGCTCAGCTCCCACGGGGCAAGGATGATCTTCAACATCACACCTGCTCTGCTGTCTTGATTTGTTCTCTCAACAAGTCAACATGGTACTCTAATGTAGGTAATGTACGACGAAGGCAATTTATTGACTGTTGAATAAGGATTTGTGATTGACAGAAGGGTGAATTCATTCAAAAGGGGAAGTGAACCACATAAGAGATACTTCAAAGATGGAGAGATGAAAGTGCACCAGAACAACTATGTAGAGTATGCCGTATGACAAGGTCATGCAATGCACAGGTGTTCAACTAAACTAGCTAGGCATCGCTCATTATTGGCTTCTTCACAGCGGCGGAGCTATGTCTAGTTCTGAGGGGGGGCGCTGCCCCCCCCAACCCTTGCATATTTACTGAAGGAATACATTTTTAGATGATTAAATTATGAAGAATTCAGTCATTTGCCCCCCAAAGCTACATATTTTCTCTTCCTTTAATTCTCCTCAAGCTCCACCTGTGCTTCTTCATCTCCCATGTGCTGAGTTTTGACACTTTAATACCCACCTTGCCGTTGTTGAAGACGTGCAGGTGAGCTTCCTTGCCTATGGCGAGGGATGGGTAAACTCTGGGTAAGATGCATGTTTTCCCTCTTTATCCAAAGCTCTCAACAACAGATCTATGGATCTGAAAAAGATTAAAAGAACGTACAAGCTTCATAGAAAATAATTTGCGAACTTCGATAATACCAAGTTCCAACAAGAAAAGCATAACAAGATTCTCAGCCATAAAAATGATTAATCAGAATTAGGAAAGAACAGCAGGGACAACACATTTATGTGATGATTATGTTAGTCTTATAAATGTTTAAACACATTACTTTGTCTAAATTTTCAAAGGCATGTGTTGAAATAGCCTTTAACAAAAAGGCAACTAGTTGAGTAGTATACCAGGATTCACATTGATATCTTGTCATTTGCCATCTTAGTATCGACAAAAACTGAGAAGGTCGGCAGGTACATGTTTGGATTCAAAGATTACTTGCAGAAAGTCAAATAAACAATGCAATCCTCGCAAGTCATTGTACGAAAATCTTGTGATGGGCCACATGTGCTATAACATTCTTTTTACAAATTATAAAGTGAGTGAGATAATGGAGAAGCTAGAATACATACTTGGTGGCAGTGACGGAGCTTGGTGTATTGTTGGGGGGCTATGACCCCCCCCCCCCCAAAAAAAAAACTTTGGACAATTCTTTGAAGAAAATATTAAGTAGAAGGCCTCGTTGAAAGAAAAATAGTTTTTTGCCCACTCAGACGCTCCAATTTTGTGTCCCCCCCAGGAATTCTGGTGTAGCTCCGCCACTGCTTGGTGGGACTGATGCACATGAGCACAACGGGCTTCGTGTCATTCCAGCCCACCGCCCTGAAAACTTTGAAGAACACCGTGGTTTTCTCTGTAGGAAATGTGCGGAAAACCCATTATACAATGGGGTAAATACAAAAGGCTACATGGCTATCTCTACTCCTAATGAACGAATTGGTTGAATAGTCCCCCCCACTTTCAACCGGTTTATTTTCAACCGGTTTATTTTCAACCGGTTTTTCTTCCTCCCACCTCCCACCAGCCCCTCCCACCGGTTTTTCTCTTTTCTCGTCTGACGGGCAATACCCAACGTATTTATGGTAATCAATCATAATTAATCCACGTATAGTAATAAATCAATCCAGGTATGGTAAGGTCATAACTCAGGAAATTTTGAATATGGTAATTATATGGTAATAAATTTAAATTACCCCAAAGGCTATCAATCCAGGTATGGTAAGGCCATAACTCGGGAAATATCAAATATGGTAATAAATTTAAATTACCACCAGGTATGATAAGGCTATCCACGTATAGTAATAAATCATATAGTAATAAATCATAATTAATCCACGTATAGTAATAAATCAATCCAGGTATGGTAAGGTCATAACTCAGGAAAATTTGAATATGGTAATTATATGATAATAAATTGAAATTACCCCAAAGGCTATCAATCCAAGTATGGTAAGGCCATAACTCGGGAAATATCGAATATGGTAATAAATTTAAATTACCACCAGGTATGGTAAGGCTATCCACGTATAGTAATAAATCATAATTAATCCACGTATAGTAATAAATCAATCCAGGTATGGTAAGGTCATAACTCAGGATATTTTGAATATGGTAATTATATGGTAATAAATTTAAATTACCCCAAAGGCTATCAATCCAAGTATGGTAAGGCCATAACTCGGGAAATATCGAATATGGTAATAAATTTAAATTACCACCAGGTATGGTAAGGCTATCAATCCAGGTATGGCACGCCCTCACCTGATCACCTATCACAATCTCCAGCCCCACGCACGCACCAAAGAACCCACCCGGCACCAAACGCAGCTCCTCTCGATCCCCTCGAGTAAACGTCGCTGCCGTCGTGCGATCTTCCTAACACAGACGCCGTCGCCGCCTCCTTCCCATCTACGGCGTCCCACGTCCATGGTGACGGCGCTCGCATCCTACACTGACCCTCCGCCTCATATAGGTTGGTCGTTGATGGAGTGGGATGTGCCGCTGCGGTTTGGGGAGGTGAATCACGATCTGGTTGGGATCTCAGTGTGGACTCGTTCTCTGCGATGAAGGATGGCGCTGCCTCTCTGGCAAATGGGATCGGAGGAAGGGGCTCTACGTCGTGAATGTCGGCGAGGCAGCGGCCGAAGGCGAGCCCGACAGTGAGCACGGGTGTTCGTCCCATGAAATAGGCGGCCACGAAGGGCGGATCTGAGGCCACCCCAATCGCCGGTGGCCCTTCCTCCCATCGCTCATCGCCTCCATTCTCTCTCTCCTCTAAATCTTTGTCGCCCCTGTCTGATTCTGGCCAACGCCATCCGGCTCTCGCATCGACCACCACCAGCACGGCTGCGGACGAGGCGCAACCGCAGACGCCGCCGCCGCCATCCTCATCCACCTCCTCCACCATCCTTCCCAGCCATCGTCGGGGGCACCCGCCATCTGCGCTCTAGCCCACCTGCTCCCTCCTATCCCCTCCCCCTGCCTGCCAGCCCCGTGATCCATCGCACAGATGGCAGGTACTACAGCGACCTCCTCCCCAGCGGATCCGGCCTCCTCCGATGGAGATCCATCCTGGGCACCACCTTATTCTCATGCGTGCACGTCTATATCAATGTCTCATTCCACCTCACCTGAGCCTTTACCTTCCCACCTCTGCTTCAGATCCACATCACTTTGCAAGGTATGTGCTTGATTGTTCCGAACTGGATCGATGGATTGTGCAAGGTACTTTGGGTGTTGTCATTGACGGCAATTGTCACGCCATGCTACCATCGGAGGGGTCCCTCATCGATGATTAGGGTCTTCCGAACTGCACGAGCTCCATTGAGAAGGATGTTTTTAATTCTGGTTTTGCCTACATGCTTTCTTTGCCTGTATCTACTTAGCTAATGTCTTCTTATAGATAGTAGCTGCTGAAGTGGTGATCAAAGTTGTTCACTATAAGGAAACAACCATGATAACAAAAGTGTATATTCCCTGACCTTTGACCTGAAGTACTTTTTCATTAGAAACTTGCAACAGCCAGGCATTGAAATTAGCAACAGCTTCGTACGTACTGAACTAATGTGCAGCAACACGTACTGAACTAAGTTAGGTTATGCTCATCGTTCCAACATGCTTAGTGATAACCACCTAGCAAGCTAATCAAACATGAAAAAATTGAAGTGCTACTGCTAATCGTACTATTCTGAATGTGAAAATCTATTTAATTGGCTCTTCTCTAATTGTACACTTGCATAAATCTCAGATCTTGCAAATTACAGTATAACCATAAAAGTCATGCTTTGACTCCTATAGGGCCTTTTGCACTTTAATATGACTAATAATTTGCCTTAATATCACAGATTGGATTACTACCTTTCTAAGTGAATGACATTCAAGAAGGTCATTAAATAAAACCAAGAAATCCTTCTGGTATTGGAGTGTAGGAAAGTTGAGACTATAAAACCAAAAGGTTATATTTACGTTTATTAGAGAAGGTTCTTTACTTTTTATAGGAAAATACAAAATGTTGCGATGTAGAGTCTAGGTGGTGGGCCTCCTTGATCCACTTGGTGGATGAGGGCGACTCCGGTCCTGGCACCCATAGTGCCAGTGATCCAAAAATCATAGGGCCTGGATATAGCTCTAGCAGACATATGCGGCTTGCGCATCGAGCTTGGTCGTCTCGAGCATGGAGATAGGCGAGTTGTAGACTAAGAGCTGGTACAGAGATAGGCGAGTTGTAGACAAGAGCTGGTGGGCAGCAAGAAACGCATGCACACCAAAGAACAAATCTGAGTCACATGCCTACTTCTATTGGTTTCTACAAAGAGCGGCTAGCTTAGATCTTAGACCAGTCGGCCACTGTCGAGGTCGCCAAGGTGATCTTACAGCACCGCCGTGGGGATTTCTCATGATTTTATGTAGGCAAGCCGCAAGCGGTGGTGGTGATTGGCTAGGTGGTGTCGCTGCCTTGGGAAGAGACGAAGTGATGGTAAAAGTAAGCAGGATCCGATGATTCTTCCGTGGGGATAGCCAAAGTCAAGATGTCGACTAAGACTCGTTGCAGACTTGCAGTGAAACTGGATGCGGCGAGCCTGATTTGTGGATCGATGGCGGGTCTTGACTTTGTTAGGCTGGAATTGGATGGTTGCGGAGGGTGGTGTGCTTGGTTGGGTTCCCATGGAAGAATGTGGCCTCCTCGTGGATCTGGTCATGCCCATCCTAGAGAACATTGTGTCCCTAGCTCCCTCGAGGAGCAAGGACAGTGCAAGCGGCAGCAGGGGGTAGGGGTAGATGTGGGGAGGGATGTCGGCGGCTGCTCGAGGTCATCATGATGAAACCCTTGACGTCCCATCTTTATCAATGGAAGTGGAAGAGCACGAAGTCGAGATTGAATAGGAGTTTGAGTTCTTTTTGGCACCGATCGGTTCCCCACTTTAGAGATGTATTTTTTTTGCGTGCGAGCAAACAGTGGGTTGATTCTAAAAGGGATAGGCACTTTTCAACAGAAGTGCATGACGGACCAAAAATATGACCTCATTTTATTCGTTTGATAGATATCGTATTATTCGTTGTTGTTCGTTCGGTGAAATTTCCTAATATTTGATTGTTGTGTTTCTAATTAGAGCACCCCATAATCACCCAATATGAGGGGATGATAAATGAAAGATACTGATTATAAATTTTGAAGAGCCCGTGGCAACGCACGGGCGTTATACTAGTATAAATAGTACTCTAACACCCCCCTTCAAACTCATGGTGGAACTAACATTGTGTTTAGAGAGATAGAAGCCATGGTGCGGTCTAGTGTGGGCCTTCATAAAGAAATCAACCAACTGTAACTTGGAAGGTACATACTAAAGAGCAATAAACCGATCCTGCAGACCAATGCACACATAAAAATCGTCAACACCAATATGCTTGGTGAGCTCATGCTTCACAGATCACAGGGTCGCGTGTAATGCTAATAGCACATGTACTGTCAGACAATAGTAGAGCAGATGTAGTGACAAAAACACAAAAATCCCGAAGTAACCACCGTAACCAAATCATCTCTACCGTCAAAAGAGTTGTAGCTCACAACTCAGCTCTACACTCGAATGGAAAACAACGGTCTGTTTCTTTGTCTTCCACGCAATGAGAGAACCACAAAAAAACACATTAAGCAGAAAGTGAATGGCAATCCGAGGGATCACTAACCCACGTAGCATCCGAATAGGCCTAAAGTTGTAATGAACTAGAGCGAGGAAAGAACAGACAATGAGAGATCATGCCATGAAGATATCGGAGAACACTAAGGAGGTGACTATAGTGAACCAAAGTCGGAGTAGAGACAAACTGACTCAAAATATGGATTGGATAAGAGATATCTGGACGAGTGAAGAAGAAAACAAGTGGGCGGCTTCACACACGAGCAGTTCAAGCGCCAAGTAGATTGAGCGGATCAAGGCGACCCAATGCGGCCAGAAGCAAGTGGATCGGGGCAGCAGCAGCCAACCGAGAACGACAGGGCGGTCAGCGGCAATTAGGAGACTTGCTGATGTGCGTACAACAAATTAGCGGCAGCAATCTGCCGGAGAGATAGGAGCAGCGGTAGCTGAATCCTACCACACCGCCTTGACATCCGCCTCGATCGCTGGCGGTACGGCCTCAGTCAAGCGGAATTGGCAGCCTCCTACAGGGAGTTCGACGAGGCGGCAGATGAGGTGTGGGGTAAGAGCGACAACAAGGAGGACATGGCCAGCTCCACCCCGGCCGTGACCCGCTGCTAGGACCATGAAGTCGGCACATCCGCGGGCGATGCCGCCAACAAGGAAGAGTAGTACATGATAGGTCGTTGCCACTCGGGTCCCAGGAAGGCCACCGATGTTTCCCTCCTGTTGAAGCCAAGCTTGGTGGGCTGGACATGGTTAGCCGAGTAGCCGCTTGGCAGTGACATGGAGGCGGACAACTTCACTTCTCAGGGCACTAGAGGTGGAGCTGGATAGCGCTGAGGCGGAACTGGAGAAGCCGAAGGCAATAGCCGAAGCTTCTGTTTTCGGGGCTCATGGCCGGACATGGGGAGCGGGCGCCGGCGATCATTTAGATTAGATTTGGAGTAGGGTTTAGTCCATTTTATATGAAAAATGTAATGAATTTCGTCTGATTTATATCAAAATGTAATGAATTTCGCATTTTATATGAAATCCGTCGTGTTTGTATGAATTTCGTCCGGTTAGTTCAAACAGTGGTTGAAATGTATGTGGGCAGCATTGGATGGCCGGCTCCCGCATCAGTGACTTTAGACTAGTCCCCCTGTCATCGGACGGATACCGGAGAAAATTCGCAGCTCAGCGTTGAAGATGCCCAATACTAGCATGGCAGTTTTAATGACCCAGTTGGCATTTTTTTTACCATAGCCTGCATGGCAGGAATAGTTGAGGCTGTTTGGCATTTTGTCTACCCTTTTTGTTTGTATCACAAAGTCTGCTAAATTCCTCTCCCTTTTTCTTCACTGCCGGTAACGTGGTAACCCACCAGCGAGGAAATCACTCATTCACATTGTTCATCCCGCTTCGGTACAACCCCCTCTAAAATGTATAAAGGATAATATAGTCATTTCACAAGTCGTACTTATTCTGTAAGTACGGTGTATAGTATACGTACAAGAGACCATCAGATTGGGCCGGCCCATGAAGATAGCCTATAGCAGCGCTTGAAAAATAAAACCACGCTTACAAGAGCTCGAACTCAGGACCTCCGGACTACGGCAAACGTGGTACAACCAGCTCGCCTAGCAACCCGTTTTGCCTAAAAAATAGCGCGAAGCCTTAAGGATAAGAACAACGCAGAATATTTTTAAAAACTTCCAACATAAAATATTTTTTTGAAAACAAAACGTGATTTTTTTGTGAATCCGAATCATTTTTCAGATTTTTGAACAAATATATAATAAACTGAAACATTTTTTAAAAACCATGAACAACTTTGAAATGCGAATATTTTTTAAAAATTGAACATTTTTATAATTCCAATTTTCTATGGAAACACAAACAACTGTTGGAACATGAATGTTTTTGGCAACTCCAGAAAAGAAATGGAAAAACAACAAACATTTTTGTAACAGAAGCCTAAGACCATCATTTTTTGAAATTTTTGAAAAGAATATGAAAACAGGAACATTTATTGAATTCCAGACAAATTATAACACATGAACATGTTTTGGAA
Source organism: Triticum dicoccoides (assembly GCF_002162155.2). NCBI lineage: Eukaryota > Viridiplantae > Streptophyta > Magnoliopsida > Poales > Poaceae > Triticum > Triticum dicoccoides. The sequence goes on from NC_041393.1 coordinate 419,399,614, forward strand.
TCCCAATCATTTCTCTAACAGTTGCGAAATTTTTGAATAAACACATTTTGAACAATTTTTGGAAAACACTAACTTTTTCTGAAATTCTTGATTATTTTTTTGAGAAATGACAAACAAAATTTGAAGACATGTACATTTTTTGAAGTTATGAACATTTTCTTACTTTTTTGAACAAATTAAAATGCCGATAAATGGTCGGAGGTGTCGCGACTTGCAAACGGTGTCAGAAATCATTCAAACCTGGCATGGATGTCTATCATGGGCATGCCCATCTGCTTGCAAAATGTTGGGTTCATTTCAAGAATACCAAAAAATATTTTTGTTTCTTTTTAATAACCAAATTCAAATCAGGTTTGGTATTAAATCGTATAACTGAAAGAAAAAACTGAAATCCAGGCATCCAGTACGAGGCCCCCTCTTGCGTGTCACCCAACACCAAAGGCTCAATTGCACACGCGTGTCCAACCATGCAGGATACAAATGGCCCAAGCATGCTTTGTTCCCCACGTGATAGCTAAACCAGCTAAGCTATTGTGGATTTGAAATAAGTTCATCAATGCTGAAAAAATAAAAGAATTCCAAAAAAAGTCCACCAAAAAAGTTGGAAAAATAAGCTCGAGAAATTGAAAAGGATTGAAAAATTTGAGAACAAATTCATGATTTTTTTATTTTAAAAATTTCACACATTTGAAGTAACAGGAAAAAATAAAATGGAAAACAAAGGAAAAATAAAATAAAAAAGGAAAAGAAACTAGAATAAAGCCCATTTTTAAAAAACATGAAAACCTGGCCTAAAACTTCACGAAGTTACATTTGCCGCATAATAAGCCAGAAAGAAAGCAAGTGTTCAAGTTGTGTTCATAAAATTGTTCAGAAAGTTACTTCTTAAGTTTGCACACTCCTCATATCTCTTTAAAATGATTGAAAATGTTGTTCAAAGGAATACACTTAACATTTTGAACTAACATATATCTTTTTTTGAAATGTTCATGCTTTTAAAAAATGTTGTTCAAATTTTCGAAATATGTCATGCTTCTAAAAAACTGAAATTTTCAAAAATTGTTGGATTTTGAAACATTATTTGATTTGTATAATTTTATTTAGAATTTAACAAATGTTTGAATTTTTTGAAAAGGTACCTAAATTCTGCATTAGTGTTAGTTCTTAAGTATGTGCACTCCTTGTTTTGCACAAAGATTAGTCAGCTTAACTGGTATGCCACTCACGGTTGTGCAAGAGATCTGTGGTTAGATTCCTAGCTGGGTTTCTTTTGTGATTTTTCACAGCCCGCAAGAGGCGCGCTCCTTGGTGTTAGTTTTTAAGATTCGACGGTCATTGATTTACACAGTCATTAGTCGGGTCAACTGGTGAGCCACTCAGGCTTGCTGCAAGAGGTCTGCGGTTTGAATCTTGATATCTCCACTTGATTTGGTTTTCTTTTCAATTTTTACATCCTGTGAAGGGCCGCGCTTACTACAGCAATCACCATTGGGCCCGGCCCAGTCCGGCGGGGGTTGGGTGTCGTATACATGCTGACGAAAAAAAAAGATCATCATCAACTAAACAAACGAAAAAAAGACCATCTTACCCTTTATTATGAAGAGGTATAAACAGATCTCCACCGTTGATGTGTTTAGGGGGGGTTGTACCGAAGAAGAAGTGAAATTTGACAGCCCATGGCATTTCTATGTTGTTTTCGCCCTTCTTGATACCCCATCAAATTGGGGTTTATAATATACTGGCAAAATCAACTTGTTTTTCT
>NC_041393.1:419401888-419426227 GCF_002162155.2 Triticum dicoccoides
GGGTGGATAGATTGGGTGCGTACCTTAGTAGATGATCGCTTGGATCCGGAATTTTCTGAGCTTCTCATGGTAAGACATCAGATCGAGATGTTAGGAGTGCCACACTTTGCCATACAATATTGCCTAGTTAATTCTTAAAATTAGAGCCACAAATTGGCAATCTTAAGAAAATTTTGCCATACTTTTTAAGCGTATGTGATGTGGGGTTCTAGTGTAACTTGCTTAAGATGTGGCTTGAGACAAACACACATCTAAATTGATCAAATTTATCTAACCTTAGATGTGACAACCTTTGACAAACCAAACAACCCCATGGTTGGCAAGAATGTTGATAAGAGAGGCACGCAGCAGGGGTTTTCTGACTGGGCGGGTATTGACATCCAATGAATAAACGAACCAAATACCAGGGGTGGAGGCAGGGGACCCTCCCCAACATCCTCTATTTCCATGTGTTTGAATGTGAACATAGACGATTGCTTCATGCTCTCCTCACAAGTCACAACATACAGTAGACATATTTTACTCTTTATTACAAAACGACAGACAGCCGAGAACTCTAGCCATGCAGCGAAAAGGTGCAGCAATTACAAAATTAGTACTCCCTCCGATATGTATCTTTGCATTTCCTGTAAGATATGGGCTACATTATATACATTGAGTGTATGTATAAAATTTACCGATGCACTATCTATTGTCCCTGTTGGAATTCTGTCCTGTCGGATACCATGCACAATTATTTATGTATCAAAACCCTTGTGAGCGCTTGTAGAAAAAACCGAAAGCGGCCAAGATCTGACCTCCGGAATGTGTGAATGAACAGGTGCAGCGAAAAGGTGCAGCAATTACAAAATTATTAGTAGTTCGGATCATGTATCTTTGCATTTCCTGTAAGATATGGGCTACATTATATACATTGAGTGTATGTATAAAATTTACCGATGCACTATCTATTGTCCCTGTTGAAATTCTGGCCTACCGGATACCATGCACAAGTATTTATGTACCAAAACCCATGTGAGCGCTTGCAGAAGAAACTGAAAGCGACGAAGATCTGAACTCCGGTTGCTTTCTCTAGTTCTGAATTTTGGGACATATTGCAGCGGAGGGCGTCGATATGGAGCCTGAAAAATTGTAGCAGCGCAACAAATTTGTGACAGATGATGCATGTTAGTGCAAGTTCAGCGCTACATTGCTTCAGTACTTAAAAAGTGTTGCCAAATTTGGGCGCACTCACAGAGGCTGGGATAGCAGGGTTGTTTTGACACTGGATCTTCTTCCAATGGTGGGGGCACCTGACCATATATCATCCCGCAGCTCATGTCTTCAAAGTCTGAGATGTTGTTGGGTCAGTGAGCAAGATAATCATCAGCCAGGGCTAACTGAATTTTAGTTGGAAAGGGCAGTCTAGAGAAAGCATGTATGAGTACTTCAGAGAACAAATTCGTACTTCATTTCATTCTGTTGGCCTGCATTAGCTAAGCATCAAGTGAACTTACTTGGATTCATGGTGAGGGGAAGACCGAACTCGTCGGTGAAGAAGCTCTGCGTGGGGATCTTGCACATGTTGACGCACATCCCAACGCACCCGCTGTTCTCCAAGTACCTGCATGAATTGCGATGACGTGACTGTGCCATCAAATGAAATCAAAGGTTTCCTCACATTTCCCGTGTTTCATACCTGCATTTCTTTATGAGCACTCCACTCCTCTGCTTCACCCCGTCAACCTCTACCTCGATAACCTGATTAATCAACAACACGCGACGTGCTGATAAACCTTTTATATCTGAGAATTGACGCGAGGCAGTGTGGGGTATTCAATCTCTTACCTCTGATGGGCCGACGAGCCAGTGGAAGAAGGGGACGGTGAGGGCGGCGTTGAACTCGCAGGCCCAGCGCGTGGGCGGGAAGAGCTTCTTGAACTGCTCGGGGGCGCCGGGAGGGAGCATGGAGAGGAGCACCTCGCGGACGGCCTCCTGCTGCTGCGCGCGCGACCGCCCCACCATCACCCGCCGCGACACGTCCACGAAGCTCTCGTAGTCCCACTCCCACACCGCCTTCTTCTCCTCCTCGCCGCCCGAGCCCAGCTTCTTCTTCCTTCCGGCGAACTTCTCCATCTTGCGCGCGAACAACCCCATGAACGCGCGCTCCAGGAGCCCGTCCCTGTACTCGGTCTTCTCCCCCATCGGCGCCGGCGCGGTGGCCGCGCACCGCACCACCGCCCGCCGCCTCGTCGCCCTCCTGGCCGATGGCGCCGCCACCGGAGAGGCGACCGTGGCGTAGCAGAGCTCCACGGGCATCAAGGCCATTGTTGGCGTTGATCTTGCGCACGCGCTGGTGGTGCTAACCGGGTGTCCACTTATGTCCGGCCGGCTCTCACGCTCACGCTTAAGCTAGCGGTGGTGGTGCTTGCCTTGCCCTGAGGCGCGCGCGCCTTGTTGCCACGCGCCCACCGCGGTCGTTTCGAGGCTGCCGGGATGACACGTACGGGTACGGCCGCACCGGGTTCTCATGGACAAGTGGTCGCCGTCGCCGTCGCTGCGGCTAGTTCACCGGCCGTGGGGGCGGGAAGCACGACGGCCACAATAAATGTGGTCTGGATATGGTACGCAGAGGGGGGAAATTTACCCTTTTTTTTAGTGCTGGGAAATCTACCTATGGCATCCACGGGGACATTTCCTAACGGGCGCCTTAAGCGCCCGTTTCTTCTATTTCCGCAAACGGGCGCATACCACCGCGCGCGCTGGGCCGGCCCGTTTCCTTCTATTTTTTCTGTTAAAAAACTGCAGCAAAAACCTTATTCCCAATGTGAGGGCTCGAACTCGCAATCTCTCTGTTGGAACAGCTGCGCACTAACAAACACCGTATAGACTGTGTCCTTTTACTTATTTTCGTTCTTTTATTTACGTAGGCCGCGAGAGCCCACCAAACCAGCTTTCACTGCTCGTTGATTTCTGGGCGTTTTATTTTCTTTTTAAAATTCGTGAAATTTTTAAAATTGAATGAACTTTTATAAAATTGATGGACTTTTTTTTAAAATTCGATGAAAATGTTAAAATTCCATGAACTTTTTAAGACGTGAACAATTATTGAGAACATGAACAAAAATTTATATACGACTAGAGATTTTCAAATATACACTGAACATTTTTTTGGTATATGATGAACAATTTTTAACTACACAGCGAACATTTTTGTGATATACATTGAAATAATTTAAAACATTTTATACATTTTTTTTGATATAATATGAACAAATTTTATACATTGAACATTTTTGTAATATAATCTGAACAATTTTTAACTACAAATTGAACAATTTTGTGATATGCGCTGAAAAACCATTTAAATACCCATTGAACATTTTTTTATGTACACTGAACAATTTAAAATGTTGAACAAAATTTGAAAAAGTGAATAGATTTGAAAACTATGAACACGTTTTGTAATCTTGAACAAAAAACGAAAAATACATTAAAAAATTAATAATTCGGAAATCTAATAAATAGCGATGATGGATTGGTCTTAAATAGTTCGCGTTCCTTGTAGTCGCTGGTGCTCACAGGTTGTAGTGGTTAGCAAAACGGTTCTCGTATTGTAGCCGTAGGGCGTGAGTTCGAGTGGCTGTATCGATCGTTTTGTGTGTTCTTTTCGCGAGACCTTTTTTCCTTCTACTGCGCGCGGTGGGCCGGCCCATGGGGTGCGGAGTGTGAGCGCCAGCTGCCTGAACCGGCGCTTAAGGCGTCGGTTAGGAGCTCCCACATCCACGGGTGCGCGCGATCTTTTTCATTCATTTTGGACCATGCGTGGCATGTGTTCAAGTAGGCCTAACAAGCCAGGCTATGAGGGCCCGATAGCCTCTACGTGAATGAACCAAACCTGGTCACATGGGCTGGCCCGGCCCGGAACGGCACGGCCTGGCAGAGCATGGCCCAGGGAGATCCAATTTAGCACGGGTGTCGGAAAAATAGCATGCAAACGCGTTTCAGGTAACAACCTTTCTTTTTCTATGTATTTTCTATCTTTTGGGTTTCTCGCTTATTTTCCATTTTAAATTTCGCCTTTTTCAATTCGGGAATAATTTCTGAAATTCATGAACATATTTTGAATTTTAATCTGTGAATTCTGTATAGAGATCCTCAGATGTCATTTGAGGATCTGAAATTTATGAACATATTTTGAAATTCATGAAAATGACATCTGAGGATCTGAAATTCATGAAGCTCCTGAGGGCTCCAGTGCCCCCCAATGGAGGACCAAGACCACCGCCAGCAAGCAAAAGGAGCCCACCATGAGCATGGATAAGATGCCCCAGGCCGAGTTTGTCATTCTAAGGAAGCTCAATCCCTATGTGAATCCCCACGCTAACTTGCGAGGCAATGATCTCTTCTAGACCAAGCAGCAGAATCTGATCTATCTGGATGTGATCAAGGCCAAGCAGAACCTCTATGTGGAAGTTCACTACATTGACATGCATCATATGAGGCAGGACAAGCACCGTGGGTACTTTGGAGAGGCCTTGGATCTAGTGGAGTAGTTCGGCATTGAGCACTTGCTCACCTTCCACAAGGATTTTGATCCAGAGATCATCGCACAGTTCTTTGCTTCAGTCTATTTCGGCGTCAATGATGCAAGAACCATGACTTAGATGACTAATGGTCGCCGGTTGTCTGCTACTTGGAAGGAGTTCATGGAGTTGCTTAACGTTCCAGATGAAGGGCTCAACACGCCAGTTGGAGTTCGCCCTCATGCCAACTCTGAGTCTGCCAACAAGAACAAGCTCATGCCATTCCTTGTTCCGAAGACTCTTCCCAACAAGAAGACTGCGTGGGTGCTTAATCCCTTCCTTGACATCATGCATCGGCTCTTCCGGAACACCCTCTTCCCACGCATTGTGGACATGGGCCAGGTACATGCTTACCTCGTTGACATGATGTTTATCTGTGAGGAGGCCCGTCAGGCTCAGACTCAGCCACTTGATGTCTCACATATCATGTGGTGTGAGCTTCAGTTCGCCGTGTTCAACCGTAAGGTCCCCATCTATGGGCCTTACCTGTTCCACCTGATCTCCAAGACATGGGAGAAGTTGTTTCCCAATGATGAGTTTGAAGCTCCAGGGTGGATTCGTCATGAGCCCATCAGGCTCCGCATCAAGCCACAATGGGCTAACACCACCACTTCTGCTGAGGCTGCCAGGAGGGCTGTGGATGAGGAGGAGATTGAGGAGGAAGAAGCTGCTACGGACCGTTCTGCATTCACTACTCCCTCTGCCGAGCCCTCTTGGGCGAAGAAGCTGAAGCTCAAGATGAAGAGGCTTTTCTGCATGCAGGTCTAGAGTTAGTACAAGGCTCATGTTGCTCAAAAGGAGGGCCGTCGTCGCGACAACAGGATTTTGAGGGCATGTGGCGAGGACGTGGCCAGCGGCTCTGAGAGACACATCATCCCCGAGGCTGCCTGGATGGCTAAGCAGGGCTACAAGTGGACCGATTCTAAGGAAGTGTACGTTCCTGCTGCGGAGTCTGACGACGAGGAGTCCTTTTCCGCCTGAGCTACCACCTTTGTTGTAGGTGACCTCTCTGCCTTTTTGGTGTCTGGATGCCAAAGGGGGAGAGGGTGTAGAATTTGTGTGTCGTGTGTCGTGCTTCCGTGTCGTGTGTTTCGTCGTTTGCTTTGCTTTCCGTCGTTGAACTTGGTTGCTTTGGTTTGGTTGTGCTCGTGAGACTAAGTCTATCATATGGTGTAAGACATATGCACTCTATCGTACCTTATTATCTTATTGAGCTTATGCTATATTGTGCTATTCATGTTATGCTCATATTTACTATCTTATTTAGTGTCAGCCTTATCTTTGCAAGATATGCTTTGTCTCTAAAATATAGGGGGAGCGGTGATCCTAGTATTCGTGCCGTGCAGTCCAAAGCACCTTACTCTTTAGCACGAATCTAGGGGGAGCTCGTCTATATTCTAGAGATGTGGGGTTTGCTTGTGCTATATTCTTTCCCTTTGTGCAAATCCCGTATTGTCATCAATCCACCAAAAAGGGGGAGATTGTAAGGGCATTCTTGTCCCTCAGTAGTTTTGGTGATTGATGACAATGCCTTTGCGGACTAATCGTGTGTATTGAGCCTTTCAGATATATCACGACTAAACACAAGACGGTTTGATGCCCCTCGAAGACTATTGAAGATGGCGTTTCTCTACGGTTCGGTTCAGTGGACTTGAGTCGTAGGAAAGACGTACTATTAAGAGGGGGTCCGCTTTGGAAAGGTTTGGGTGGAATCTCACGTACACGTTGCCTTATGCACCGCCTTTCCTCCAGCTGTTTGGAGTGTTCCTCCATCTCTCCTTGTCTCTGCGAAATGAAGGTATCCGCGTTGTTCCTCTCAGGCTTGCGGTAGTACTGCTTCTAAAGCGGTACTACCGCAGGAGGCAGCGGTAGTACCGGGCCCCGGCACGGTAGTACCGTGAGCTCCCACGGTAGTACCGCTCCTCAGGAGCGGTAGTACCGTGAGTTTTGGACTGGCGCCGCTGCTCAAGCGGTAGTAGGCACGGATTTAATTTTTTACATCCGCGCCCTACGCGGTAGTACCGTGTTGCGGTGCGGTAGTACCGTGACGCCTGGCCAGGTACAGCAGCAGGAGCGGAGGTAGGGGCGGATGTAATTTTTTACATCCGCACCCTTCATGGTAGTACCGTACCCCAGGTCGCGGTACTTCCGTGTCGGATTTTCGCACGACAATATCTCAGCGGATGTAGTCACGGATGTAATTTTTTACATCTGTGCCTACTGGGCCTGGACTATGGCTGTCTTGCGGTAGTACCGCGTGGGGTCGCGGTAGTACCATGCCTGCGGATCTACCGTGCCCTATCCGTGCTATTTTATTCTGGTCCGGGCTCTACCGCACCCATGGTAGTACCGCGGTCCGCCGCGGTAGTACCGCAGGCCCGTGCGGTAGTACCGCAGGCCCATGTGGTAGTACCGCTCCTTTGGTGCGGTACTTTCGTGGGTCGCGGGCTGAGTAGTGGGTAACGGTTGGAATTGTCACCCCACTATAAAAGGGGGTCTTCTTCTCCAAGAAGACCTACCTCTTCCAACCCTAATCTCCATTGTTGCTCCAAGCTCCATTTTTGCCCGATCTCTCTCCCTAGCCAATCAAACTCGTTGATTTGCTCGGGATTGGGTGAGAAGGCCCCGATCTACACTTCCCAAGAGAAATTTGATTCCCCCCACTAATCCCTAGCGGATCTTGTTACCCTTGGGTGTTTGAGCACCCTAGACGGTTAAGGTCACCTCGGAGCCACAGTCCATTGTGGTGAAGCTTCGTGGTGTCGTTGGGAGCCTCCAATTAAGTTGTGGAGATTGCCCCAACCTTGTTTGGAAAGGTTCGGTTGCCGCCTTCAAGGGCACCAATAGTGGAATCACGGCATCTCGCATTGTGTGAGGGCGTGAGGAGAATACGGTGGCCCTAGTGGCTTCTTGGGGAGCATTGTGCCTCCACACCGCTCTAACGGAGACGTACTTCCCCTCAAAAGGAAGGAACTTTGGTAACACATCCTCGTCTCCACCGGCTTCACTCTTGGTTATCTCGTGCCTTTACTTGTGCAAGCTTATTTGTGTTGTATCCCTTGCTTGCTTATGTGCTAGTTGTTATTGCATCATATAGGTTGCTCACATAGTTGTATATCTAGACAACCTACTTTGGTTTAAAGTTTAAATTGGTAAAGAAAAGATTAAAAATTGTTAGTTGCCTATTCACCCCCCTCTAGTCAACTATATCGATCCTTTCAATTGGTATCAGAGCCTCGTCTCTTTATTAAGGACTTTGCCGTTCGAAGAGTATGGTTGACACCACAGACGGTGTGGAGGAGCACTCCGATGTGAATCCTATCTCGTCTACGGCCGATGGGGGAACCACGATCTCTCGTGAGGAATTCAATGTGGCTTTGGACACATTGAAAACCTCCATGACGACCGAGGTTGAAAGCATGTTTACTAAATTTTTAGAAGGCCTTAAACTGTCCACCGCACCGTTGAAAGTGGATGATCCCACTAACAAGGTGACGGATGCTACCTCCGACAAGGGGGAAGCTAATAGTGAAAAGGGTCCTTCTAGTAGTGGTAGAAATGGCACCGACATCTTTGCCCATGTGGAACCTCCAACTTACGGAGGACCAATTCCCTCCACTCATTTAAATCATGCCGGTCCTCCTCCTAAGATTGTGAAAAATGAGGACTTTGATTCTTGGGTGTATCGCTTTAAGCATCATTTAAATCATGTGAATACTAACCTTTGGAGAATCATTGAAGAAGGTTTCTATCCACATGACGGAAGCAACGTCACCCCTAAAGAAGCCGTGGATAATCAATTCAATGAGAATGCTCTCTTCATCATCCAAGATGATATTCCCCCCGAAGATCTTCCTTATCTTCGACCCTATGCGATGTCCAAAGACGCGTGGCATTGCATTGTGTCTCTCTATCGGGGAAGTGCAAGCATTCAACGCTCCAACTATGAAGTGGTACAAGATGAAGCCGATGAGTTTGCAATGAAAGAAGATGAAGAACCTCGTGAGCTCTTTCGAAGAGTAGCCAAACTCGCGGTCTCACTCCGAGATCATGGGAGCAAGGTTACGGATGATAATTTGATCAAGCGCAAGTTCCTCAAGGCCATGATACCCTACAACAAGGCCATGTCCTCCGTCATTCGTCAAAGGCCGGACTTCCACTCCATGACCTCAAGTGAAGTGTTGGATGAGTTCGTTGCAATGAGCATCTTGGACAAGACCGCCGATAACGTGGTGCTTCGGTCTCAAAGGGCAAAGAAGCCCAACCTTGCCTTGAAGGCCAAGGTTATTGTGGAAGAATAGGAAGAAGAGGAAGATGAGGAGAGCAACCCCGAAGACACAAAATATGATTATCATGAGCACATGGCTCTTGCTTCAAGGCAATTTTGGAGCAAGAAGAACTCAAGACCCAACTTCAACAAGAACAACTCAAGTGGCTTCAAGGGCAAGCAACGAGTCAGAACTTGTTACAACTGTGGCAATGTGAGCCATTTCATTGCGGATTGTCCTTACCGAGAAGCGGGAAGACAATGGTGGCAAGCTCATCCAAAAAGACAAAGCCAAGTCCTTCCCCAACAAGAACAACTTCACCAAGAAGACTCCTACTCGTGGTTTGGTGGTTCAAGAAGAATACCATGAGGATGACGATGATGATGAAAATGGAGAAGCAATGGTCATGGCCTCCGTTGCCATTGCTACCACTCTCCGGGTGTCTCTCTTTGATTCACCCAACGAGAACATCACCGCCAAGTGCCTCATGGCTAAAGCCACTAACAAGGTAACCCCCAACATCAAAACCACCATCATTACTAATCCTTCTTTGACGGATTGCATTGATGAAAGTGAGGGGCCTAATGAAGAGTTGAATGAGTTTGAGTCTTTTATGAGTAAACTCAAGGGTAAATCCAAGAAGCATTGTATTGCTCTCTTGGAACAACTTGGTGAAGCCAATGACATGATCGAGGCTCATGAAGAAACCATCTCTAAGATGGAAGGTCATAGTCGTGACTATGCCGATGAGATATCGGATCTCTCTAATGCCCTTGAGGAAGAGCGTGGGCATCGTTTGACTCTTGAGGAGTCACAAAATGATGACCATGCTAAATTAAAGAAAAATCTTGATCATGCTATTGTTGTCTCTCGTGTGGCAAACTCTGAGAAGATTAAACTTGGGGTTGATCTTGCTAGACTCAAAGAGGAGTTTGATGTACTTGACAAGGCTCACAAGGTCTTGAAGGGTGCTCATGCTAGCCTCAAGGAGTCTCATGCTCAACTCCAAGTGAAGTTAACCAAGGAGAAAGCCACTTTTCCTCATATGGTCCTAATTGATAACGCAAATGCTACTAACCCATGTTGTGACATGTGCATCTTGTGGAGGAGAATGCCCTGTTGAAAGAGCAATTGAAGAAAGGTCTTGTGACATGTATTCAAGGTGAGAAAAACCTCAATGACATTTTGAGCAATCAAAAGGAAGTTGTAGCCAAGGAAGGAGTTGGGTTTATCCCCAAGTCCAAGAATAAGAAGAAGAATGGCAAGACCAAACGACCTCCCCCTCTCAAGCAAACATTTGTGAAGGAGGGAGAGGGTGCTCCTAAGGAGAAGAAGAACAATGTGAAGAGTGGTAATGTCAAGAAGTGCAATGCCACCCCTTCCAACAAAGCCGGCGACTTTAACCCCTCTTATGTGTTATGCCGAGCTAGTGATGGACATGCTTATGCAAAATTTGTTGGTTCTCCTTATGAGTATATTGAATGGTCTATTTGGGTTCCCAAGGCCCTTGTTGCTAACATCAAAGACCCATTACTCAATGGGTACCTAAAACCAAGCATGGATTTCATGTACGGGTTTGCTTCCGGTGGGGGATCATGGTTGCTCGATAGTGGAGCAACAAATCATATGACTGATACGTCTCCAACGTATCTATAATTTTCAATTGTTCCATGCTATTATATTACCCCTTTTGGATGTTTATGGGCTTTATTTTACACATTTATATCATTTTTGGGACTAACCTACTAACCGGAGGCCCAACCCATATTGCTGTTTTTTTGCCTATTTCAGTATTTCGAAGAAAAGGAATATCAAACGGAGTCCAAACAGAATGAAACCTTCAGGAGCATTATTTTTGGAACAAATCTGATCCGGAGAGCCTGGAGTGCAAGACAAGAAAGCTCCGAGGGCCTCACGAGATAGGAGGGCGCCCCCCTGTAGGGCGCGCCCCTGTCTCGTGGGCCCCTCGGGCGGCCACCGACGTACTTCTTCCTCCTATATATACCTACGTACCCCGAAAACATCCAGGAGCACCACGAAACACAATTTCCACCGCCGTAACCTTTTGTATCCGCGAGATCCCATTTTGGAGCCCTTGCCGGCACTCTGCCGGAGGGGGAAGCAACCACGGAGGGCCTCTACATCAACATCCTTGCCCCTCCGATGAGTTGTGAGTAGTTTACCGCAGATCTACGGGTCCATAGTTATTAGCTAGATGGCTTCTTCTCTCTTTTTGGATCTCAATACAATGTTCTCCCCCTCTCTTGTGGAGATCTATTCGATGTAAACTCTTTTTGCGGTGTGTTTGTCGAGATCCGATGAATTGTGGGTTTATGATCAAGTTTATCTATGAATAATATTTGAATCTTCTCTTAATTCTTTTATGTATGATTGAGTTATCTAAGCAAGTCTCTTCGAATTATCAATTTGGTTTGGCCTACTAGATTGATCTTTCTTACCATGGGAGAAGTGCTTAGCTTTGGGTTCAATCTTGTGGTGTTCTCACCCAGTGACAGAAAGGGTTGCAAGACACGTATTGTATTGTTGCCATCGAGGATAACAAGATGGGGTTTATATCATATTGCATGTGTTTATCCCTCTATATCATGTCATCTTGCTTAATGCGTTGCTCCGTTCTTATGAACTTAATACTCTAGATGCATGCTGGGTAGCGGTCGATGTGTGGAGTAATAGTAGTAGATGCAGGCAGGAGTCGGTCTACTTGTTATGGACGTGATGCCTATATACATGATCATGCCTAGATAATCTCATAACTATGCGCTTTTCTATCAATTGCTCGACAGTAATTTGTTCACCCACCGTAATACTTATGCTATCTTGAGAGAAGCCTCTAGTGAAACCTATGGCCCCCGGGTCTATCTCTTATCATATTTGCTTTCCATCTACTTTATTTGCATCTTTACTTTTTGCATCTATATTACAAAATACCAAAAATATATTTATCTTATCATACTATCTTTATTAGATCTCAGTTTCTCAAGTGGCCGTGAAGGGATTGACAACCCCTTTATTGCATTGGTTGCGAGTTCTTAGTTTGTTTGTGTAGGTGCGTGAGACTTTTGAGGAGCCTCCTACTGGATTGATACCTTGGTTCTCAAAACTGAGGGAAATACTTACGCTACACTTTGCTGCATCACCCTCTCCTCTTTGAGGAAAACCAACGCAAGCTCAAGACGTAGCAATGACCGAGAGCAAGGAGTTGGTGGTGGACGTGCAAAAGATCCCATCTATGCCCACCAATGTTGAGTGGGGTGATGCCTCACATTCTAAGGTATTGGGTCTTGGAAAGGTTGTCATTTCTCATGATCTAACGATTGAGAAAGTCATGCTTGTTGAGTCCCTTGCGTTCAACATACTTTCCGTTCGTCAACTTGCACTCATGGGCTTTGCCACTTTCTTTGATATTGATACCATGGCCCTCTTGTGGAGCAAGACTCTTAAAGTAGCCTTTGTTGGGCATGTCGAGAACGGTCTCTATGTGATTAACTTTTCGGAGAGACCCACTAAGACCGCGACATGCCTAATGGCTAAAGTTGATGTGGGATGGCTTTGGCATCGCCGTTTAGTCCACGTCAATATGAGATCTTTGCAAAGTCTTCTCAAGGGGGACCATGTTCGTGGACTAACAAATGTTAGTTTTGCCAAAGATCGTGCTTGCAGTGCGTGTATCGAAGGAAAGCTTCATGAGAATGGTCACCCTCCCATGACTATCATCTACTCAAAGAGACCCTTAGAGCTCCTTCACATGGATCTTTTTGGGCCTCCATCATTTGATAGTCTTGGGGGTAGAAAGTATTGCTTGGTGATTGTGGATGATTATTCAAGATACACTAGGGTATATTTCTTCAAGAGGAAGAGTGAGACTCAACAAACCGTCATCGACTTTGCAAATGAAGCTCAACGTCAACATGATGCAAAGATCTTGACAATAAGAAGTGACAACGACACCGAGTTCAAGAACTACACCTTGGATGAGTTTCTTAGTGATGAGGGGATCAAGCATCAATATGCTGCACCATATACCCCTCAACAATATGGTGTCGCGGAAAGGAAGAACCGGACGTTGATGGATGCGGCAAGGACCATGATGGCGGAGTTCAAGTCTACATACAACTTTTGGGCCGAAGCCATCAAGACAGCATGTCATGCATCCAATCGGCTCTATCTCCGCAAAGGTTTGAACAAGACTCCTTATGAAATACTCACCGGTAACAAGCCCAATCTCAAGTACTTCCGGGTGTTTGGGTGTAAGTGTTTCATTCTCAAGAAAGGTGTTCGTTTGTCTAAATTTGAGGCCAGATCTTATGAGGGCATATTTGTTGGTTATGCTACAAACTCTCATGCTTACCGTGTCCTCAACAAGTCCACCGGACTCATTGAGGAGACGTGTAACGTAGAGTTTGACGAAAATAACGGCTCCCAAGTGGAGCAAAGTGGTACTTGTGATGTAGGTGATGAAATTCCTCCCCAAGCCATAATAAGAATGGGTATTGGTTATATTCTACCCATTGAGGAACCCCTTGTGGCCGAAGGAGAAGGACAATGCTCCATTCAAGTGGAGCCATCACCTCCCCAAGACCCACACGCTTCCGAAGAACAAAGTGAAGGCCCTCAACCTCGTGAACAAGACCAAGGGCAAGATCAACCTCAAGATGGTGGTGAACCACCAAATGATGCCCAAGGTCAAGTTCTCCCCCTCGAGCAAGTTCAAGATCATGTGCAAGCTCAAGATCAAGAACAAGCTCAAGACGGCGCTCAAGATAATCAAGTTAACCCTCCTCCTTCCACATCCGAGGAGGAATTAGAGCGTCGTGCCGCGAAGATTGCCTCCAAGCTCACCACCAAAGGTCATCTCATGGAGAATATGGTTGGGAGCCTAAGAAAGGGGGTAAGTACTCGTAGACAATTAGCAAACTATTGTGAACATCACGCGTTTGTCTCTTGTGTTGAACCCCAAAAGGTCTATGAGGCGCTCGAAGATTCGGATTGGCTCAACGCCATGCATGAAGAACTCAACAACTTCGAGTACAACAAGGTGTGGAGATTGGTGCCAAGGCCGTCGGGGAACCACAACGTCATTGGAACCAAGTGGATTTTCAAGAACAAGCAAGATGCTCATGGGAACATCATTCGCAACAAGTCAAGATTGGTAGCACAAGGCTACACCCAAGTCGAGGGTATCGACTACGGTGAAACCTTTGCTCCCGTTGCTCGCCTTGAATCCATTTGTTTGTTAATTACTTATACTTCCCATCACAACTTTAAGTTACAACAAATGGATGTGAAAAGTGCTTTTCTTAATGGTCCTATTAATGAGTTGGTTTATGTCAAGCAACCCCCCGGGTTCGACGATCCCTACTTCCCGGATCATGTGTATCAACTCGATAAGGCACTCTATGGCCTTAAACAAGCCCCCATGCATGGTATGACCACCTTACCGAGTTGTTACAAGATCGTGGATTTGAGGTTGGGCAAATCGATCCCACTCTTTTTACTAAGAAGGTCAAAGGGGAGTTGTTTGTATGCCAACTATATGTTGATGACATTATCTTTGGTTCCCCTAACAAAGCTTTCAATGAGGAATTTGCTGCTCTCATGACCTCTAAGTTCAAGATGTCCTCGATGGGAGAGTTTAAGTTCTTCCTTGGCTTTGATATCAAGCAACAAAGAGAAGGTACCTTCATCAACCAAGCCAAATACACTCAAGACATGCTAAAAAGATTCAAGCTAAGTGATGTCAAGCCGGCTTATACTCCAATGCCTACCAAGTGCCAACTTGACATTGATCCCAACGGTAAAGCCATGGATCAAAAGGTATATCGCTCCATGATTGGCTCCTTGCTTTACCTTTGTGCATCTAGACCGGATATCATGTTGAGTGTGGGAATATGTGCACGGTTTCAAGCTGCACCAAAGGAAAGCCACTATGTGGCAGTCAAGCAAATCTTTCGATATTTGGATCATACCCCAAACTTTGGCTTATGGTACCCAAGAGGAGAAAACTTCAAGCTAGAAGGATATACGGATTCCGATTGGGCGGGAGACAAAGTGGATAGGAAGTCCACTTCCGGAGGTTGCCAATTTCTTGGTTGCTATTTGGTGAGTTGGTCTTCCAAGAAGCAAAGTTGTGTGTCTCTCTCGTCCACCGAAGCGGGATATGTGGCGGCCGGTAGTTGTTGTGCACAACTCCTATGGATGAGGCAAACTTTAAAGGAGTATGGTGTCATTTGTGACAAGGTGCCTCTTTGGTGTGATAATGAAAGTGCCATCAAGATTTCTCTCAACCCGGTGCAACACTTCAAGACAAAGCACATTGAGATTCGGTATCACTTCGTCCGGGATCACATTAGGCGAGGGGAGATCGAGCTCAAGTATGTCAACACTCATGATAACCTTGCCGACATTTTCACGAAGCCCTTGGATGAAGCAAGATTTCGCAAGTTAAGGCATGAGCTAAATATCATTGATTCGAGCAATGTGACTTGAACCCTTGCACCTCCCACCACACTCAACTTGCTGTCTAGTTTAGGTGTAGACATGGACATAGGGGGAGTGTTGTTCTCTTAATGAACTCTTCCTCCCCCCATTATGCATAAATTGATCAACTCTTTCACATTAGCCATTTTTGATGGTACTTGTGCTTCAAAGACGAGTTTTGGTCATGGACCCAAGGATAATTCTTCGCGGTGCCATACCAATTGACTCAAACATAGGTGGCTCCGGCCACCGCTCTCCTCTTGGAGAAGTTGTGTCTCGTAGTTGGTCTCGGTCATCGTGTGTGTTCGCCTCTTAGTTGGTCGGTGTTTCTTCCGGAGGTTGTTTTTGCCTTTTTCTCCCTTTTTCTCTCGTGTGTTCTTACACTTTCTTGGTTTTACGGTACTACCGTGGTGAGCCACGGTACTACCGCAGGAGTTGGTGGCTCTACGTTTAGTGTGTGGCCCTCCAGGGGCACGGTACTACCGCTACCTCCGCGGCAGTAATTTTTTAATGCCGATGAAAGAGCGGTACTACCGCCCAGCGTGCGGTACTTTCGCCCGGGCGGTACTACCACGATGACCCGCGGTACTTCCACACCCACGCGAGCGGGTGGGGGTTAAGAGCGGGACAGGGGGAGTTCTAACTCCCCCATACCCATTCATCTCTATTCCCCACCCCATCTCTCTCTCTCCTGACCAAGAACGGCGCTGGAGGCCCTCGCCGGATCTCCGTCTCTGGCCGCTCTCCTCGGATTCCGTCCGGTGGGATCGTTCCCCACCTCGTCCTCTTGCCATGGACCCAGGTTTTTCCCCAAGTTCCTCTCCTTTTTGTCCCTTCTTGTGTTTTTAGGTTTTGGGGAGATGCATGCGGTGTTCTTGAGATTTTTGTCTAAATCTTTGCAAGTGGGATCCGTAGGATAGTGTTAGTGTAGTTTGCATGCTCCTTGGATAGTCAAAACTGTTCCTGTTGATCGATGGTAGTACCGAAGTTGTCGTGCGGAGGTTCTAGATCCAGATCCGCGGTCTCTGTCGCGGTTTTCGATCCATGCGGTACTACCGCTCCTTCTGGAGCGGTACTACCGCAGCCTCACCTGGTTCTGACGCCGTGCGGTACTTCCGCACCTCGTTGCGGTACTACCGCGTGGCGTCCGGAAGTAAAAAATTACTTCCGCCCCAAGCGCGGTACTACCGTGCCACCCCGGCACGGTACTACCGCGGCTGGAGCGGATGTAATTTTTTACATCCGTAACCCTGCCCGGTACTACCGTAGTTCCTTCCTGCACCCTTTTGTATTGTCCAAATCTCATGCTTTGTGCTTCTTTCGCTTTGGTTTTGATTCGTCTTGTTCCCGTGCGTGTTTCTTTTGTTTTTGTGTCTAGGTGGTGGCTCCGGTTCCTTTGCTCGTCGCTCGAATCCCAGCCGTGACACAGGGTCCAAGCGTCTGTGCAATCAAGATGAAGCTCCTGAGGGCTCCAGTGCCCCCCAACGGAGGACCAAGACCACCGCCAGCAAGCAAAAGGAGCTCACCATGGGCATGGATGAGACGCCCCAGGCCGAGTTTGTCATTCCAAGGAAGCTCAATCCCTATGTGAATCCCCGGGCTAACTTGCGAGGCAATGATCTCTTCTGGACCAAGGAGCAGAATCTGATCTATCTGGATGTGATCAAGGCCAAGCAGAACCTCTATGTGGAAGTTCACTACATTGACATGCATCATATGAGGCAGGACAAGCACCGTGGGTACTTTGGAGAGGCCTTGGATCTAGTGGAGCAGTTCGGCATTGAGCACTTGCTCACCTTCCACAAGGATTTTGATCCAGAGATCATCGCACAGTTCTTTGCTTCAGTCTATTTCGGCGTCAATGATGCAAGAACCATGACTTAGATGACTAATGGTCGCCGGTTGTCTGCTACTTGGAAGGAGTTCATGGAGTTGCTTAACGTTCCAGATGAAGGGCTCAACACGCCAGTTGGAGTTCGCCCTCATGCCAACTCTGAGTCTGCCAACAAGAACAAGCTCATGCCATTCCTTGTTCCGAAGACTCTTCCCAACAAGAAGACTGCGTGGGTGCTTAATCCCTTCCTTGACATCATGCATCGGCTCTTCCGGAACACCCTCTTCCCACGCATTGTGGACATGGGCCAGGTACATGCTTACCTCGTTGACATGATGTTTATCTGTGAGGAGGCCCGTCAGGCTCAGACTCAGCCACTTGATGTCTCACATATCATGTGGTGTGAGCTTCAGTTCGCCGTGTTCAACCGTAAGGTCCCCATCTATGGGCCTTACCTGTTCCACCTGATCTCCAAGACATGGGAGAAGTTGTTTCCCAATGATGAGTTTGAAGCTCCAGGGTGGATTCGTCATGAGCCCATCAGGCTCCGCATCAAGCCACAATGGGCTAACACCACCACTTCTGCTGAGGCTGCCAGGAGGGCTGTGGATGAGGAGGAGATTGAGGAGGAAGAAGCTGCTACGGACCGTTCTGCATTCACTACTCCCTCTGCCGAGCCCTCTTGGGCGAAGAAGCTGAAGCTCAAGATGAAGAGGCTTTTCTGCATGCAGGTCTAGAGTTAGTACAAGGCTCATGTTGCTCAAAAGGAGGGCCGTCGTCGCGACAACAGGATTTTGAGGGCATGTGGCGAGGACGTGGCCAGCGGCTCTGAGAGACACATCATCCCCGAGGCTGCCTGGATGGCTAAGCAGGGCTACAAGTGGACCGATTCTAAGGAAGTGTACGTTCCTGCTGCGGAGTCTGACGACGAGGAGTCCTTTTCCGCCTGAGCTACCACCTTTGTTGTAGGTGACCTCTCTGCCTTTTTGGTGTCTGGATGCCAAAGGGGGAGAGGGTGTAGAATTTGTGTGTCGTGTGTCGTGCTTCCGTGTCGTGTGTTTCGTCGTTTGCTTTGCTTTCCGTCGTTGAACTTGGTTGCTTTGGTTTGGTTGTGCTCGTGAGACTAAGTCTATCATATGGTGTAAGACATATGCACTCTATCGTACCTTATTATCTTATTGAGCTTATGCTATATTGTGCTATTCATGTTATGCTCATATTTACTATCTTATTTAGTGTCAGCCTTATCTTTGCAAGATATGCTTTGTCTCTAAAATATAGGGAGAGCGGTGATCCTAGTATTCGTGCCGTGCAGTCCAAAGCACCTTACTCTTTAGCATGAATCTAGGGGGAGCTCGTCTATATTCTAGAGATGTGGGGTTTGCTTGTGCTATATTCTTTCCCTTTGTGCAAATCCCGTATTGTCATCAATCCACCAAAAAGGGGGAGATTGTAAGGGCATTCTTGTCCCTCAGTAGTTTTGGTGATTGATGACAATGCTGTTGCTGACTAATTGTGTGTATTGAGCCTTTCAGATATATCACGACTAAACACAAGACGGTTTGATGCCCCTCGAAGACTATTGAAGACGACGTTTCTCTACAGTTTGGTTCGGTGGAGTTGAGTCGTAGGAAAGCCGTACTATTAAGCGGGGGTCCGCTTTGGAAAGGTTTGGGTGGAATCTCACGTACATGTTCCCTTATGCACCGCCTTTCCTCCAGCTCTTTGGAGTGTTCCTCCGTCTCTCCTTGTCTTTGCGAAATGAAGGTCTCCGCGTTGTCCCTCTCAGGCTTGCGGTAGTACTGCTTCTCAAAGCGGTACTAACGCAGGAGGCAGCGATAGTACCGGGCCCCGGCACGGTAGTACCGTGAGCTCCCACGATACTACCGCTCCTCAGGAGCGGTAGTACCATGAGTTCTGGACTGGCGCCGCTGCTCAAGCGGTAGTAGGCGCGGATGTAATTTTTTACACCCGCGCCCTACGCGGTAATACCGTGGCGCCTGGCCAGGTACAGCAGCAGGAGCGGAGGTAGGGGCGGATGTAATTTTTTACATCCGCACCCTTCATGGTAGTACCGTACCCCAGGTCGCGGTACTTCCGTGTCGGATTTTCGCATGACAATATCTCAGCGGATGTAGTCACGGATGTAATTTTTTATATTTGTGCCTACTTGGCCTGGACTGTGGCTGTCTTGCGGTAGTATCGCGTGGGGCCGTGGTAGTACCGCGCCTGCGGATCTACCGCGCCCTGTCCGTGCTATTTTATTCTGGTCCGGGCTCTGCCGCGCCCACGGTAGTACCGCGGTCCACCGCGGTAGTACTGCAGGCCTATGCGGTAGTACCGCTCCTTTGGTGCGTTACTTCCGCGGGTCGCGGGCTGAGTAGTGGGTAACGGTTGGAATCTTCACCCCACTATAAAAGGGGGTCTTCTTCTCGAATAAGACCTACCTCTTCCAATCCTAATCTCCATTGTTGCTCCAAGCTCCATTTTCGCCCGATCTCTCTCCCTAGCCAATCAAACTTGTTGATTTGCTCGAGATTGGATGAGAAGGCCCCGATCTACACTTCCACCAAGATAAATTTGATTCCCCCCACTAATCCCTAGCGGATCTTGTTATTCTTGGGTGTTTGAGCACCCTAGACGGTTGAGGTCACCTCGGAGCCATAGTCCATTGTGGTGAAGTTTTGTGGTGTCGTTGGGAGCCTCCAATTGAGTTGTGGAGATTGCCCCAACCTTGTTTGGAAAGGTTCGGTCGCCGCCTTCAAGGGCACCAATAGTGGAATCACGGCATCTCGCATTGTGTGAGGGCGTGAGGAGAATACGGTGGCCCTAGTGGCTTCTTGGGGAGCATTGTGCCTCCACACCGCTGTAACGGAGACGTACTTCCCCTCAAAAGGAAGGAACTTCGGTAACACATCCTTGTCTCCACCGGCTCCACTCTTGGTTATCTCGTGCCTTTACTTGTGCAAGCTTATTTGTGTTGTATCCCTTGCTTGCTTATGTGCTAGTTGTTATTGCATCATATAGGTTGCTCACATAGTTGCATATCTAGACAACCTACTTTGATGCAAAGTTTAAATTGGTAAAGAAAAGATTAAAAATTGTTAGTTGCCTATTCACCCCCCCTCTAGTCAACTATATCGATCCTTTCACATATTTTACAAATATTTAACATTTTCAAATTTGTGATTGGACAGTGTTTTGAAGTACTTGTTTTGAACATTTCATCAAATACTACGCCCGTCCCAGATTATAAGGCATTTAGCCTACCAAAACATCTTATAATTTCAAACATATGAAGTACTTGTTAATTGTTTTTTGCAAATACACGTTGAAGCTTTTTTTAAAGATGTGAACATTTTTTTTTACATTGGATAATTTTTTTAAATGCTAGAAACATTTTCTTTTAAACACATAAACATTGTTCTAAATGTAGTATAATTAGTTTATGGAATGAAATATATCTTTTAATTACATGAATTTTTTTTGAGTGGCGGGGAAAAGTTGTGCCCACACCAAAGTTCATGGCACCCATAATGAATAGTAAAATCATAACAAATAGTAAAAACTAAAACAGATCATGAAACTTTATAATTTTGATTATGACAAAATGTTTTAGGTACATGCAAAATTGGTTGCTCAATAACATCAAATGAACCTCATATAAACAAAATACAAAATTCTGCTCAAACAGTGCACACAAGTTTGAACATAAATTTTGTTATCTTCTGTATAGAGATCCTCAGATGTCATTTGGCCTCCAAAATTTTCAACCACTTCAAAATTTTGGTTATAATTGTAGCCACAAAGGTTCAGAATTTTTACTTTTTTTATTTTACTGTTCATCACGGATACAATGTACTTGGGTGTAGAAAACCCACTCTTAGAACGGTGGAGTGGGTTGTCATGGATGGATCTGGCTTGGGATTTTTTGTAGAGGGATAGAAAAACTATGATTGACTTCTTTGTCGTCGAAGTACTCAATCTGGTTCGACTCTGCATTTATTAGAAGGACTCGGCCTGAAACCCTCCTTGTCTCCAACCCCTATGCACCGTTCTCCTTCAACATGCCCTAGCTGCGCCCTCCACCTAGTTAACTTTCATGTCTTATTGCCCCGGCCGTACGCCGTCACCCGCTCGCATGGTATCTTGGGGAAGCAAGCACCCTTTTTTTTACTTGGCTTGGGAGGATTCGGCAGAGAGGACAACTCTGTCGTGGGCGGTTCGAGGGGAAATTACATCTAGGGAAAATGAAAGGAAAAGGACGATAAACCTCTACCTCCATTGTGGTTCATTTTTTTGTTACCAACTCAAGTGAACACACGGTCGATGTTCAGCGGGCCAAATATAAAAATTGTCTCGTCAAGTCAATGTAAAATTAAGGCTACTCCACCAGCCAAAATGGACAGATGAGATCATTTTTTGTCGGTATATAACAACTAACATTGCTGGAGCGGGGGAGGGGCTGGGCGCGGGGGTGTTCAGCACGGAGAAACTTAGAGCGAATGTCAAGATCATTTTTTATGACAAATGATATGAAATATTTGTTTCTAGGTCCTCTAAGAGCATCTACAGTCAAACTTCACAAATTCGGGCCCCTATACGTCTGCTGATAGTGAACGGTCACCCCTAATTTCTCCGCGCCCACGGTCGTCCCACTAATATCTGCCCCCCCTCCCCACCAATCCATACTAGCTACGCAACGTGATATAAAGTAGGTAGATCAACATGGCAACATTCAGATGGTGCAAACATAGTAGCATTCACACATCACAAACATAGCAACATTCGGACATCACAAAACATAGCAAAAACCATATATATTTGGCATAACGGTTATCACATTCGGACCCAAAAGTTCATCACAGAACATCTCGATACATATATAAGCTAGAGAATAGATAAATGATAGCTAGCTAAACGAAGAGGGGCGACAGACATCACAATTTCCTCGCCATTTCCTTCCTGTTGTGGTTACCTAAGCGGCGGCAGTAGTCCTCCGCATAAGAGTCGACAGTCGGAGGGGCTTCGTCGGTGCGGTGTTGTTGTTGAAGAATGACGAGATGAAACCAACGAGACAATGGATGGCGTGGGCCTCTCCTTCACGAGCTAGGCCGATTTAGCATCGTCTACTGCCCTCTCCACTGTGAGTTGTTGTGACTCCTCGATGTCGAGCCAAAATGCCTTCGCGTTCTTGCAGCGGAGGCGTCCCGCGTCTGTCTCTGCCGTAGTCAGCAACCGATGAAGGATCGCACGCAGGAGCTGCTCCTCCGGGGCGACTAGCGCATGCGCTAACATGCGGGTCCTGTGGGAGGAACTTGCCTCTGCTGTCGCCGCCATCTACCTCGCTACCTCTTGTGGCGTCTGGCGCACACCTCCAATTTGCCGTGGGAGTTAAGCAGGCGCGGGCACGAGCACCCAACGCCTATCGGGAAGAGCAGGGGCCGAAGGGGTGGGAGAAGGACGCGCTCGATGGATCTGCACCGGCGTGGCGCGACGTGACAGCTCCGTCGTTTGCATTGCGCCATCGGGCGACAGGGGCGATCAGAGCTCAAGCTCCCTCCCCTGTCCACCCACACCCGCGCAAGTGCGACGCAGAAGACAAGGTCCTCATCGTGCTCCTCGCGCAGCAGGGCGTCCCAATCAACCTTGATGCCGCATCCGTCGCTAGATGCGCTCCCGTTACTCGACTTGGGGAGAGGAAGGGACAAGACGAAGAGGTGAGGGGAGGGGAGGAGACATGCAGTAGAGAGTTCGAGAGTGTTGATCATGGTCTAAGGTTCGTCCAAAGTAGGGTATATGTTGGGACGGGGTGGGCCAGCGTGGGCCCGTCTGACATGGCGAATGTGTCTGGGCCGCCCCATCCCACTTTAGATATGAGCTAAATATGGCGGGTGTCGGTCAGCCAAAACATATAGGTCTGGTTGGGGGTACGACTGGATCGCGTTTTCGTGCCAAATCACTGACCGGGCCGTCCGCCCGGACGTTTCAGGCATCCTAATGGACTTCACTAGCGGATCCATCGCCGGATGCTCTAAGAAATACAAGCCCAAAAAATACATATGACTTGGCCAGACGAAAAAGGAGTTGCACACAAACAGATTTAAATACACTTATTACATTAGTTGCATGATCTACTCATATATCACATACTCCCTTCCAACGGAAAAAAGTGTCTCAGTTTTAAAGAGGGGGTAATTTATTTGCACATATATTTAGAACTGACATAATAATCTAACAATGTGGTGAGCAACACGAACCAAAGAAGCATTGTAACAACGTTTTTGTTTTGTTTTGAGAATTTGTAACAACGTGGCTGATCGATGGAAGAACAACTAAATTACATGCGCCCACGTAGTACTATGTTTGCACAGCCAGGCTGCTACATCTCCACGACCACGGCTGACAACGGCGCCATCTTCGCACCGGCGTCTTGCACGCGTGGCTCGGCCGAAAGGGTGAGCGCGAGGCAGACGACGGCCGGGGTGCATGCCAGCACGAGGCCGACGGGCACCATCCACAGCCGGTTGTTGGACGGGTGGAACGCCACGGACCACCACGCAAGCAGCAACGCGCCGGTCACCGCGGCGGCCACCATGCACGTGTCCACGGCGACTGAGGCCGCCTCGCGGGACACCGCCAGCCGCTGCTGCTCCCCGTGGAAGAGGTGGCAATCCATGGCCGCTGGCGTCCTTGACCGGGGGTGCTGCTGCATCTTCATGGTAATCCTGCTAGATCAGTCTGGGTGGTTTGATTGTCAAGTTCTGTCGGGCTTGCTAAACTTTGGGTGGCTTATTATTCCGTTGTGTTTCGTGCTGATGGTTAAGTTTGCTTGTTCGCCGTTGGCCAGGGGATGATGCACATGTTTATTTTAGTGTTTGCAAGGCTGCGTTGAGTAATGGGCAAATCAAGTGTTGGATAGATACTCCCCGCAAAAGTGAAAATAAAAGGTGTTGGATAGATACAGCTACAAGTTATAATACTGAAACAATTTTCTGATTCTCCGTCTATCTGTACTGCCACTCGAGATCAGTTATGCTCGCTCATTGATCAAGAAAAAAAATTCATTCCCTCCCGTGTCTCGAGGCGGCGGGGAGGGTTCTCCCAGATCTTTGTGGTCGTCAATCCTCCTCCCTTGCTGTTGCCAGGGGATGCGGCTGGGCGAAGCCCGACC
>NC_041393.1:419426509-419438729 GCF_002162155.2 Triticum dicoccoides
ACGCAGTGTTGTGGTGTGGCGACATCGTTTGCGTGCAGTAGCGGCGCGCATGGGAGGCAGTTCAACTAGCAGCAAAGGGGCGGTGCGTGCCTGGGCGCAGAGGCCAGATCTGGTCGATAGGCGGCGCTGGCAAGGGCCGGAGACTACTGTCCTACCTCCTGACGGTGTTGGCTGATGGCGGCGGCGGTTCCTTGACTCGTGTTTGGTCCTTGCATTGTTTGGTGTCGATGCGGGTTGAGCACGTGTGCTCGCTGCGGTAGCGCGGCCCCCGTCGGACTGCACGAGACACAAGATGGAGGTGGCGCCCTCCCTTCTTCTGGGTCAGAGCCGGCAACGTGCGGGTGTCGGTGGTGTCGGTTGCACGTGCGGCCACGGTGGCTTTGACCTAGGGTATGTGCTCGGGTGGGCCAGTTCTAGGCCATGAGGCAGGATCGGGGTTGTCGCCCTGAGTAGGTGAGGGTGGGCTCGGTGCGGTTTGTGCCCGTGGAAGCTTTGTCATGACACTAATGCAACGTCGGTCTGATAGGCACCGATGGCCAGGAATTTGCGTCATGCGAGCTCGTCTCGGCCAACTAGAGGGCTTTGGCTAGGCCCTAATCAGCGGCGGCCATCGGCAGTCTCGGGCTCGTGTTCCCCTCAGTCCATCAGGACTGGATGGGGATGCAGGCGTCGACACGTCCTACTGTGGAGGTGTGGACCGAGACCTAGGGGCTGATGTCGGGTTAGAAGCGGAAGGAGTGCCCTCTATTTCTCCCAGCGGAGTTGGTTTGTTGTCATGTGGATGGTTGGTGTCTCGGACATGGACGCCACGGGCGATGGCCCTGATGGCACTTCACATGGTTGGATCTACGACAGGCACCATGGCGGCGATGGCGGCTATGCCTCTTGGTTGTGTGGGCGGCGAGGGATGCAGTGGTGGGTAGCTCAGGCTCGCTCTCTGTCCTTAATAGTAGTGACACCCAGATCTGGGACTGAAGGTTGGGTCACGGCGCGGTTATCCTAGGTGACTCATGGGGGGCATGGTTGAGCTATCGAGCAAAAGCTCCACGCTCTGGCACCGACACCGGCGGTGCCCATGGGTGTCGCTCTTCTCTTGAGGAAGTCGTTCTGGTTCTCCTCTCTATGTCAGGTTTCGTGTGAAGATCCTTATCCATCTCAGACTCGGCAGCGATGGTGCTTTGTGTTGTATTTCCTTCTGAGAGCATTGTCGTGGAGCTTAGATGTCCTTGGAAGTGTGTTGTGGCGTTGTATTCTAGGCTAACTATGTTATCTCTCGGTAGCGTAGACACGTGTGTTTATGTTATCCAGTTATCTTGGGATTTGCTTTGTAAGAGGGCTTCCTCACTGCAAAGTATCATTCGGCCGTGTATTTGATTTGTGTATTATTTATAATGCGGGACGAGAGCCAATTTTGAGTTATGCTCACTCCTTCATGATTCATTGGAGCTATTCGGTCATGAGATCAGTTCAATACTAAAAATGTGAATAACTGAAGTCAAAAGAAAAAACAAATGCTACAAACATCAAATGTGAATACGTTTATGTAGGCTGAAATAGAAGTATGATAAACATCTAGAATAGCATTCAGCCGTGGTATGAATATATTTTCTCCACTAATAGCATGGTTATTTAAGAAGATATGTTTGAAATTAACTGTAATTTCGCATATATATGTTTTGCCCTCAAAGAAATGCACACGCTCCAAAATCAAGCTGTTGGCCAAAATCAACCATACGATAAAATATCACTTGGGTTCTTATCTGGAGTGGTGACGACAGCGAGACCATTTGTGGGGACCACTCTTTTGTCAATTGGAAGGCGGTTTGCCACCCCAAGTCTCTTGGAGGGGCTCGGCATTGCAGATCGGGATCGCTTCGGCCATGCACTTAAAGCATCTCTAGCAGACCCTGTATAACACCGCGACCCGTAAAATAACCGCCAAAATACAGGTCCGCGTGGAAAATCCTGTCCAACCAGACCCCGCAAACGTGTACGACCCGTAAGATTTTTTGCGGGGCACGACATAATTCCTGTCCCAACCCGTGAAAACGCGGGTTTCCCCCTCGGCCCGTCGGCGTCCTGTATATAGCGGTAGAGGTTGGTGGGGGAGGGGGGACATTTTAGCCCACGCTTTTCCCCACCCACCGCCGCCCCTCTCCCCCTTGCCTCGTGCTTTTCCCGACCCCCCGCCGCCGGGCCGCCGACTATGATTTCGGCCAAACTAGCCGGTGGGATCACGCCGGAGGGCCGCCACACGCCCGAGCTTGCCCTCCGCCACTTCCTCTCGCGTCGGCGGGCCGGAAGGTTTGCAGATCGGTGGTCGTTCGACGCGGCGGCCGGATTTGGCATTTCCGACCATCGGTGGCTGCGCCAAGCCATGGATTGGTCGGGGAGCACCCCGTGCAGCCCCGACAAAGCCCCAGCGCCGCATGCAGGTACGGGTTCGTCCTGTAGCCGCCGCCGTCGGTTTGGCGGCATGCATTTGGTCGGCCGTCCGCCGGGCTCGATGCTCGCGCAATGGCTCGCCGGCTCGCCGATGCCGCTCATACAGTGCGACGAATGCACGCGGACACTGTTGCGGCTAACTTCTGGCACGCCGAAGCATCCCGGATGGGTGTTCTTCAAATGCGAAAATGACAGGGTATGTGTTGTTTCCATTCGGCTTTGTCAACGTATTCTTCGGTTCAATTTCGATAGCTCAATTTGAACATCGTCATGTGTGTAGAAAGATGGATGCTCATTTTGATTTTGGGAAGGAGAATACATTGATTTATTGATAGATGTTCGTGCACTCCTTAGTAGAATTGAGGCTAATGATGCAGCTGCATGTGAAACTAGAGAAGAAAGTAGAGGGAAAACAAGGTCTACTTTTTTAGAACCAAAGAAAAAGAATGAAGAATGCAAGATCAAGAATCCGCAGATCAACAACACATGCATGAAGAAGATATTGGTCCAACTAATGGGAGCAGTTATGGAAGTTGGATATCTTCTAAAATGTATAATTGTGGTTCTTGTTTTCTTTGGTCTTGCTATTCTAACAAAGATTTAATGATTTACTATGTATCCAATGTCGCTGAAGAAAATGAAAAAGCAAAAAAATGTATTTTTATGTGTGAAATTGAAATGCAAATTTTGGATTTGCGGGCCGGTGGGGGCAGGGCCCGAGCAGACCCCGCAAAGCCGACCTATAAAATAGCATATTCTGCAAATATCATTTTTTATGGGTCCATTTTACGGGGACTGACTCTGCCGCCGCCCGCTCTGGCCCTCAAAGTTGTTTTTCCGCGAACTGTATATGCGTTTTGCGGGTCGGCATTATACGGGGTCTGCTAGAGACGCTATTAGACTGTCCTAGCCATGGCTATGATGGATTGACCGGGTTCACTTGTGGGATGGTTCTCAGTTCCCATGTGAATCGTCAGATATGGCCCTTTTTAGGGCCTCCATGAAAATCTTCCTAGGCAATTGTAAGAAGCTTCCTTCTGGAAGGATAATTGGAGTGGGGTTGGTGCGCTTAGAGCATCTGCAGCCAGCCCCCCAGGACGGCCCTCAAGCCCCTTTTTTAGCATCGGCGGGTAAAAAATGCCTCAGCCAGGCCCCCGAAACATTATTTTGCGTCGGTATTAGCAATTTTTAGCGCCGGCACGCCCACCCCACACCCAGCCCCTTGGGGGCAGCTGGGGACGCCGACGTCTACTTTTTGCAGCAGTTGCCCCACTTGCCAGCCCCTCTCTCTTCCCTCTTCTCTCCTTTCTCTCTTCTCTCTCCTCTCTCTTTTCCTCAGCCGCTGCCCCACCTACCGTACACAGAGAGCTCGCGTGGCCGGCCACCGTCGCGGCCTCCTCCTCGCTGCCGCGCCTCCGCAGCCTCCTCCTCGCCCTTCCCTCGCCGGCCACCACGCAGCCCAGCTCGTCTCGCCCTCCGCGGCCGACGCGACCTCCTCTCGGCCTCACCTCGCCGGCCACCGCGCAGCTCAGCTCGTCTCGCCCTCCGTGGCCTCCTCTTGCCCTCCCCTCGCCGGCCACCACGGCCTCCTCGAGCTCATTGCCTGTGTCCTTCATCGCCCCGCGCGGAGCTCGCCCTCTCCTCCGCCGCCTCCAGCGCTCCCTACCCCGTCGAGGCACTTGGTGACCGTGTGGGCGCGGGGGCCACCGCCGCCATGGCGTCCACCTGCGTGGAGCGCGCGCTGGTGCGGGCAGGGCGAGCGGCGCCAGCAGCGGGGCCACGACACAGGCAGAGCTGCGCGGCGGGCGCGTGCGCGACCGCGGGCAGGGTGATGCGGGTGCTGTGGAGCGGCGCGGCAGGTGGGCGTCGGGGAAGCAGTGGCAAGTGGGCAGCAGGGCAGCACCGCAGCGGCGCTAGCAGCGGCGGCGGCGAGGGCAGTAGCCAGCAGTAGGCAAGCGAGCGGGAAGGCGCGACAAGCGGAGGGACAGCGAGGGCAGTAGCCAGCAGTAGCACCCTTCCTCCTATGCGCGTTCAAGGCCGTGGCCAGCGAGCGACGGTGCGAGCCCTGCCCCTCAACGAGTGGGCAATTTTTCACCCCCGGGCGAAAATGTTTCGCCAGCAACCCCCCAAGGGGCGAAAAAATGCCTCCTAGGGGGCTCAACGGCTGGAGATGCTCTTAGTCTTTGTAGTTCACAACTATTTGCCATCACGAAGCTGTATAATGTGATGATGCACAACGAGATTTTCAATGACAACATGATTCACTTTGTTGCACGTTTGTGCATGCTAGAATTTCTTCTGAATTTCATTTACTTGGCGACCATTATCTCCCCCATTTCTCCTGGACCTGCTTCAGTCGAACTTCATTTCCTGGATTCAGGTTCCAAGTGGGGAATACACTACGAGCTCCGCCTACTTTGCTCAGTTCATTGGGTCTCGCTACAAATTCCTGATGGGAAAGATTTAGCGTGACTAAACGGAACCAAAATGCAGGTTGTTCTCCTAGTTAGTGCTCCACAACAAGATCCTCACCGATGATAATCTGGCCTTGAAGGGCTTGCAACATAACCCTATATGACATCTCTACTTGATTTCAACCGAAACGGTCACCCATCTATACAAGGACTACCCTTTCACCTCCGTCTTCTAGTCCCTGGTGCTCTCACGGATGGATGTCTCCCGAATCTGGGTATAGTGGCTACTTACCCCTATATCGATGCCTGGTGGGAGGATATCCTCAAGGCCTCCAACAAAGACACTAGGTGGCATCATAGAGTCCACATCATCTACACCACATGGACTGTTTGGAAAGAGAGGAAGCGCCATATCTTCAATGGCATACGAATGACATACATCAAGGTGGTGCACCTCACCATGGGGGCCATCGTGCAGCAAGACTTAGCCTTAATTAGACCTAGAGTTAACCATATGAATGAGTAATACGCATGTGGTGATATGAAATTTGGGGTTCTAACATGTCCCCCAAATGGTGAGGCCATCGTGCAGCGAGACTTAGCCTTATTTTAGACCTAGAGTTAACCATATGAATGAGTAATACGCATGTGGTGATATGAAATTTGGGGTTCTAACATGTCCCCCAAACATGCCACTTTGTAAATTATTTCACCCTTCTTGACGATAAGGTACGATCTACATGGGCGAGTTAGCGCGCCATTCTCCTGGATTTGTCCGTATGACAGGTTCCTCTACCATGGCAACATTTTTCTCTGCCATGGTAGCGCTTTTGGTTAGTGTTGTTGTGACTTTCGGGTGTCGTTGCCCATTTCGCTGTCATGGCAGTATTTTCTGCTGCCATGGCAACACTTTTGCCGAAAGTCTTGGTGGGTGGAGCTGGGACGCTGACACGAGGTGGGACGAAAGCAAGCCGGATACAAGGGATGCCTCCATGACGAGTGGCGGCGGTTATCCCATCGGCAGTAGTCGGGCCACGACGACAACAATGTCATAGGGGAATGTGATTGTGATGAGCTTGACTCACCAAGTGTTTGCTTTAGGCAGTAGTTGTATAAGGGATGTTAAAGGCGGTGTATAGGAGCTCCTGTGGAGTTTCCCGCGATGAATGATGGCAGAGAAGGAAGCCGCTGTGGGCCACCAAAGAAACACGGGATGAGGCACCATGCTGATTGGAATTATATGCCAAAAGGTGAGGGCCAGACGGAGGAGGATGAGTTCTTTCTCAGAGGAGACGATTCTAGGCGCACTGATAAAGTGATTGTGCTCGGATGAGGGGAAGTAGGCTTGGACCACCTTTGACGAGGCATCAAAATCCGCAACATGCTTAACATGGACCTAATCTTCCATTTCATCCCGCTGCCTAAGGTTGAATTCCCCCGTGGCTAAGGGGTGCGGTTGGGGCTCGGCTATGTGTTACTCGTAGCAACATGAAAGATAACGTCACTTAAAGGAATGCCCGAGTAGACCGGCCCAGTAACCGTTTTCTTCATTTCTCCACCCATTTTTCATTTTTTTCACATTTTTATGTTTTATTTTATTATATTTTCATAAAAAATAAAATACATATACTGCAGAAACAAATAGAGAAAGTTTGAAAAAATTTGTCCACTGTTAAAAAATGTTGATAGTGATTGTAACAAAAAATGTTCACGTATTTCAAAAATTGTACGTGATATTATAAAAAATGTTCAAAGTGTATAAAAATAGTTCCTAATGTATATGACAAATGTACACGTAAAAGAGTATGCATCAAAACATATCTTTGAAAAGCATTAAAATGTATTTAGAATATGTTAAACATGTATGGAAAAAATGTTCCTGATGTATAAAAAAATGTAATGTCTAATAAAAAGTAGACATGAAAACATGTATTTTGAAAAAAGATATTACTCATTGTATTTGTTTTAATCATTTATTTTAAAATTACTAAACATGTACAAAAAATATTCGTGTGTATACAAAAAATGTAAGAATAAAAATAATATATTTTAAAAATGTTGATTCTGTATTTTAAAATGTTAAACATGTCTAATTTTGTTGCATACGTATACAAAAATGTACAACATGTATGAGAAAAGTAGACATCAGAACATACAATATATAAATAATAATAATTATTTGTTAAAAAATGTTAAACATGCATAATTTTTTTATGTACACAAAAAATATACATTATGTGTGAAAAAAGTAGACATGTGCTCAAAAAAAGGAAAAAGAAAAATCTTGTGCAAAAACGTTTCCTCTTGTATACAAAAATATAAAAATGTGTATGAAAAAAGTAGGCATGAACAAAAAACAAAGGAAGGATAAAAATCTGATAAGAACCAAAAAAGAAAAAAGAAAACAATAGAACAAAGAAAAAGGAAAAGAAATATGGAAAAACAAAAAAAATGGATGAAACCAAGAAAAAATAAACAAAAGAAATATAAAAATAAGAAAAATCAATGGAAAATGGTGAAACACTCTGAAACCAATTAAAACAGAAAGAGAAAAAACCAAAGGATAAAAGACAAAAGAAAGAAGGAAAAAACCGATCAGTCTAGCACTGTACATGAAAGAAGAAGAAAAAACTATAATAAGGCGCAAGTGGGCGAATTAACAACGACCGAGCGAACCAGCGGCCGAGCGAGAAAACAAGTTAATGGACCGGCCCATACCTGCAGACTCTAGAGGCGATAGTTACAACATCTCGCAATAACATGTCGTAATAGGTGAGAGCTCCTAATTGGCGTCGTATGTGCCAGTTAGGGAACTGGCCGTCACGCATCTCCTGCTCATGGCGGTCCCATTAAATGTCGCGAGCGTTGGCTCGGTTCCTAGATCGCTCGCTCAAAAATAAAGTTCCTGGTTCGCTTTGTTTTTTATTTTCTTGGTTCACTCGGTTCGGTCGGTTCCTCGGTTGCCGGCCATTGTTGACCGTTGACTAGGCCAGGTTGACCGTTGACCTTTCAAAAAATTCAAAGAAAACATGAATTTGAAAAAAATGCAAGCAATTTAAAAATTCACAAACTAGAAGAAATAATAATTCTGGAAAAAGTTCACAAATCTTAAATAAATCACAAATTCAGGAAAAAGTTCTAAAAAATAGGAAAATCAAGAATTTGAAAATTTTCTTGGAATAAAAACATCACTAATTTTAAAAAATCACAAAAACTGAGATAATGTTCATGGAATTTGAAAAAAAATCAAGTTAAAAAAAATCACGTATTCAAAACAAATCCGTGGATTTTAAAAAAAATCAGCATTTGATGGTAAAATGTAAAAAAGTGAAAACAATTAACAAATTTAATGAAAAATGTTCACAAAAATTCATTATTTTGACAAAAACTTCACTACTTTGAAGGAATCTTTCAAATTTGAAAAAAAACATGTATTTTGTTTTTAGAAAAAGACCAGAAAACTAAACAAAACTGATCCAAACAAACAAAAAAAGAGAAAAAGAATACTGGCTGAAAGCTTTTAGAAGCTTCCCAAAAGTGGCCTGGAATCTTCTGGAAACTTGCCAAAACCAGCGACCGAACTCCACTCGAATGCCTTGAACTGGGGCGGACCACGGGGACTTGATTGAGCCGAGGGTGTGCGCCATGTTGAGAGAACACCTATAAAGGGATCATGATAAGTGATATATAGCTCTGGTGACGTGGTTGTTCCGTGGGAGCTGAGGAAAAATGTTCTTGTTTAATCAGGAGAACTGAGGATTCGGTCTCTGAACGATACGGTAAATGCCCACACACGTTAACCACCAGGAAGCACTCGCTTTGCTGAAAACTAAGAGAAACAGAGCTCCTTTGACCATTCATTCAGCAAAAGAGTTTAAACATATACTAGTAGTATTTACTCACTATAATTATTTGAATAAAGAAAACATAAATTGGAAAAAGCATACACAAAAACCACAAATTGAAATAAATATTATTTTAAAAAGGTTTGTACCAACTAAAAAAATTCACAAAATGGAAAAAGTTCATGAATTTTCAAAAAGTTCATCAAATTGGGAAAAGTTCATTGAATTTTAAGAAAGTACATATTTTTTAAAAAAGTTCATCAATTTTGAAAAAGTTCATCAAATTTTAAAACAATAGTTCATCAAATTAAAAAAAGTTCATTGCTTTTGAAAAAAGTTCACCGAATGTGAAAAAAAGTTCACTGAATTTTGAAAAAGGTCATCGAATACTTAAAAGTTCATCAACTTTTCAAAAAAATTCATTGAATTTGAAAGAGTTCATCAAATTTTAAATTCTTCATCAAATTTGAAAAAACGTTCATCGAATTTGAAAGAGTTCATTGAATTTTAAATTCTTCATCAAATTTTAAAAAATGATCATCAAATTTTGAAAAAAAGGGCATCAAAGTTGGGAAGAGTTCTTCAAATTTGGAAAAGTTCATCAATTACAAAAAAGTTTATCAATTTAAAAAAGAAGTTCACGAATTATAAAAAAAGCATACATTAAAGAAAACAAAAAGAAGAACAAAAAAGGATAAAAAAGTAAAAGGAAAAAATAAAATAACAATCCAAACTTAAACAACAAGAGAAAAGGAGAATAATCGATCAACGAGCCTAGTTGTTGGAAGGAAGCGCTCGTCAGGAAATGGTTGTGGGTTTGAAACCCGATTCTTGGAAAAAATACTATATGGGCCGTCCCAGCGCGAGGCGCCTGCAGCGCCAAATAAGATTTGCTGGGAGCAACTAATTAACGAGCGCTTCTTCGGGAGCCTCGCAATGATCAGCGCCATTTGGCACGCTCTCAGCCATTTGTCATGCGTCGCACTCTGGGCGCTTCCTCCGGATTTTTTTTATTTTTCCGCACGCGTTTTTGGCTTTTTAAAACGGTTTTTTTGGGTTTTTTTTACGTTTTGGTTTTCCACCGGTCTTCCCTAGCTTTTCGACAAAAAAAAAATCGTAAAAAAAATTTGCGCATAAAAATGCATTTTTTTTGCAGAGGCACAGCCGTGCCTCTTGGAAATGAAAAAAAACATTTTCTATTTTTTTCCCTTTTGCGAGAGACACGGTTTTGCTTTTGCGGGAGGCACGGTTGTGCTTTCACGAGAGTCACGGCCGTGCCTCTTGGAAACGAAAAAATATGTTTTTTGTTTTTTCTTTCGCGAGAGGCACGGTTTTGCTTCCGGGAGAAGCACGGTTGTGCTTTCCGAGAGCCACGGTTGTGCTTTCGCGAGAGTCACGGTCGTGCCTCCTCGGAAACAAAAAAAATGCATTTCCTGTTTTTTTTCTTTCGCAAGAGGCACGGTTTTGCTTCCGTGAGAGGCATGGTTGTGATTTCGCCAGAGCCATGGGCGTGCCTCTTTCGGAAAGGGAAAAAATCCGTGCTCCCGATTCAGTTTTTTTGTCCGGTTTTTTCCGTGAAAAAAGTTCGTCAAAACCTATCAACAGGGGATCTAGTTTTGAAGATCTTGACGCGTGGAATCGAACGGCGAAAGCGATTCGAGATATGGACGCACGGTTTAAGAGACAAAACGTTTTGAATAAACAAAACTACGAAAAAGAGAAAACTCTCAGGTTGCGACAAGTGGCGCACATGCAACGCGCCACTTGTCGGGAAAGAAGTTGGAGTGATCTCCGCAAGGAGTACTATTTAATTAGTGATTTCGCCTGTTTCCGGTGGCGGAGAAGAAAGTCATCAAGGGCCAGCGGATAAGCAGGGGTAAGGAAATGGATCTCACCTATTAAGCCCACGGTAAAGCCCATACAGAAATCCCAAAACAAATCCAACACAAACAAACGACCCCTCAAAAAAACAAATCCAACACAAACTCAGATTCCTTGAACCCTTCGATCTCCATGGAGGGATTTTCCTTCCAGTCCCCCGCCGTCGATGCCGCCGCCGCCGCCCGCTACCCCGCCTCGGTAATCATTGGCAAAGAGGCACGCTTCGACGATGACAAGGGAAAGAATGCCACTACCGCTGAAGCCATGACGAGCACCGGCCACACCGTCGGGGTCACCTTCCACCTCGCCTATCCTCCGGCCGTCTCCCACTTCTGCGTCCATGGCCCTAGACTCAAGCGCGAGGATTTCGAAGGTGTGCCCGTGTGGTCGTCTCCGCTCAGAAAGACCTCGTCCTCCTCCGCCTGGCCCTCACCTTTGGCCCAAGAATTCCAAACGGCGCCTCTGGATCGCCCGACCGTGTGCTCCACGAGTACTTCGTCTACGAGGCCCGCTGCGGCATGGCGTCGCTGAAACTCATCCCGGTTCTTCATACTAAATATGAACCAATGTCTACCTGCATCGTGCCCAGTGATGATGGGGAATTCCTCATCGCCGCTTTCCTCTGTACGAATCACGTCTTCGAAGAGGACCGCTGCATCTTCTCGTCCAAGACGGGGAAGTGGAGCAGCTGCGAACGTTTGGAACTCAAGCGACCGCCGGAGATCAACTATAACGACCTGCCCAGGCGAACCGACAAAGTGATCGTGCTCGGAGGAGGCGAGGTAGGTTTGGTCGACCTCCGGCGGGGCATCAAAATCTGCAACGTGCTGGACGCGGACCCAGTCTTCCGTTTCATACCGCTACCCAAGGCTGAATTCTTCCATGACAATGACAATTGGGACGACTCGCAGCCGATCCGGGACGTCGTCGTCTGCGATGGCTTCATCCAGCTTGTCGAGATAGATCGCCGTTTCAGGCAGGTGCTTGGCGTGAACAATAAAAAGAAGAGCTGCAAGAAGATGACCAGCGATTTTGACGAGAACACAGATATTATCTACGACTCGGAGACCCTCGACCGCAATTATGCCCGTCGCGAACTCATTCCTGTCCCTGATGGCTGGAAGATCCGGACATGTTACAGGCACAAATCTTGGGACTATTGGCTTAAGGGGCACATTGTTGATGTTGATGGCTCGTTTGATTATGTGCCCGATCTGTCGGATGGCGGTGCCGGAAAATATGCATTAAGGGACCTCGCGACAGCTTACCCGGCCCTGAGCATTGTTCCTTCAGAAGATGTTGTTTACCTCACGTCCAAGGTGAAGTCTGATGACACCAAGGCCTGGATGGTTGCTCTTCACCTCAGAAGCAAGACGCTGGAGGTACTTGGACCATATTCTGCAAGTTATTTCAAACGGCCCAGGTTCCTTGTCTCTGCATTTTCCGAATATCTGAATACACCTCCAAATCAGGTTCCTGCGTAACGTTGTTCCATAAACTTTTCCTCACAATAATACGGATTTATATTTTCCAAGCTCTCCATTATTTACTTGACCTGATGACATGCCCTCCCTCCCTCTCTCTCTCTCTCCCTCCCTCCCTCCCTCCCTCCCTCCCTCCCTCTCTCTCTCTCTC
>NC_041393.1:419439003-419440149 GCF_002162155.2 Triticum dicoccoides
CTTAGTGCTCCAAAATATATTTGTGATATGCCTAATGGCTTCTGCATTACATGATGTATGCTGCTCCTCTGAGGAAACAATGAAGCTATTTCCGTTTCAGATTACATATTGCCCTGTTTTATCCGAGCGTCTTCATCGTTATGACTGGGTCAGGTGTACAATATAATATTTCTATTTGTCGATTTGTTTTATCCTGGCATAGTGCTCAGCGCGTGCGGATTTGTTTTTCTCTGGTTTTGAGTTTTTTCGCAGACGAGGCGCTTTGTGTGATTAAATATAAACTGAGGGATTTTTCTGTGAAAGAACATGCCACGTCAGCCCCTACCAGGAAGGGCCCGCTGGTCAGTTTCCCCGTCAATACATGTTTATACACTGTTTAGTCCGTTCTGCAGCTGCTCGGCCCAGACTTGATACTGACTCGTAAAAATTACCAAAGTTTGTCCCAATCCGCACGTATTGCCCCAATTATGGTACTTCCATGCAATTAACTCCCATTTTCGGCATTGCATCCAACCACACAAGACGTTGCTTTCCATGATGCCTTGTGAGCTAAGGGCCATGGAGATGGTTCATTCCTAGCAAGCAAGCTACATACTGACCTAGAGAATTCCTGATCTCTCCTCACG
Organism: Triticum dicoccoides; assembly: GCF_002162155.2. NCBI lineage: Eukaryota > Viridiplantae > Streptophyta > Magnoliopsida > Poales > Poaceae > Triticum > Triticum dicoccoides. Next base: position 419,439,630 of record NC_041393.1, read on the forward strand.
CGCACTCACATCTGTAGTCATGGTGAAAGAGAAGTTGTTGTACGAGATGGCTGCGGTGATCATGCTGTTGTTGTTGCCAGGGACGAAGCCAGGAATCCCACATAGAGGGGGGCAATGGAAAATATCAAACGTTGGAGGGGGCGAAACACAACAACTAAGAGATTTTGTGTTGATAACCTAAGAAATATAGGGGTGATTTTAGCAAAAAAAATTGCAAGGGGGGGGGGCATGGCCCCAGCACGCCCCTTGGCTCCCTCACTTGCTGCTGCTGACCCCGGCAGCCGCCGGAGGTGTGCACGACGCGGCCGACCCCATCAGAGTTTCATGCGATGCTTGGCAGAGTGGATACCACTTCCAGCCGTGAAGGCACTGGATGAACGATCCGAACGGTAAGCGCATCGATGTCTTGTTCTTTTCCGCACAAATTATCGTCCGACCCCTAGTTCTTTCCGGAGTTGTATCTGCTCCGTACACCGATCGACCACACTGCACAACTATCCACTAAAAGTCTCTAGAGCAG
>NC_041393.1:419440462-419443989 GCF_002162155.2 Triticum dicoccoides
GCATTCCACCGATCTCGAGGACAATCCCCAGTCCCGGCCCATTTCTTTGCTGCTGCTAAAAACCTTGATTGCAACTGGAGTACATGGGAAAATGTGACCAGATTCTGAATAAAATGTGCTCAGATTCTGAATAAAATTCATAAGTTCTTCCTTGAACCTTTCGATCTCCATCAACCGAGAGATACTTGGACCATATACTGCAAGTTATTTCAAACAGCCCAAGTTCCTTGTCTGTGCATTTTCCGAATATCTGAATACACCTCCAAATCAGGTTCCTGTGTAACATTGTTCCATGAACTTGTTCTCACAATAATACGGATTTATATATTCCAAGTTCTCCGCTATCCCTATTGGTGCAGAGAGGCATGTCATCAGGTCAAGTAGCTCGACTTTTTTAACTGAATACTGTACATCTATACTGAATTTAGTGTCTCCTTGTATTGGCTGAAACAATTCGTGATGTGCCATAGATATACACTTAGGTGCCCAGTCGCTCACAAATATATTTGTGATGTGCTTATTGGCTTCTGCAGTACAGGATATGCTCCTCCTCTTGAGAACACAATTTGCGTTCCTGTTACCCGTAGTAAATTGGGTAGCCGGATATCTGGATTTGTCATCATGCATGAGAGATTCAGAATTCTTAGAAATAAACCAAGCTTGAAGCTATTTTCAGATTACATATTGCCCTGTTTTGTCCTAGTTTCTTCATCTTTATGGCTGTGTCAGGTGTGCAATACAATATTTTTATTTTTCGATTGCCATGTTAACTTGGTAGCTGCTAGGCCGACTGTATCCATTGCAATCCAGCGAACAAACCCTCCTAAACTTGCCTACCGAACATACATACATTCAGAGTAAAAACAAACGAAAGGCAATGGAAGAAAACAGCTCTGCTTAGAGCAACTCCAACGCGCCGACCCATTTCGTCTGCGGGCGTTCATTTGTGTCAGCATGGACAAAAAAATCGGCCCAACGTGCCGACCCAAACGAACGCGCATCCGCTTTTCCTCCGCCTGTCGACTCATTCCCGGCCCATTTTTTGAGCCGGATTTGCATCGGCGCGGACACGAAACGGACGCGCGTGGCGCCCGCCTCCTCCTTCCCCTGGCTCGCTAATCGGTGGCACATTGGCCATCCTCTTCCACCCCAAGATCGGCAGCAAACCCTTCGCCCACCTCCGCCGCGTCGCCGCCGCCACCCATTTTCCGGCGCCACTGCCAGCAGCCGGCGCCGACACACCTCTTTCCAACGTCGCCACTGACGCCACCTCCCACGTCGCCCCCACCACCGTCTCGCTGCCAGCGCACCGAAGCTTCCTACCCCCACCACCCGACGCCGACGCAAGCAGGAAGCCGCCTCGCCGCCCCGGCACGCTCGTCAGACGCCTCCAGGGCAGCAACCTGGTCCAAGGGAGGCGCACGTCTCCTCACCGGCTGGCTCCTTCGTCAACGCCCACAAGCTGTTCGACAGTTTACCAAGGTACAAAATGGACTCCGCCGACAAGTTCTTCTTTCACAATTTTCTTTGCGACTGCGATGATTCCTCATCCGATGAGGAGGAGGAGATCTTGGCTGCCGTGTTGGTCCATCACCACCTTAATAGCCAACGGCCGTTGTTCCGTGGCTCCATCCTGGGGCACCTTTCGGCGTTGAATCGGAACTGAGAGAGCGGTCATTTCCTTCTTTGGAAGGACTACTCTGACACAACCAGCCCGTTGTTCACACATCAGAAATTCCGGTGGCGTTTCCTTATGAGTAGGCATCTTTTCAACCGTATTAGAGAGGGGGTAGTCGGATACGATGACTATTTCAAGTGCAAAGAGGATGCATTTGGAAAGATTGGCTTCCACTGCAGCCGTCTGGATGCTTGCATGCGGAGTGTCCGGTGATCTCATTGATGAGTACGTCCATATGGGCGAGTCTACATGTCTAGATTCCACGTACAAGTTCTGCAGGGTTGTGATTGCTGTGCTTGCCCCTAGGTACTTGAGAGAGTTGATTGCTGAAGATACAGCCTGGTTGTTGGTGTTGAATGCCAGTAGAGGATTCCCAGGGATGGTTGGCAGCATAGACTGCATGCACTGGGAGTGGAAAAACCGCCCTTCTGCTTGGCAAGGGCAGTATAAGGGCCATGTCAGGGCTTGCACTTTCATACTTGAGGCCGTGGCCTCACAAGATCTCTGGATCTGGCACTCTTTCTTCGGCATGTCCGGATCGCACAATGATATCAACGTGCTTCAACGCTCGCTGGTGTTTGCAAGGCTTGCCGAAGGCAACAATTCGCCGGTGAATGTTACCATCAACGGCCACAACTACGACAAATGATACTACCTAGGTGACGGTATCTATCCTCAGTGGACCACTATTATGAAGACAATCCCCAACCCTGTCGGAGAGAAGAGGAAAAGATTTGCTCAAGAGCAAGAGAGTGCTAGGAAGGACATCGAGCGTGCCTTTGGTGTTTTGCAATCTCGATGGGGCATCGTTCGGTATTCTGCTAGGACTTGGAGCACGAAGAAGCTGTGGGAGGTGATGACTGCTTGTGTGATCATGCACAATATGATCGTAGAAGATGAGCATCCGGAGCGTATCTACGATCAAGGGTTTCAGTTTCAGGGTGAGAATGTTGTGTCTGAGCATGGAGGAGCGGCAACGTTCGAACACTTCACCCAATTTCATCATGACATGTGTGATTGGGAAAACTCACATGCAATTGCAAAATAATTTGGTTGAGCATACGTGGGCTCATGTTGGCAACCAATAGATGTATCTTTTTTATTCGGCTTGCAAAACTATGTGACACTATTTTATTTTCATTCGGCTTGTAAAACTATGCTATTTATTTGGTTTGGAACTATATGTTTGCTTGTGAAAATTTGTGCATATTTGTTGAAAAAGCGCAGCCAGCCGTCCACACCGGCAAATATGGGTCGGCGCGCCGGGCGCACTATCGACCCAAATCTCAAACCTGACGGAAATCGAGCGGGTTACCGGCTCAAACGAACAAAAAACGGACAAAAACGCCGTCCGTTTAGGTTGGCGTGTTTGAGTTGCTCTTATAACAGCTAACTACAGCATGTGTAAAGGACACACTCAAGGGATCCCTTGCGTGCTGTGGCCAAATTTCGTGTTTTGACCCTTTTTGGAAAGAAAATCGGGATCTGACCCCAGTTCAGAAAAATTTCGGGATCTGACCCTTTTGCCTACCGCCGGAGGGCCTGGCGGTAGGATTGCATGCCCTACCGCCATAGTCTACGGCGGTAGGCCATTTGACGGCGACTGACCGCCGCTAGCAGCCGCTGACGTGGAAAAGGGCCTATCGCCATCCCCAACGGCGGTAGGTTACTGGAGCCTACCGCCATAGCCGCTGGCGGTAGGGTCCTGTGTTCTGGATAAGGTGGGGAGGGGCTGGTTTGTGGGCCCCACCACCACTCTTCTTCCCCACTCATCTTCTTCCCCGTGCTCAGCTCCTCTCCCCCTCACAACCCCCCCCCCCTAGATCCACTCCATTTGCTTGGGATTTCA
>NC_041393.1:419444388-419568013 GCF_002162155.2 Triticum dicoccoides
AAGGTACCTCCCCCATTCCCCCTTCTTTTGATTGGTTGAGATCTTTGTTTTGTGTTGATTTGGTCAATTTATTGCAAACCCTAGGTGTTGATGTTGTTGTGTGCATTTATGATGCATTTATGGCTAGGGTTGTGGTTATGTTAGGGGTTGGTGTTGGGGTTAGGGTTAGGGATGTTGGGTGGTTATGTTGGTGGTTATATTGGGGGTTAGGGTTATAGTGGTTATGTTAGGGGTTATGGTTAGGGTTAGTGGTTAAATGTTAGGTTAACTTTAGTATGAATAGTAGTTATGCAAAATTTCGTTCATTTGTCCATTTGTGTTGGTTGGATGACATATATGGATTGATTATATTCTTCCCATTTTCTTAGATGCATAAGCTCGTAAACGTTCATTATTTGGACAAGTTGACATTTATGCTTGGAAATGACGATGAAGGGGAAGAGGCTATGATTTTTGACACAAGTCCAAGCTTTGATGATCTTGTAGTTTAAGTGAGAAGCGTCTTACATTGGAATGACCCAAATGCCGAGGTTAAGCTTATTGGGAGGTATGACGTTGGATTGGGAGTAAAGTCCCGATTAAAGAGTATGCCCATCACCTCCCAATTGCATTGGAATGTGTACAAGGAAAAAGTAGACGCATCACAAGACAAGTCTCTTGAGATCTTTGCCACAAAGGTTGATCCTCCTCCTCCTTTGCAAATTGATCTCAACCGCAATGCATCCTCCCCCATGCATGATGATAGTGCGGAGGTGTATGTCCCCAATTCTTCTAGCCAACCACCAAGTAGCCAACCCAATGAAGATCATATCAACGCTAGCGCCATAGTACTCCGTCATGATGCTATTCCTCATGTTGAAGAAGATGCTATTCCTCATGTTGATGATGATGCTAGTGTTGCTCTAGAGGAGGATGTTTACTCGGAGAATGAAGAGATCCATTACAATCCAATTGGTAACTTGGATGTCATTGTGCGGCAACAAGACATGGACCCCACCTTATCCAGAACACAGGACCCTACCGCCAGCGGCTATGGCGGTAGGCTCCAGTAACCTACCGCCGTTGGGGATGGCGGTAGGCCCTTTACCACGTCAGCGGCTGCGAACGGCGGTCAGTCGCCGTCAAATGGCCTACCACCATAGACTATGGCGGTAGGGCACGCAATCCTACCGCCAGGCCCTCTGGCAGTAGGCAAAAAGGTCAGATCCTGAAATTTTTCTGAACTGGGGTCAGATCCCGATTTTCTTTCCAAAAAGGGTCAAAACACGAAATTTGGCCGCGTGCTGTCTAGGCCGACTGTACCCAAAAAGAGAAGCGGCATGCATACCTGTCAACCAACACGTTGCCGCAGTTAAATCTCTTTAGGGTCCCCTGCCTTCAAAGCATGGCATCCCGTTGCATGGACCGCCTATTTCCTCCCTTACCAAGCCACGGTGATCTCCAAGCATCCAGAGAGTAACAACAGAACACAGTGTCAAAGATTGTGCTTGTGTGCGTGACATAGAAAAGGAGAGATGCCGACGACGTACTGGGGCCCAATCATCGTGGCGGTGGTGCTGTTCATCCTGCTCTCGCCGGGGTTCCTGTTCCAGCTGCCGGCGAGGGTGAGGGTGGTTGAGTTCGGCAACATGGGTACTAGCGGCTTCTCCATCCTCGTCCACGCCATCCTCTACTTCTGCCTACTCACCATCGCGGTTGTGGCCATCGGAGTGCATGTGTATGCCTCCAAACCCGGTCCAGTAGGGTAAATGTGTGCGTGCTCTCCGGCCATTCATGGGGTGTTGGTGGTGATACTTGGATTCCTCTGATTTGTTTGCTTCTCTTTCTATCTTTTTTTAAACAAGCTCTTTCTATCTTTTGGGCACAAAACTAAGTGAGAAATGAAAATTATACTCGTATATGTATACATTGTGTTGTTTGGAAAGACGGCATGCATGATGCATCCACGAAATTTGAGCAAATTGGTTCCTATTGATTTTTCTTCCCACTCGAGGTCGGAGGATCGGTCTATTTCTTAGGAGACCCGGTGAAGAGTCGAGCGCTCCTTTCTTCAATGGCGTCCGGTGTCGCGTCACCTCGACAACCCTTCTTCCCCTCGCCGGCGGCTGACGTTCAAAATTTGGGATTGTTTCGTTTCGTCCATTAACATGTCTGCCAGCCCGTTGGTCCAATCGGCAAACCAGAACAGAAAATGACGCCCGAGCTAACGAAACATCGTCTCACGATTCTACCATCCCCCTCGGTTCTCGCGCCGCCCCTCACACGCGACACAAAGAGCGACCTGACCCTAGCCCCGCCGCCGCCACCCCCTCCCTACTGTTGTCCTGTGTCTTTGTATGAGGGGGAGGGGGGCTAGAACCAGGGTAGACGCCCCAAATGGAGTTGGCAGCATCAATCTCGTCTGGCGGTGGCGCCACAGGTGTTGGTGAAAGGACCACGATGTCGCCTAGAGGGGGGGTGAATAGGTGTTTTAAAATCTTTTACGGATTTGGCTATATCCTAATGCGGAAATAAACTAAGCGGATACTTTTCAAGCACAAATCCTAAATATACTAGGCTCACTAAGTGCACCAACAACTTAGCATAAACAAGATGAGAACAACAGGATATGAGTAAGCACAAGTAAGTCACACAAACTTACTCAGTGTATATCACGAGGTATGGAAATGAATAATACACACAACCACAAGTAAGCAATACAAGCTTACACAAATTGTATCACAATATATGGAATTTAATGATACAAGCAAACTCAAGTAAGTTACACAAACTTACTTGAGCAATATCACAATATATGGAAGTTTATAACACAAGTTAGCAATTCACACTTAATCACAATGTATATCAATAGTAGAAAGTCTGAATTGCGGAATATGAAGTGTAGGCCTAAATAATCTCTACAAGGAGATGGCCAACACAATATAATCAACCACCACAATATAATGAGGACAATAAGATATAGTGAATGCACGGTCAAATGACCAAAGTCAACCACAAGTAAGGAGTTAGGGTTAGGGATAACCAAAGTCACGGAGACGAGGATGTATCCCGATGTTCACTTCCTTGGAGGGAAGCTAGTCACCGTTAGAGAGGTGGATGTTACCACGAAGGCACACCAACGCCACGAAGGCTCACCCTATTCTCCTTGAGATATCACCACGAAGGCAATTCTCAACCACTAGTGGTAGACCTTGAGGCGGCCTCCAAACCTTCACAAACTTTCCGGGGGACAAATCACAAGTTGATTCCTCACCGGAGCACTCCTACCGCCTAGGAGTCTCCAACCTCCAAGAGTAACAAGATCAAGGGGGAAATGCTCAAGACTTGCTCAAATCACGAATTGCTTTGGTCACAAGAGGGAGAGGGAGAGGATCTATCTTTTGATTGGAACAACTCTCAAGAACACTCACTAATCTCTCCGGGATCTAAGATTTGGTGTAGGAGAAGTGAGAGGGAGCCACTTGTGTTCTTGGGACAATTTGGGATGAAGTGCTCAACCCTCCCCCGGAGTGGGAGAGGGATATTTATACCCCCAAAGAAAATAGAGCCGTTTCCCGCAGTTGTTGACCTGCCCGGATGATCTGGACGCATACCCGGATGATCCGGGCAATGCCCGGATGATCCGGGAAGGTCAATATACAATGTGGTGAAGTAGATACCCGGATGTCCGGGGACATAGCCGGATGATCCGGGCAATTCCCGGATGATCCGGGTGGGTAGCCGGATGATCCGGCTAGCGGAATAAACTTCTGTGATGAATTTTACGAATAACCCGGATGATCCGGGCAGGAACCCGGATGATTCGGGCAAAGCCCGGATGATATGGGAGAGGACCCGGATGATCCGGCCAAACCAAACTGCTGCAGCCTAGAAACTGAAACAGGCACAACTTTTACATCCGGACTCCGATTTTGATGATCTTGGGCTCGTTTTGAAGCTATGAAAAAAACCCAGGTCCTCACATAGAGAACAACCCAAGATGAACCAAAATGGAGGATGCAAAATATGCAAAGGTTTTATCATGTATTTGGGTAACCTATTTGGCTTTGGATTTTCTTTGGTATATAGGATATGAGTGGAATTGTGTAGAGAAGATGTTGACTTGAGCAAATCTATCATGAACCCCTTTGATCCCCTCTTAATAGTGCGGGATCCCTATAACTCAAGAATCATAAAAGGTCTACACTACATAGCTATCAATAATCCATTCTTGAGTGTATGTGTTCTTTCGGTGTTCATCACTCCACAACACTAACGTCGAAGGAACTAATACCTTTGACTCGAGCCTTTCACTTGAGCTTGAAGTTGAAGTTTCTTCTTGGATCAAGTTGAATGGCAAGACATTGGTGAAGTCTTCAAGTAGCTCCCCCATACACAATGTGGGAAGCTTTGCTTTGTATTTATCTTCATGTGTCCATCATGTGATCATCCACAAGCTTCAAGCATGTAATCCTTCGGGATAGTTATCTTGAACTTGCCCTTGTCAACCATGATCATCAACACTTGATGTCATGCTCTCATAGACACTTGAAATATCTCTCTCGATGCGAGCCCATGAGAATCTCCTCTCAAAAACATAGGCAACACATAGTATGGGTTAGTACACAAAGTGCAATTGACAAATTCTTACCATACCACAAGATCTCACGTGGCACATGATTTGCGCTTGTGTGTTGACCATCTTTGAATTCAATCTTCGATCTTCATCTTGGTCAACCTTAATCTTTGCTCCATGATTAATCTTGATGCACAACTACATGTATATGGCATTCATTCCGAATCCATTCAATATCCTTCTTGCATCACCCATGGAACAAACCTTCCTATATAACTTGATGTCATTGTTTCTTCATAGGAATTGTCATTCATTATCAAGTCTCAATGCATATATAGATGTTGATGGATTTCATCCACCAATTCATCCAATATTCTTCGTGCATTGCAAATGGAACTTTCCTTCAAATGTATATCTCAGTGCAAACATTAGTCCATTAGGATTGTCATTTAATTACCAAAACCACACATGGGGACTACATGTACTTTCAATCTCCCCCATTTTGGTAATTGATGACAATCTCAACAAGAGGGTTTATATAATGAATTTTTAAACAAGCATGAAATTTATCCAAGGATAAATTGTATACTTGGGATGGTTGTACTATCATCAATACACTACACAAGCATTTGATGATAGTACACCCATAGTATATAGAGCAAACTCCCCCATAATATATGAATTTGTGAATGAACTTTGAATGTCATTGCATATATTGGTTGACATAAACTAGGAGAAGATTTCTCTATATACAAGACTCATCCATGCAATAAGAATATATAACAAGGGTAGATATGCATGAGTGACAACAAGAACTAGAAAAGATATTTATCTTAAACCCTCTAAACTTCTCCCCCATTGGCAACAAATGCCAAAATGGAAGACAAAACATCTAGCAGACCAATATAGTATGAGTTCCTCCTTGATGTGTGCATATAACAAAATGTGAGTGAAAACAAATGCACATATTCAATGATGAACAATTAAAGGAGCTCGAAATCTATAGAATGCAACCAGATACGAAGATATGAACTTTTTCATGTATAAAAAGTTCTAAGTGGCCTATAATAATCATGATATGTATCCACAAAGAAACTCGTATACACAAAAAGAAAGGTTGCAATTGATAAGAACATGATATCCACAAGTGAATCCACTATTATACAACTTGAGCCTAGTCATAATAGCAAGGCACATGGCACAAATTGATCTCATTTGCATAACACAAAGTGAAGCAAGCAATCAAAAGATCCGATGAGCCAAAAGAATAAAAGAATATTACAATTTGGGTAAAGGAGTGTTCTAAGGAAAATAGAGAAGCTCCCCATGATTTGTGCACAATTGAATTTTTTTTATTTGGATACAAGTGCACAAAATAGGATCATCACTCCCCCAAAATCAATAGGAACACACAACAATTGCAAGCAAACATAGATAAGAAAAGAAGCCTAGCATTTGCAACAAACATATGGTTGAGCAACATGTACATGAGGCAACCTAAGAATAGGCACAACCAAAATGATGTGTGTGAGACACGTCAAAGCACTTGAGAAGACTAGTATAAGGATGAGAATTAAGCATCAACATAGCCTTGAGTAAATGAGATACAAGGTGCAAGACATGTCCTTCCCACACACATGAAGTTAAGAAGGTCACACACACATCAAGAAAATGGGTTCACAAGCTCACTAATAGAAAACTAAAAATCAAAGCTTGTGACAACCCATGATGAAGATAGGAAATAATAGGCTTGTCAAGACAAGCATGAGAACAACAATCTTCACCAAACATGAGTGCACTAAGATGGAAAGAGGTAAGACATGCACTCATTCAACAAATGCTTCCATGGAGCCACCAAAAAGATATAAAAAGTGAATGAAATGGTGGACATGAAAGAATAGGGATATCAACTAGAGATGTAACTTCTCTCACGTGTATAAGATACTAGGTAGATGATGTCCACAAAGAAGGATGTACACATAAAATAGTTACAAAAGGAAGGAATAAGATATCAAAATGGGAGTCATAAAATATACCAATGAGATCTTTGCTTGAAAGCATGGCACATGGCTTAATATAATCTTATTGTATATTAATGAACTCCAAACACACAACCATCAAAGACATCACAACTAGCAACAAGAGATCATTGTTGGGATGCTTTGAGAAAGGAAACAAGTATCACAGGAACGAGTCAAGAAATTCATGCCATGATGGAACCTACACAAGGTTAACCCCATTTCTATATATATGCATGAAGTAAATACTTGTTACCGAGATAGCATTGGTATGAAGTTGTAGATCAAATAAAATGTCCAAGCTTGGCTCTAATTTCCTCATAGTGCCACCACCTTCATGAATAAGCCAAGCACCCAATGCTTCTCAAATGTACCTAAAACATTTTAAGTACAATATGGTCCCCAAACTTATTGGGTCCGACGTAGTTAGCATAACTACAACACATAGGGTAAAACCACTTAAATATGTGCCTATTGATAAGAATTTGAATTTCATGCACATCATAGCTATTAAGAATTTGATGGATTTACCATATATATATTGGATCAAATAAGGCAAACAAGGCATGTGAATTTACACATAGTAAATATGCATGCATAAGCCTACCAAAATCCAGGGAGATATAAATTGGACAAATGACCACATAACTGTTAATACTTCCAATAACAACACTAGTCATTCATGTTGTCCAAAATGAATTAAAGTGACAAATCAACATATGATAGCACACAAAGTTCAACATATGAACCAAGGAAAAAAAACAATGAGCATATAAGATATGCATTGCACACATACTCATAGGAATATCCCACTCAAGTAGATATAGGACACTATAAACAATGAGATAACAAACTCTCATATAGAGCAATAAGATGAATTCGAACAAAATGGTATTTCGGGTTATCATTGGGTGTAGAAACCAAATAAGTACATGATCATCTATACTAACACAAGCATAACATGAGAGTTTAGGAATAACCACAATGCTTGGATAGCATAATATTAACATTCCGACTAGATAGATAATCATGAAAAGCAATAATTGGAATAGCTTTAATCAAATGATTTTCCAAATATGGTTTAAAGATAACCATGGGCAAAACCGCACAAGAATGCCATACGTAAACAAGATATTGCATGCCACGGAGATATAAGATAATCTCAAATATAAATTCTAGGTGGCATCCCTCAATTGTTCGTATTAACAAGGATTGTGATATGCACAAAGCATATCACTCCCCCATAATATGATGATCCATGTATTATCCACAAGAAGCAAATGAAACCCAACTAAGGATAATTAATGGATGAGAATTTGAGTTTCAAATGAGCTTTACATACCACATAGTACCTTGATAATATAGCACTAACAATACTAGGTGGTATCCCACATACATACACCTTTAAGGTTTGTGATATCCGTAAAACATAGCACTCCCCCATAATGTGATGATCCAGCCAAGGAAGATTCAACTAATGAAGCAATAAAGGCTTGAAACCACACACGCACAAATATATGAAGTGCATTGTGACCTACACATGCTAGATAACACAAATCAAGCATACTAGGAAGCACAACTAAAAAAGCACATGCTAGGTACAAAACCTAAACATGCAAGGGACACAGTAACTTTCAATGTAAACAATGCAAGTATAAGTTACCGCAAAGAGGAGCATTGGATTGATAGATATGATGATAATCCACTTGACTTGGCATTAACCATAACATATGGTGAAGATAGTTTTTCTTCATGAAGTAGCCAAGTCTCCAATGCCCTCCACACACCTATTGATCAAGTTTGAGCTTGATGGTCCCCAACCAAGTTGGGTCCTAAGAAGTTAGTAACAATAGGCTTGGCAACCCAAATGGTCTTGTCCACTTTCAAACTTCTCTGGGAACCCACAGACTTGGCAAACACATTGCCAACAATATCCTTCTTTAGCAAATAATGATTATTGACTATAGGAGGCTTAGATATGTTACTGTTGGAACAAGATGAAGCTATGTGTCCCTTCTTACGGCAAATATAGCAACATGTGCTCCCCTTTCTCTTCTTCTTTACCTTTTCAACTTGGAGAGCATTATCTTGGTTAGGCATGGGAAGAGGCCTTCATTATCTTGATATTGAACTTGAGGCCACTTCCCTTGATGCTTCACACTTGAAGCCTTCTTCTTCAATGGACAAGATCTCACATGGTGTCCAACATTCTTGCACTTGAAGCAAATAATGTTGGCCGAATTCTTGACTTGATCTCGTCCCTTCTTATTGTTCTTGGACTTCTTCTTGTTGGAGATGAAATCAAGTCCAATTTTGTCTTGAGGGTCCTTTTGCACACTCAAGATATTATCACAATATTTTTCCAAGTCTTTCTTCAAACTGGTGACTTGGGCCTTGAGCTCTTTATTTTCCTCTACAAGGTTAGTATTAACAAAAGAACTAGAGGAAGTAGAAACTTCATTGTTAGAGCAACAAGGCATGGTGAGCAATTCATCACAAGATGTACCAATATCATGTAGAGAGGAATTGCAAGGACTATCACATGGCAATAAGGCACTTCGAGTAGAAGATGTGCTAATATCCACATGAGACTCACACGATTTTACCTTGGTCCACATAGCCTTATGAGCTAACTTTAGCCCATCATGAGAGATTATAAGATCCTCATGAGTGCCCGAGAGCTTTTCATAACTTTCTTCCAATTTCCCATAGTTGCTAGTTAGCAAATCAAGTTGAGTCCTTAGGTCAACATTTTCTTTTAATATCGATGCTTCACACAAGATAGAGTTAGTAGCACAAGCATCATTATCAATATGAGAGGAGCATGTAGAAGCTAGAGACTCCGCATGAGTAGCTTGAAGTTCCTCATGAGACTTAGAGAGTTTGATGAGCTCTCCTTTGACCTTCTTGTAGTCAAGGTCAAGGGGCTCAAAATCCTCTTTAAGTTTACAATGCGTAACTTCAATCTCTTCTTTTAAAGACCTCAAGTCACTAAGACATTGATGAGCCATAGCAAGTTCATGTTCAAGTTGTTCACTTTTTGTTTGCTCGTAAAGAAATAAGTCATTACGTTTTTGAAAGCAAGCAAGAACATCTTGGAACCTTTTATAAGTGTTATTTTTAGCTCTACGAAGAGTTTTCCCAATCTCATAGAGATTTTGAGTCAAGACTTCATCATCTTCCTCATTACAACTATCATCATTGTCACTAAGAGAAGATGATACCTCGTCATTACCTCTTGCCATGAGGCACATGTGAACACAAGGGGTTGATGATGATTCTTTTGGAGAAGAGGGTTCTTCATCAACCAAGCATGCCTCATTTTTCTTGATTTCCTCTACATGGTTAGTTTCACAAATAGAACTAGAGGGAATCACGATATTTCTATCATGGCAACATGGGAGATCAAGCATATCATCACAAATGAGTTTAACACCATCATTACAGGATATTTCTTCACTCACCATGTCATTACCTTGTGGTATGCCACATGTTGGTGAAGTGAAAGATGTTGGGGTATGCAAGTAATCGGAGGTGGAAGCAATAGAGAGCTCTTCATGATTTAAAAATGTGGAGAACTCCTCCATTAACTCCCCAAAAAGAAAATTGTCTTCATGAAGATTGGACCCACCATATATATCTTCAATTTTGGTCCAAGCATCATGAGCCAACGAACAAGACGAGATTGACTTGAACACCTTGAAGGTTATAGCTTGGTGAATGAAACTTAAAGCTTCACAATCAAGATGCATATCATCAAGTGATGGAGATTGTCCATCCTTTAGATTTGAATTCCCTACAACCACAATCCGCAAAGCATTTGGACCCATGGCCCGAAAGTGACAAAGCATGTGTAATCTCCACATAATGTAATTTGTGCCATTAAAACAAAATGTGTCATCGTGCACTAGTTCACTAGTCGACATCGTTACTCTCTAGGCGGTTAAGCCTAATAAGGAGAGACCTTGCTCTGATACCAATTGAAAGGACCACGATGTCGCCTAGAGGGGGGGTGAATAGGCGTTTTAAAATCTTTTACGGATTTGGCTATATCCTAATGCTGAAATAAACTAAGCGGATACTTTTCAAGCACAAATCCTAAATATACTAGGCTCACTAAGTCCACCAACAACTTAGCATAAACAAGATGAGAACAACAGGATATGAGTAAGCACAAGTAAGTCACACAAACTTACTCAGTGTATATCACGAGGTATGGAAATGAATAATACACACAACCACAAGTAAGCAATACAAGCTTACACAAATTGTATCACAATATATGGAATTTAATGATACAAGCAAACTCAAGTAAGTTACACAAACTTACTTGAGCAATATCACAATATATGGAAGTTTATAACACAAGTTAGCAATTCACACTTAATCACAATGTATATCAATAGTAGCAAGTCTGAATTGCGGAATATGAAGTGTAGGCCTAAATAATCTCTACAAGGAGATGGCCAACACAATATAATCAACCACCACAATATAATGAGGACAACAAGATATAGTGAATGCACGGTCAAATGACCAAAGTCAACCACAAGTAAGGAGTTAGGGTTAGGGATAACCAAAGTCACGGAGACGAGGATGTATCCCGATGTTCACTTCCTTGGAGGGAAGCTAGTCACCGTTAGAGAGGTGGATGTTACCACGAAGGCACACCAACGCCACGAAGGCTCACCCTATTCTCCTTGAGATATCACCACGAAGGCAATTCTCAACCACTAGTGGTAGACCTTGAGGCGGCCTCCAAACCTTCACAAACTTTCCGGGGGACAAATCACAAGTTGATTCCTCACCGGAGCACTCCTACCGCCTAGGAGTCTCCAACCTCCAAGAGTAACAAGATCAAGGGGGAAATGCTCAAGACTTGCTCAAATCACGAATTGCTTTGGTCACAAGAGGGAGAGGGAGAGGATCTATCTTTTGATTGGAACAACTCTCAAGAACACTCACTAATCTCTCTGGGATCTAAGATTTGGTGTAGGAGAAGTGAGAGGGAGCCACTTGTGTTCTTGGGACGATTTGGGATGAAGTGCTCAACCCTCCCCCGGAGTGGGAGAGGGATATTTATACCCCCAAAGAAAATAGAGCCGTTTCCCGCAGTTGTTGACCTGCCCGGATGATCTGGACGCATACCCGGATGATCCGGGCAATGCCCGGATGATCCGGGAAGGTCAATATACAATGTGGTGAAGTAGATACCCGGATGTCCGGGGACATAGCCGGATGATCCGGGCAATTCCCGGATGATCCGGGTGGGTAGCCGGATGATCCGGCTAGCGGAATAAGCTTCTGTGATGAATTTTACGAATAACCCGGATGATCCGGGCAGGAACCCGGATGATCCGGGCAAAGCCCGGATGATATGGGAGAGGACCCGGATGATCCGGCCAAACCAAACTGCTGCAGCCTAGAAACTGAAACAGGCACAACTTTTACATCCGGACTCCGATTTTGATGATCTTGGGCTCATTTTGAAGCTATGAAAAAAACCCAGGTCCTCACATAGAGAACCACCCAAGATGAACCAAAATGGAGGATGCAAAATATGCAAAGGTTTTATCCTGTATTTGGGTAACCTATTTGGCTTTGGATTTTCTTTGGTATATAGGATATGAGTGGAATTGTGTAGAGAAGATGTTGACTTGAGCAAATCTATCACGAACCCCTTTGATCCCCTCTTAATAGTGCGGGATCCCTATAACTCAAGAATCATAAAAGGTCTACACTACATAGCTATCAATAATCCATTCTTGAGTGTATGTGTTCTTTCGGTGTTCATCACTCCACAACACTAACGTCGAAGGAACTAATACATTTGACTCGAGCCTTTCACTTGAGCTTGAAGTTGAAGTTTCTTCTTGGATCAAGTTGAATGGCAAGACATTGGTGAAGTCTTCAAGTAGCTCCCCCATACACAATGTGGGAAGCTTTGCTTTGTATTTATCTTCATGTGTACATCATGTGATCATCCACAAGCTTCAAGCATGTAATCCTTCGGGATAGTTATCTTGAACTTGCCCTTGTCAACCATGATCATCAACACTTGATGTCATGCTCTCATAGACACTTGAAATATCTCTCTCGATGCGAGCCCATGAGAATCTCCTCTCAAAAACATAGGCAACACATAGTATGGGTTAGTACACAAAGCGCAATTGACAAATTCTTACCATACCACAAGATCTCACATGGCACATGATTTGCGCTTGTGTGTTGACCATCTTTGTATTCAATCTTCGATCTTCATCTTGGTCAACCTTAATCTTTGCTCCATGATTAATCTTGATGCACAACTACATGTATATGGCATTCATTCCGAATCCATTCAATATCCTTCTTGCATCACCCATGGAACAAACCTTCCTATATAACTTGATGTCATTGTTTCTTCATAGGAATTGTCATTCATTATCAAGTCTCAATGCATATATAGATGTTGATGGATTTCATCCACCAATTCATCCAATATTCTTCATGCATTGCAAATGGAACTTTCCTTCAAATGTATATCTTAGTGCAAACATTAGTCCATTAGGATTGTCATTTAATTATCAAAACCACACATGGGGACTACATGTACTTTCAGTTGGCCCTCCTTACCAGCCATGTGGGTGGAAGAGGATGATCGCTGCTCTGGGTTGCTTTGTTGGCCTCGGTTGATCTGTGTCCCGACTATTGAAGTGTATATGCAGATTGCCTAGCCCTTTCCATCAGTTCGGACTTTTGGTTGTGTTGGCTCGTGCATGAAGCTTAAAAATAACACCAGCCTCCTCTCCCTCATTGTGGTCCTCCCTCACCAATCTGGTCAATGATCCTTCTGGGACACTAGATCTAGTAGCTAAGGTGGGGTGGTGGACATCTGGGAATGGGGGGAACCCTTGGTCCCCCGCACATCAACCCTGATGGATGGCTCTCCTGTGTCGATATCCTTTGTAAGGATGTGTCGGGCTCCCTGTCCGCCCCTCCTCCTCCTCTTGAACCCGAGGTGAAAGCCTTGGCCTTGTTGGTCGGATGGCAATGGCATTCTGGCACCATAGTCCTCCCTAGAGGCATCATTCAAGGGAAGGGTGGGGGTTGCGGACCCGTTGTGATGTGTCTAGTGGTGACGGTGGTGCTCTGCTCTCTAAACGTCTGTTATCTTTCATTTTTTATCAAGCTTTTGCCTTGTAATCGGCACCATTGTATCCTAGCCGGTTGGTGGCTTCGTTAATTTGGAATTGGGCATTTATGTTTTTTCTCTAAAAAAATAATGCTTGCATCATATGATCTAAGACATGGGAAAAGAGAAGCACTAGTTGGAGAACCGGTGAGATTGACAACAAGCGTACCATGAACCAATCATCATCAGACGTAGCCACTCCCATGTAAGGCTTCCTCCAAGCGCGGGTAGAGTGATAGGGAAGCTGTAAGTGCATCTAGTGCCACCCCTAGTTGGTTTTGGAGTATTGACGACAAAGTTGGTTGAGGGACTAATTCGTTTGTGAGAATTGCAGGATAACGCAGGTAGTGTCCCTCATTGATTTGGTTTACCTATCGGAGATGACCCCTAAAAATGTATGAAGACATTGAAGACAATGGTGGTATGAGAAGATATTCATATTGAAGACTATGACATTAGAAGACATTGTGTGAAGACCTTGGAGCGCGAAGACTGTGTGTTTTCGGTGTTTCCTTTTCTTCTTTGTTGAGTCATAGGAACCACCGTACTGTTAAGTGGGGTCCAAGTGAACTAAGTTAGAGTGACTGAAGTGATGCTCAACCAAATCCTATGTCTTCGAGCGAAGACAATGAGAGCAAATCTTATCCATAGCTGGATGAGTCAGCTTTACTTGTAGCCCAAGTAAAGTTGCCGCGTGTGTTTGAAATCTGACCGTTGGAACACGTGTCAGTTCCTTAGTGACCCAGGGTCATTTTGGACAAATCAAGTCAGGTTGCCTAGTGGCTATAAATAGCCCACCCCTACACCATAAATTGGTGGCTGCTCAGAGTTTGTGCACGGCTTTTGTCGTTGGAGAGCAACCCACCTTGAAGCATTTGAGAGAGAGAAATCCTTGCGAGGATAAAGCCCAAACACCCAGAGCCAAAGAGTGTTAGGCATCACTGAAGTCTTTCTGTCTGTGTGACCTGAAGACTTATTACACTTGAGGACTGTGAATCCTCCAGTCGGTTAGGCGTCGCGTTCTGAGCATCCAAGAGTCATTGTGGATTGCCGGTGAACGAAGTCTGTGAAGGTTTGGAAGTCTCCCTTGAAGACTTACCAGAGTGATTGGGCGAGGACTGGGTGTCCTTAGCTCAAGGGGAATAAGGTGAAGACACGGTCTTCTGAGTTAAATCTCAGCCTCCCTAACCAGACGTACATTTGTCACAGCAACTGGAACTGGTCCAACAAATCCTGTGTCTTCAACAAGCAACTGGTTCTATCCCTTCCCAACTTTACTTTAGTTTGTCTTCATGAAGTCATTGCCTATCTGTTTATCTGTTTGACTTCATTGCTTGACTACTATTGTTGATTGGCTTCACACTATCTTCCAACTTGATCCTTACTACCTAACTGCTATTAGTCCTGTACTTTCACATCATTACTCACTTGACTATGGCTTGTTTAGGGTAGTTTATCTTCCGCTGCATATCAATTAGGTTGTTTTTGTTGTCTGTCTTCGAAACTGTCAAGTTTTGAAGACTTTCATAAAAATCGCCTATTCACCCCCCCCTCTAGTCGATACTAGCACTTTCAATTGGTATCAGAGCAAGGTACTCCCTTGTTCTGTGTGATTCGGTTTAACCACCTGGAGTTTCAGCTATGTCGACTGCAGGATTGAGGAACATACCGTGTCCCATCTTTGACGGTCATGAGTATCCCCGATGGAAGGCCATGATGAAGAAGCTACTCATGTCCAAGGATAGCGAACTGTGGACCGTCACTGAGATTGGACTCACTGATCTATGCAAGATGGCAGAGGCTGATGACATTCGCAAGTATACGCTACTGAACCTCACAGCGAAGGATGTCATCTGCTGTCATTTGTCCAGAAATCAGTTCAGGAATGTTATGCACCTCAATCACGCGAAGCTAATCTGGGACCGGCTTTCTGACGTATACGAAGGTCATCGCACTCGTCATGATCCGCGGTTTGAGGACTACAAGGAATCTCTCAAGGAAATGACCTTTGCACCTGAATCATCATCATCCTCATCATGCCACATGGCAAGGGGTGATAAGGTAACTGAATGCTATCTCTCTGAATCTAGTGATGATGAATCAGGTGATGAATTTGGCCCCAGTTATGACAAGCTTGCTTCCCTTGCCACTAAACAACAAAGACTCTTGGAAAAGGTTCAAGACATGCTTAGTAAGAGCGATGATATGTTGGGTGAAGAAATGGATCAGTCAAAAGCTTTGGCTGATAGTCTTCAGAAACTTCATGCCAAGTTTGACGCTCTTCAAGATCAACATAATGCTCTCTTGTCTGATCATGAGAAGCTTTCTTCCGAATGTCTTCAAAGAAAGCTAGACCTTGAAAAGATAAGAGTGGATTATGAAGATCTTCGAAAGGAGCGAGATTCATTACTTGCTCAACAAATCAGCTACACAGGATAGATTTGAACCACCATGTCTAAAATGCATTGAGCGTGATAACGCTACATCTGTTGTTGAATGTTCCACTACTGCTACTGTTTCATTGTCTTCACCTACTGATGTGGTTACGAACCCCTCTGCGGAGGATACCACTGCTGTTGCTGATGAAAATGCTACGTTGAAGACATTGCTTGAAACAGGGATGTACAAAAGTTTGAAGGGACATCAGACTCTCTGCGATGTCCTCAAAAAGCAGATTCTGAACCGAAACCCTAGGAAAGAGGGTGTTGGGTTCGAAAGGAAAATGAATGTTGATGGCTCGTACTGGAAGCCTGAGCAGTACCCCAAAACCACATGGGTTGCTGCAAAGGAACCTTCAGTAGATCCATCTACCTTATCTGGCTTTACCTGTGCTAATCCTATTATCATTGATGAATCCTTTGACGCAAACTATAAGTTGTTCAAAAATCAGAATGGTGAAGTGTTTGCCAGGTACATTGGTACTAACTGCAGGAATGGACCACCTATGAAGAAGATTTGGGTACCTAAGCAGTACATTGAGAATCTTCCTGTGAATGTCGTCATGACACCACCAAGGAAGAAGACAAACCCCAGACCTATAGCTTCATATGGCCCCAAGGCTTCATACAGATACATGACTCACATGAGTCACCTTAACGCTAATGTTTTGCAGGGAAATCATGCTCAGACTTATGAATATGAGCGTGTATCTTCGAACCGCTATGTTCATAGGACTAAGAACTTTTCTGCTTATTCATATGAGTATCATTCATCTCCTGCAAGGCTATTTGCTAGGGCTTCAAAGCCAAAATTCTCAGATGCTACACTTAGACTCATTGCTTCTAAGCCCCCACTGAAGATGTGGGTGGCAAAGAAGAACTAACTCTCTTTTGCAGGAAAATGGTCTCCAGCCAGCAATCAATGGCGTCCTATACTATTGCTGGGGACCTAAAACTCATTAAGGACGCACGTTAAAATATCATTCTATATGCTTCTCATCTGAATTTATCAGTCATACTATGTCCTAATCTTGATATAAGCTGTGACTGTCCCTATATGTATCCAATGCATATGCTTCACAACACTTGTGTGAAGCCTATCCTCCTAACTGCACTGTAGGGTACATCATCAAAAGCTTCAGAGTGGATAATGGATAGTGGATGCACAAATCATATGACTGGTGATCGAAGTCTTCTCATGGACTCAACCTTACGTCCATCCGACAAAAGTCACATCACATTTGCTGACACTGGTAAAAGCAAAGTATTGGGTCTAGATAGAGTTGCAATCTCAAAGGATCAACACATGGATAAAGTGATGCTTGTTGAATCCCATGGTTTCAACTTGATGTCTGTCTCAATGCTTTGTGACTTGAACATGATTGTGATATTTGGCAAATATTGTTGCCTTGTACTAATGGAATCTGACAAATCTCTAGTCTTTGAAGGGTATCGAAAAGATGATCTATACATGATAGATTTCTCAGCAGGTCCACAGCTTGCCGTTTGTCTTCTCACAAAAGCTTCAGAATGCTGGCTCTGGCATCGAAGGCTGGGACATGCTGGCATGAGGAACTTACACTCACTCATCAAGAAGAAGCATGTCATTGGCATCGAGGATGTCAAGTTCAAGAATGATCATCTGTGTGGTGCCTGTGAAGCTGGAAAGATGACAAGGGCAAAGCACCCCTCGAAGACAATCATGACAACATCTCAACCCTTCGAGCTGTTACACATGGACTTATTTGGACCTACTCACTACTCCACCCTCACAACAACTGCCTGTCTCTATGGCTTCGTCATTGTTGATGACTACTCAAGATACACATGGGTTCATATAATTCTGTACAAGACTGAAGTGCAAGATGTCTTCAGACGCTTTGCAAATCGTGCAATGAACAATTATGGTGTGAAGATCAAGCACATCAGAAGTGACAATGGCACTGAATTCAAGAACACTGGACTTGATCTGTACCTGGATACAATGGGAATCACTCAAGAGTTCTCTGCTCCATACACACCTCAGCAAAATGGCATTGTTGAGCGCAAAAACAGAACCCTCATTGAGATGGCTCGAACAATGCTAGATGAGTACAAGACACCAAGAAAGTTTTGGCCTGAAGCTATTGATACAGCATGTCACATCATCAACCGTGTATACATCCATAAGCTTCTGAACAAAACATCATATGAGCTACTTACTGGCAAGAAGCCAAACGTCAGTTACTTCAGAGTATTTGGAGCAAGATGCTGGATAAAGGATCCCCATCACAAATCAAAATTTGCACCTAAGGCTCACGAAGGCTTCATGCTTGGCTATGGAAAGGATTCACACTCCTACAGAGTCTTCAACCTGTATCTCTACAAAATCGTTGAAACTGTGGACGTGAAATTTGATGAAACCAATGGTTCACAGAGAGAGATCCTGCCAAGCACACTGGATGAAGCTCCTTCAAATGAGGTAATCAAGTTGATGGGAACTGGTGAAATCATGCCCTCTGAAGCTCAACCTGAAGAGGAACTTATCATCTCTGCACCAAATCAACCTGAAGACAATGCTCAGTCCAAAGACAATCCTCCCAATGATGACAATGGTCAGCCAGAGCAAAATCTTCGTCCTGTTCATCCATGTGTTGCAAATGAAGTTCAAATAGAGAAGATAATTGACAACATCAATGCACCCGGTCCGCTAACTCGATCAAGAGCAACACAGCTAGCAAACTTCTGTGGGCACTTTTCATTTGTGTCAATATCAGAACCCAAGAAAGTTGCCAAAGCTTTTATGGAACCTGAATGGATTCAAGCCATGCAAGAAGAACTTCAGCAATTCAAACTGAATAATGTCTGGGAACTTGTCAAGCGACCTGATCCACGCAAGCATAACATTATTGGAACAAAATGGATCTATCAAAACAAGCAAGATGAGCATGGTCAAGTCGTCAGAAACAAAGCACGTCTTGTGGCTCAAGGATACACTCAAGTTGAAGGAATTGACTTCTATGAAACATTTGCTCCTGTTGCTAGGCTTGAAGCTATTCGCATACTGCTAGCCTATGCTAATCATCACAATATCTTGCTATATCAAATGGATGTAAAGAGTGCATTTCTCAATGGCAAGATTGAAGAAGAAGTGTATGTCGCACAACCACCTGGCTTTGAAGATCCAAAACATCCTGATATGGTGTACAAGCTAAACAAGGCATTGTATGGCCTCAAACAAGCTCCTCGTGCCTGGTATGATACAATCAAAGACTTCCTGAAGAGCAAAGGCTTCAAACCCGGATCCCTCGATCCCACTCTCTTCACGAAGACATATGATGGTGAACTGTTTGTGTGCCAAATATATGTGGATGACATAATCTTTGGATGCACCAACCAGAAGTATAGTGATGAGTTTGGGTACATGATGCAAGAGCAATATCAAATGTCCATGATGGGTGAGCTGAAGTTCTTCCTTGGTCTTCAAATTCGTCAACAGAGGAATGGCATCTTCATATCTCAAGAGAAATACCTCAAAGATTGCCTGAAGAAGTTTGGTATGGAAGACTGCAAAGGCTACACGACGCCAATGCCAGCCAAACACCATCTTGGTCCCGACGACAATGGTAAAGAGTTCGATCAAAAGGTATACCGCTCCATGATTGGTTCTTTGCTTTATTTATGTGCATCTAGTCCAGATATTATGCTTAGTGTTTGCATGTGTGCTCGATACCAAGCGGCACCAAAAGAATCGCATCACTTAGCTGTGAAGCGAATTCTTCGATATTTGGCGTACACCCCAACACTCGGATTATGGTATCCCAAGGGCTCAAGATTCGATTTGGTTGGATTCTCGGATGCTGATTATGCTAGTGACAAGGTGGATCACAAGTCTACATCTGGCACATGTCATTTTCTTGGTCGATCACTTGTCTGTTGGTCTTCGAAGAAGCAGAACTGTGTATCACTCTCGACTACTGAATCTGAATACATCTTTGCTGGATCCTGTTGTGCTCAGCTTCTATGGATGAAGCAAACTCTCAAGGATTATGGCATCAACCTGAAACAAGTACCTCTCTTCTGCGACAACGAGAGTGCCATCAAAATAGCCAACAATCCAGTCCAACACTCAAAGACAAAGCACATTGAAATTCGTCATCACTTTCTCAGAGATCATGTTATGAATAAAGATATCGATATCATTCACGTCAACACTGAAGAGCAACTGGCAGATATCTTCACAAAGCCCTTGGATGAGAAAAGGTTTTGCAAGTTACGGTGTGACCTAAATATCTTAGAATCCTCTAATGTCCTGTGATCAGGCACACATCCTAACACTTATGCATGTTGATGACTTAGATGTGCAACACACAAAGTAAGGTATATCTTCAATCAATGAAGATTTACACTCTGAGTGTGAATACATTAACATGGAAATTGACTTCGGAGCGCCACGATAATTGTGCGCCGTGTCTGGGTCTAATACTTCCTATACGTGGGTAACGCCACCACCAACTCTTTATTTGAAGTGTTTTACTCAAGGCGTTATATTGCAATGACTTCGCATTTGGTTTGTCTTCAGTTTCAATTTGTCTTCATGACTTTCTGCACTATGATGATTTGATTGCTTTCTGATATATATATATACTAGTGTTCTGTCCTCTACAGCATTCACTTATAGCTATGTCTTCAAGATTGGATCTTTTGAACTAAGTGAATGTGATCGGACCCTAACCTCTCTATGCTTCCTACCTCAAAATCTATCTGTCCAAATCATATGCATTCTATTGAAACTGTCGAATGTCTTCTCTGCGTCCTAGTCAGTAGAAGGCTAAGAGACAAACATTAAATCTGTTTTAAATGGCTTATCTTTACTGTTGAAATCCGGAGAAGCCGGAACAACTCTCCGACATGCTTGGCGGGCGTGGGAACGTGGGACAACCCTGAGTGTGTTGCATGCTTGCCACGTGCCCCTCAGATGTGAACCGCCAGGGGCACCAGCGTAATTGCGCTGTGTCTCTCACCTACTTATAAATACCTGTCCCCCTGCGGTAAAGAAATACTCCTTCCACCTCTCCACCTCCGTCAAAACCCTAGCGCCACCGCTAGCTCGCGACGACGCCGGCGATGAAGCGCTTAGCTGTCGCGACTTCTCCGACGCCATCCTCACGCCGGCCGCGGACATCGTCCTCTCCGCCGTCGCCGTAGGTGTCCTCCGTCGCCAAGTTAGGGCACGGTGGGCTGAACTGCTCGGTCTCCTATTCCTCCATCTAGCAGTTCTTCGTGCGGTAATTAAAAATTAAAACTCTATTTTTACCACCTTTTTGATCTTCAAGATTCATCCTGTTTACCGAAAGTAGTTTCTGTATATTCAAAGCTAGATCTATTCCGTCTGCATCTCATACTGCTTAGTCGATTCACTTAGATTTCTTGTCTAGTTTGATTCCTCACTTGTACTTATTCACGGATTGGTACAAATCTGGAACCAACTCACCTATATAAGTGAATGTCTTCGCATCATGAGGTCAATGTCTTCAAACTGATTTATCTTCAAAATCTTCTGAGAATGCATATGACCTCTTCCCCTTCCCTCGCATCTCTAATACTGTCACAGGTACATGTCCGTGGGAGAATCCCTTGGTTCTCATAGTCTGCATTGGTTTGCAGAATACTTACAGCATCATATAAATTCTCCTGAAGCCAGTTCCTGCTTGACCAGCAAGCGCAAATCTCTGAAGCCTTTGAACGTATTGAAGCCTTTCAGCTTGAAGTTCATGGCAACAGAAAAATCAGCAAGGAAGGGTGGCAGACATCGCAGAGAAGGAACATCTAAAGATCTGCCTGATGATTTAGCCGAACTGTACAAGACTAACCCTGAAGAGAACTATCATCAGAGAAAGACGCGAATCCAATGGATTCGACGCTATTGGGTTGAGGAGTGGTTCAAGTACAAGTTTGTGATGAAGGAATATGCAGAGAAAAATGCCATCAAGAGACCTTGGGGTGATATCCTCTATCGAGGGCTTCAACCCAAGAGCCGAGCTGAAGCCATTGAACAAGGCTTCTATCCTTGTATGGTCCGTGGGCCACAGCCAGCGAATGCAGATCCCACTTCACTACTATGGTGTCGTGACGATTCGCTCTTCAAGCGCAACTATCAGTTTGCTGTGGCTTCGGCCAAGAAGAACAAGAAGGCTTTGGGTTTGGACTTCAACCCAGGTCCCTCTGCTCCCCGTGCTGATGGCTCCCGTGAAGCCAATCCCAATGTCATCGGCCCCTACGCCAACCTTGACGGCCTCATCACCTACATCATGGTCCAAGGCGCCAGAGTAGATCATTCTGACAATGGTGCTGACTCTGATGAAGCCCCAGCTCCTCCTCCAAAGCCGCAGAAGCAAAAGAAGTCAAAGGCTTCAACCTCAGCTGCACCTCCCAAGACCTCACGTGCGAAGCCACTGGCCACTGCACGTCCTGAAGCCAGTGTGCAATCTAAAGATCTGTCCCGTGTCTCCAAGAGAACGGAGAAGAAGAAGCAGCTTGTCAGGCCATCTGATCAAAGAGCCTTGACTCCTGCCGCAATTCTGCGTGACGAACCCATTGATCTATCAAGTGATGAAGATCTTACTGATGATGCCCTTGAGCAGCTGATAAAGAGCAAAGAAGAAGCTGAAATCTTCAGCAACCCGCCTCTCTTTGATGTGGCCATCATTCACAACTTCATTGATGAGTGGTTCGACACCCCCAACGTCAGCTTTGAAGACTTACAGCTCCCCATTGGCCTCAGTGTCGCCTTCAATGGCGCCATTGCTTCTGAGCTAGCTCTTGCTCAGCGCATAGTTGAGCTCAAGAACAAGATTGACTTTGAGAAGGCTCAATTCAAGAAGCATGTGGCCAAGCTCAGTGTTCAAGACGTCCGCAACTTCAAGGTCATGCTGAATGAGCTTAAAGAAGCTTTTCTGAAGAAACGCCAAGAAGCTCAGGGCTCTCGAGAACGCATGAAGCTTTTGGCTGATAAGTGTGTGCTTGCCTACAATGAGGCTGAGAAGCGCAAGTCACTTGGCCGTCCTGGCATTGACCCCAGGATGGCTGCAAAAAGGAAGAACAAGCGCCCTGCTGATCAGCCTGCACCTTCAAGCCAAGAAGCCCCTCGCATTATCTTCCCAAGCAGCATGACTGGCTCGAAGCCAAAGGTCACCACCACAGCTTCAGAACAGAAGAAGACAAGGGCTGCAGAGGCTGAAGCCAGAAAGAGAAAGCATACTGAAGCCTCTGATGCCGCTCCCTCCAAGAAGAAGCGCAAGACCAAGAAGACTAGGGCTGCTTCCACAGAGCCCTTAGTCGTTGAACCCATTTCCGTGGTTCGCCCTGTGTCTGTTCATCAAGAACGAAGAATGGTTGTTCATGAGCCTGCTACCACAGAGGCTCATGAAGCTGAAAATATTCCAGCAGCTGAACACACCGCTGCTGAAGACATTGGTCAAGATGACAATGTAAATGATGATGAAGTTCTTCCTCAGATTGAACATCAAGTGGTATCATCGCCTGTTCGTACGAACAACAACCTCATCAGCATTGGTCGTCCATTGACGCCAATTGCTCAGGATGCTTCGTGGGCTGATCACCCACAACAACAACAAGACTCCCCCAGTACTCCCCAACAACAACAACAAGCTACTCCCCCAGTGCAAGAAGAGGATGAAGACTTTCAGGCTCACCCAACTCCATCTCCCAACTTGAAGCCAGCACTTCACAGGCTTCGCAGAGGACAAAGGCATGAAGTCCCTCTGTCGAGCGTTCTCGAAGGAGAAGTGCAACGTTCACCTGTTGCACACCAAGTATTTTCTGAACCAGCTCCAACAGTGAACGTCTCCGAGTCCGAAGCACATGCTGCTGAAGACATTCCGGCTGCATCAGCCGAAGAAAATGAAGAAGAAGTACGTGTCCCAACTCCCCCAACAATTGAACAAGAAGCAGTTCATGATCTGAACGTGCCTGTGCCCGACCCTCCTGCTCGTCAAGAGGAGGTTGAAAATGTTGAGGCTGCCACCATCAACGCCAATACAGCCAGTGACGTAGTCATGGCTGATGCTAATGTGGAGCCTGCACCAACTAGTGTGCCTGAAACCAATGAGGCCACTGTGCCTAAAGCAAATGTGGCCACTGAATCTGAAACCAATGAGGATGTTTCCCCTGAAGTCAATGCGGATGCTGCACCTGCAGCAAATGAGAATGCTGCACCTGACGCAAATGAGAATGCTGCACCTGATGCCAATGAGGATGCTGCACCCGAAGCCAATATGACAACTACTCCCGAAGCACCTGTTGTGCAGCCTGACTCCTCTGATGTTGCCCCTGCTCCTGTTCCGCCACCAAGGCCTCACACTATTGAGCAAGCATACAATCACGGTCAGCTTGTCACTGTCCGATGGCCCGTTCTGGTGCCTCCGCCTTCTGCCTCAGGACCCCAATTTGATTATCATGTTGAGCATCGGCCTCAGGTCCAGAAGCCAAAGCCCAGGTTGCCAAGGTTTCCAGGTACTGCCAACTGCCACGGGTCCTTCAATGCAAATGGCTTCAAGAGCCACAATACCTTCTTTGACAGCGCCAAGAACCCCTACTCCAAGCCAAGGATTTCATCAGATAGGTTCTGGAGCTATCGACAGAGAAGCTATTACTCATGCGTGCTATATGATCAAGGGTGCATTTTCCCCCATATGCGTCTTGACACTGAAGCTATTGCTGGATTGCCGTGCTTGGAAGAAGCACTTGATTGATTTCGTGATGCAGCTCTGCTCCATTTTGTGACAGACAAAGAACATTGGAATGAAGAGCTATTGCTTCAATTCTATGCCACTCTGCACATTCGCGGCTACTACAGAAACATCAAGACTTGGGTTCTCGAGTGGATGACTGGCAATGTTCATCATGAAGCCAAAGCTATGGATATCATCGAGCTTACTAGGCTAGCCACTCCTGGAGAACTATATGAGCCTAACTGTCAGTTACACCGCAATGCCGTGGAGAGCATCTTTCACAAGCCAGAACCAAACATGAGCCAGATGCTGAGCATGATGAAGCCTTTGCCATCTGACGCTGAGTATCCCACACATTTCTTTGTTGAAGACCTTGAGTATCTGCCTCGAACAATATATCATATCATCAGGCGAACTCTATGGCCAGTCAAGGGACACTCACCAGCGGCCAAGCTTGAAGGAGCTATGAAGACTTTGGTCTTCTACATTCTCAATGGCATCAGCTTCAACACTCAGGAATTCTTCATAAGGCAACTTGCTGCTTCCGGCTCTGACCTGTTTGGTCTGAAATTTTATGCTCCATGGGTCATGCGCATCATCAAGCGACACTCATCTGTCAATTATCAGCCCTCTGCTCGCAATCACATAATATTTCTGCCCGAGGTTGATATGTCAGTTGATGCTGTATACTCTGACCCTGCCAAGACGCCACTTTGTCTTCATAACATTGAGCACCAAAGCTTCACTCAGCCTATTGAAGGTGTTCAAGCAGCAACAAGATTCTATCCCCTGGCTGGTAACACCCGTCTGCCTCACAGAGCGCCAACTGAAGCCACTGAAAGCACCATTGCACAAAGGCCTCGGAAGCGTTCTCGTGTTCTCAATGACCGAGAGCTTCTTGTGGCTCTTCATTAGAAGCAGGATAAGCATCATTTTTGGCTCAAGCGCCAAATGCAAAGTCTCTTGGTGGATGTCAATCGCATTCGCAACCTTGCCACCAAGAATGCCTTTGTTGCTCATGAAACTTGCCGAAGATCATGGAAGAGTTTGACCCTGCTCAATGCTGAAGCTGATCTTCAAGATGATGGCTTCAATGAAAGATTCTAGTTCGACTCCACTCCTCCAAGGACTGCTACCCTGCGTCGAACTCCATCTCTTGAAGACTCTGAATATTCCTCTTCCGCAGCAACAGTTAATGCCAGAGTGATCGATGATGAAGATGACGCTACTTCACCACCTCCAAGTTCATCTGCACCGCCAACCAACAACAATGACCCAGCTGCTTCACCTACTCATGACGAGTAGATGCTCTATGTCTTCAAACCTTTTTGGTCATTACTGACAAAAGGGGGAGAAGCGTATGAGTTGATAGTCTTCAAGCGGGTTCATATGGGCGGTTGCACTATATTTTGCTGCGTGCTTACAACTCTTGCGTTTTGAAACATTTGGTTCTTTGAGTTGTAACACCTAAACTTGATGGTCGTCTGCTACTTCTGCTACGTGTTTGCTTTACTCTGATGCGATGATAAATTCCGCATGTGCGATGATAACTTCCGCACTTAGATCATTCTGCAGACGTCCATTTTTCATTATGCATGTCATTCTACTTATTATATCATTTCATGCATGATGAATTATCTTCATAAGTTGAAGTGGATCTCCACAAGTACAACCTGCCATGTGCATTTGCAATCCAAAAGCAAATTATTTATATGCACATCTTCAGGGGGATCCCTTGCAATTTATGAAGACAATTCCCTATCCTTTCAATTTCACATACTTTATCCCCGTTGAAAACTTCAACTAGTTTGTCATCAATCACCAAAAAGGTGGAGATTGTAAGTGCATCTAGTGTCACCCCTAGTTGGTTTTGGAGTATTGACGACAAAGTTGGTTGAGGGACTAATGCGTTTGTGAGAATTGCAGGATAACGCAGGTAGTGTCCCTCATTGATTCGGTTTACCTATCGGAGATGACCCCTAAAAATGTATGAAGACATTGAAGACAATGGTGGTATTAGAAGATATTCATATTGAAGACTATGACATGAGAAGACATTGTGTGAAGACCTTGGAGCGCGAAGACTGTGTGTTTTCGTTGTTTCCTTTTCTTCTTTGTTGAGTCATAGGAACCACCGTACTGTTAAGTGGGGTCCAAGTGAACTAAGTTAGAGTGACTGAAGTGATGCTCAACCAAATCCTATGTCTTCGAGCGAAGACAATGGGAGCAAATCTTATCCAGAGCTGGATGAGTCAGCTTTACTTGTAGCCCAAGTAAATTTGCCGCGTGTGTTTGAAATCTGACCGTTGGAACACGTGTCAGTTCCTTAGTGACCCAGGGTCATTTTAGACAAATCAGGTCGGGTTGCCTAGTGGCTATAAATAGCCCACCCCCTACACCATAAATTGGTGGTTGCTCAGAGTTTGTGCACGGCTTTTGTCGTTTGAGAGCAACCCACCTCGAAGCATTTGAGAGAGAGAAATCCTTGCGAGGATAAAGCCCAAACACCCAGAGCCAAAGAGTGTTAGGCATCACTGAAGTCTTTCTGTCTGTGTGACCTGAAGACTTATTACACTTGAGGACTGTGAATCCTCCAGCCGGTTAGGCGTCGCGTTCTGAGCATCCAAGAGTCATTGTGGATTGCCGGTGAACAAAGTCTGGTGAACAAAGTCTGTGAAGGTTTGGAAGTCTCTCTTGAAGACTTACCAGAGTGATTGGGCGAGGACTGGGTGTCCTTAGCTCAAGGGGAATAAGGTGAAGACATGGTCTTCTGAGTTAAATCTCAGCCTCCCTAACCAGACGTACAGTTGTCACAGCAACTGGAACTGGTCCAACAAATCCTGTGTCTTCAACAAGCAACTGGTTCTATCCCTTTCCAACTTTACTTTAGTTTGTCTTCATGAAGTCATTGTCTATCTGTTTATCTGTTTGACTTCATTGCTTGACTGCTATTGTTGATTGGCTTCACACTATCTTCCAACTTGATCCTTACTACCTAACTGCTATTAGTCCTGTACTTTCACATCATTACTCACTTGACTATGGCTTGTTTAGGGTAGTTTATCTTCCGCTGCATATCAATTAGGTTGTTTCTGTTGTCTGTCTTCGAAACTGCCAAGTTTTGAAGACTTTCATAAAAATCGTCTATTCACCCCCCTCTAGTCGATACTAGCACTTTCAGAAGCATGGACGACACCCCCCATACCATCCCCTATTGTGGCTTCACTCTCTCCCCACGTGGCAGCAAAATCCCAACAAAGTGACATGGATTCCCTCACGGCTAGGCTTAGATCAAACCATCGCTCACCACCGACAGACAAGCGCGATCCATCGCGAAAACAAAATTTTGTGTCTAGAAAATGCTTTGAGTTTTGAATATGGCCTTTGCCCCCTCCCAACATCCAAATTTTGTGTTTTACCTCCCTAAAAATCATGTATGGCTTCGCCACTACTGGTGTACAATATATTTTTGGCTCTTGAAGTTGAAGGTTGCACTTCGTCTTGGGTAAATCAAGTTGGATATATGCATCCAATAAAATGTTGAGTTTTCTTATATGTTTTTAGCCGCTAGCTACTCATGCTGAATTTTGGTTAACTATATTGACCTTTTCAAGTTGCATACTTGATACACAAGCCTGTTTACCAGAAATCAGAGCGAATTAAAATGGTGTATATATTTATTGCATTTCACAAGGAATCATTAACGGCTCCTTTGAAGTAAATACATAGATCAAGGAGGCTCTAATTTGTCTAAGCAATGTGTTTGACTTCCAAATTTGAGTTGTCTTGGCCATTGGTACCTTATCACAACACGTTGATCATCGTTTCCAAAAAAAAAAACCGCATTGATCATCAACCTCGTCCACCCAAACTCAAAATATAACATCATGCCCATTATACTTTAACAGGTACTGCCTTTGTTCACTATTATAAGATGTTCTAACTTTTTCTGAAACTGGATGTATACAGACGCATTTTAGTGTGCTTGTTCATTCATTTCAGTATTAAAATATCCAAAACATCTTACAACAGTGAACCGAGGGAGTACAAGTCAAGCTAAATTTTACATATTTTTCCCCTAAAAAAGAATTTGCCAACAATTTAGCATGAATTAGTTAGAGAATAATTGTACTCTAATTCTTGTATTACAAATTAGGGACCCAGAAAAGAATATATTATAACACAAAGAGAAGCATCCAGAAGCGAAAATACCCAATCGATCTTGGGTCCCATTTGCACCTGATTTGAAAATAATTATTTAGAAATTGCAAAATAAGTGAAAATTTTCTGAAAACTTTGGAAACAATAATGGTTTAGTGCTATACTCATGTAAAAAATTTCTCGGAGTGACTTTCGTGGACTCTTGGACAAAAAGACAAAATGAGTAAAAAAAGTGTGAATAGTAACGTTTAAATAGTGTCAATTTTGTTTTGTGTTGCCTAGAATACCATGGAATTCATTCCTTCACAAGACATTTCACACGAATATAACACTATACTATTCTTGTTTCCAAGAAGT
Organism: Triticum dicoccoides; assembly: GCF_002162155.2. Classification (NCBI taxonomy): domain Eukaryota; kingdom Viridiplantae; phylum Streptophyta; class Magnoliopsida; order Poales; family Poaceae; genus Triticum; species Triticum dicoccoides. The sequence goes on from NC_041393.1 coordinate 419,473,824, forward strand.
TTCAGAAATTTTTGACTTTTTTTTTCGATCCGGGTGCATTTTTGTTTTTGAGGGGTAGGGTGCATCCGAGACCCAAAGATCCGCGTCCAAAGCCCATATTACCATTACCCCAAAGAGCCCAGTTGTTATCCAGATCGGCCCATACAGCTGACTCCGCGACCACCACATTCCTCTTGCTCGTCCCCGTCCGTGTCGCCGGAAACGTCAACTCGCCAGAAACCAGCGCCGCCGCCGCCGCCGCCGCTTCTGGATCCCACCCAGCCGTGGACCGGGGCGGTCAGGTGGAGGCCTCTCGGCTCCCCCGTCGATCGATCCCGCTGATGGGGATGGTGATTGAGACGGAGGAGTGGGTGCTCACCCCCCTCGCTTACCCGCTCCTCTCAGTCGCATCACTCGCCGCTGTCCTCCTCCTCCCCCACTTCTCCCGGCGACACGCCGCCGTAGTCACCCCTTCTTCGCCCTCCCCCTTTGACGTGGGCACCACCCCCTTCCTCCGCTTCCGCCGCGCCTTCCTCCTCCTCTTCTGCCTTGCATCCGGTAAGCACCACCCATGCCCCCCCTGCATTTTGTAGAGTTGGCGAGGGGAGCTCTAATGATGTTTTCTGTTGCTGTGCAGTGGTGGAGGGGATCCAGTCGGTGTTCGGGGAGGATGAGTTCGTGCGGTGCGGGTACGGCAGGGAGCAGATGGCCGCGCGCCTTGCCGCGGCCACGGCCGCTGCGCTCTTTCTCGGCGGTGCATCTGGCGTTGTCTCCGACAAACTGTGAGTTCTCTATTCTGGATCATTAGTTTACATCGAATGGTGAAATATTTTCTGTAAATTGTTTCATGTTCATAGCCTGCATATGTGAGTTGTATAGCATTGCAACTTAGAACAGTCTCAACTCTCAACCACATTCCAATGTTTAAATAGAACATAATCCTGGCAACCAGTTTCTGCCTTGGTAGGTGCCTGTTTATAGAGCTCTGCTTCGACTTTAGAAATTCTATGCTGTTTTGTTCAGTAGAGTAGGGTATTAGTCTGACTGATTCCATATTAGAGTTATGTTTCTATCGATCAAGGGTCCATATTAAAGTTATATTTCTTCATTATGTCATGTCCCACCTCACAAAAGCCTGTGGAATGAGATGTAGAATAACTGTACAAGTAACCTGTTTATTAAGTATGCACGCCCCTTTAGCACTATATTTGTTACTCATCCATTCTCCTTTAAGATGTTCTTCCAAAAAGTATGATCTGTAAAATGGTATACGAAGTTCAAAAACTTAAAGGAAAGTGTCACGTGAGAATTTTGATAATACAGAGAGTAGGTCATACTACCAAGGACATTTATAACTTGGTATGATTAAGCGTTTCTTTAAACCGGTATAATTAATTGTTTGTATAGCGTACCTCTGTATATTTCTGTTCCACATCAGTTGGTCTGTGTTACTGTTACGGAGGGAGTAATATGTTATGATTTTCTGTTATGTGCATCTCCATGGATTTCAGGCCCATTGGATAATTTGATTCTTCTCTCTCCCTATTGATATTGTGTAAAACGAGAATCTATTTTTATTGTTCTAATCGGTATATACATTTGTTTACTAAAATTCATAGAGGACCACAGAATGCTTGCATATTCTACTGGATGCTTCAGCTTGCAGTGGGTGCCTTGAAGAGTTTCAGTGGGCTTCGTTGTGCATGGGTCAACAATTTCATTTTGGCTCTTGCATCCTCAATGTTCTGCTTCTGTTTTGAGACATGGATTGTGCTGGAGCATGAGAAGGTTTGTGTTTGCTTAGACATTTTCTGTTGCTATTTCTGCCTTCATCAAATGGTGTCCCAGTTTTAACCATTTTATGCCGAATTTTCAGCAAGGCCAGAAGCAAGAGTCGCTGTTTGATACCTTCTGGCTGATGACATTCTTTGAATCAATATCCCTTGTTGGAAGTCAAGGAATCACAAACTTATTGCTTGATGATGATAACAAAGGAATCTTGCTTCCGTATACGTTTGCAGCCTTAGTGTCAGTAATAGGAATATTGTATATCAGAAAAGCACCAAGTATCAGTACCGCCCATCATGCATCTGTCATTGGAAGCTACCAAAAATCATTTTATGCTCATGTCCTCAGAGGTGAGTGGTGAGTATACCATCCTGTTTATTTTGTCATGCTTTCTGTATCATTTTTGTTAATGGATCTTTAATACTGTTAGCAAGGTAATGTCCTCGAATAACTAAAGGATGAGGTAGGCAGAGGTATGAAGTGTCCTGTCATTGTCTCGTGGCTTTGCGTTTGAGGCTATTGAGATTTCTGTATTATTATCCTTAACAATATGATACTATTTGTGTTTCTTGGACTATGCTTGGATTACAGCCAATTGTCTGCACTTTTCACTTTCATCTCTCACAAGAATTTCCTGCTTGTTTCAGACAAAAGAGTGCTGATTCTGGTCTTAGCTCAAGCAAGTGTCCAGTTCTCTGTATCAGCCTTTTGGTTCCTCTGGGCACCAACGATAGTGGTATGAGTTTGTACATTAGTTTTTTCTGCTAGTTGTCCTTATGTTGTTGCATTTGATCAGGGTTTGATTGAAGACCAAAGTCACACTTATACACTCACAGATCTGTTAATGTAACAGGCTGACGGAAGGGATGCTCCTCTGTCACTAATCTACCCATGTTTCCTGGTCTCGAGAATGCTTGGAAGTGCTGCTGTTCCATGGTTTTATGGAGCCATGGCTCCTTTCCAGAACGAGGATAGCCTGACAACAGCATACATTGCTGCTGGACTTGCTTTGTCAATTGTGGCTTATGATTATCAGGTACACCGTAATGCCCATGTATATCTGCAAGCCAACATGCATATACAGTTTAAAGCTTGTGTCGTGTGTCTAATGAGTCTTGTTTCTTTCGACAGGAGATTGGAACACTGGTGATACTGTTCTGCATCTTCCATGCATCCGTGGGCTTTGTTTTACCTTTGCTCGCAAGATTTAGGACAATGTAAGGGGAATGATGTCAATAGAGTTTTTGTTTTTGTTTTTGAATAATGATGTCAATAGAGTTCAAGTTGAAGTCACTTGTTAGAGCTTTCTATTTACATGGTTGACACTGCTGAAGGTACCTGCCAAATGAACTACGTGGAGGCATGATGAGCTTTTCCCTAGCACTGGGAAATGCACCTATGTTCATTTTCCTAATACAGGTAGCTCTCTCTTGGTGGTAAATCTTTTTTTTTTCTTGTTTGTTGGAGGGAACTCTTGGCGGTAAAATCTTGATGTGCAGCATGTTTACACAGTGGTTGAGAGCACTCTTTTATTTTGTGTGTGCAGGGCGCCTACCATGGGAACATCGCAAATTCAACCATTCTAGGCCTTGCAGCCTGTGGCCTTTTGTCTGCCGGGGGCTGCATTCATATGCTGCGGCGTTGGAGAAAGCACACCCGTCAAAACGTGCGCAGTCTATAGGATGATGATAGACTACAATACCGGCTTGGAAAGTGTTGTGTTTGTAGCATGCTCATTTTTCCTCGGCTTATGGCCATTGGATCCTCACGGTTAATTAGCATTGTCTATGCCCTGATCAATGGTGCAGCATACCAGAAAGTAGGTGTATGATATGTTTTCTCTGTTAAAAAGACGCGTTGTTCAAATTGACGTCGACCGCATCCTGTAGACACGGAAATGTTATGATAGAATCGTTTTTGTGCTGGAACATATCCTTGTGCCTTGTAAAGACCACTGCAAATCTTTCGTCTCTCAATCTTATAGAGCCCCTCTCCACGTAGTATGCCTGACGCTGCAGGATTATTGGTCCCTGAATCTTTTCACCAGGGAACTGTGCTGTGAATCGTACCCTGAGAACCTTTAACCTTTGTTTATCGTTTGTGATTGCGTTGGTCGGCTGGGATTGAAAAGTCGGAATCGTATCAGCTCGTCCCTAGCCCCTATAAAGATGAGAAGATACTGTCATGTGCTAACAAATCCGATTCGCAGATCGCCCGTATCTTCTCCGTCCACGACCAAAGATATCTCCGTCTCCGTGTGTTCTTCCCAGCCGGAAGCTGCAGTCGTGTTAACCATTTCTTTCAAATAAGTTCATTTCCATCGAGACCGACCAGGAAAGTTCCCCGCGTGCCAGACGGAACCTTATTCCATCATCATATAGTAGTACAAGCGGGAACAAACTTTCTTTTCCGAGAACACTTGCTGGAGCTCGGCGTCGTGCCATCAACAGGAGTGACAGTAAGCGCCCAATAAGCGCTAGGCGTTCTGTTCGCAGTTCGCGCACGCAATTACCAGCTCCCTTTTCCGGTTGTGCGGTGCGACGGCGGTCTACGTGCCGGCGTCCGGTGCACTCGATCGACCAACGTGTTTTCCCTGCGACACAGGATCAGTACGCTAATGCGCGTACGGATCGAGGTGATGACGGTCCATGTCAACGTGCGAGTGGCTTCGGGCTTGAGCTTTCAGGTTCTAGGGCACATGGAGGGGCCAAGTGAGCTGAACCTGCTGGGATGCCACGCCACGAAGCAATGCGCAGCTTGCACCGGCGGAGTGAAGAGGACGACGGTGCGGTGTGCAGATTTGTCGCTTCTTCTCTTCCCAAGTCGAGACGAAATGCATCGATCGTGGTTTCGAAATATCCGCACCATCTCTAGGAATATTACATAGTTTAACGGTGAGTTTCCCGCAAAAAAAAAACAACAACGGTGAATTGAGCTTTCAAGTACAGGTGTTTGCAGCAAGCCCCTTCAATGAAAATCAAGGTATCAATCAGTCTATAAAGATAATGGTGTTCTGCAACAGGATAAATTTCTACAACTTGTGTCTTAACAATACCAACAAGGATCCCACAAAAAATATTTGATGTCAACCCTACTGGCCTTAGTTGTACAAGTTAATTAAAGGACCCTGATAAGTGTCACATGCCAGGTACTAACACATGACAATTGTGAACGTTTTTTTCATTATAAGTTTAGTTACGTGAAGATGACAACTTTAGTTGGCAAGCATGCCAACTTCATGTTTCAGTTTATTTTTTGTCGGAAACTTGTCATGTGTCATCGGTCAGGGTGTGCAATCGGTTTTTTCAGTTTGATTCGGTTCGGTTTATACGGTTTTTGGTTTATACGGTTTTTATACTTCGGTTTATACGGTTTTATACATAGATACGGTTCGGTTTCGGTAATAACCATTTAAATTCGGTTTGGTTTCGGTAATAACCAAAATAACCAAAGTTGACGCGAATTTTTGAATGAACAACAAATATATTTTGGTCACATGATTCGGTCTGTGTATGTAGGTAAGATTTTTCTTGTGAGAAGTGCCTACGTAGATTAGATCATTATTAGATGGCACACATGGACTGGTCCTAGGTATTAAATGGCAGCAAATCTGAGATTAGGAAGGTTTTTTATTACGTGAGGGAGCAAGCTAAAGGAAAGAGTCAATTATATTCATTTTATTACAAGACGGAGCAAGCAAAAAAAGGAAAGAGCGAATCCTAATCATGACAAAAGCGGCGGGCTGGCCTTTTTCTCAGGCAAGCGACCAGAGTGGTCATATGGGCTGGATAATTTGAGGCCCAAGCAAGCACAACGTACTCTGGGTGCCCAGGTCGTTCGTTCAAACTGCAGCGTTTTAGTCCCACCTCGCGTATGGAGCAGCATCGTGGTGGGCAGAAGGCTATAAATAGAGGAGTGGCTGTCGTTTCACTTAAATCCCTTCATGCAGTTGGGGTACTTTCGGTTTAATTCGGTTTAACCGAAAACCGTCGGTTTCTAACCGAAAAAACCGAAGGGTATATGGTTTTGAAAATCAAAAACTGAAACTGAAACCAAAAACTGAAAAAACCGAAATTCGGTTCGGTTTTGTTTTTTTCGGTTTGGTTATTGGTTTTCGGTTCGGTTTTGCACACCCTGAGTCATCGGAATCTGTCATCCTCGCGTGACAGGAATTGTCATCAAAAAACGCCAGGGCCGGAGTGCCACACACCTATTTTTGTATTGTCAAAAATAAAATATAACTAGAAATAAAAGCGTAGGAAAAATTACTGGAAGTTGTTTTTTATGCTAAAGACTGGATTGGGTTTCATAGGTTCATCCGGTGTATATCTCTCCAATGCATAAAAATGTGGCAAGTGACATAGTCATGTGAAAAAATGCAGAATGAAATATATCATGCCACATTATATGTGATATGTCCTTTTCAAAAAAAAAGTGATGTGTTCATATTATATAAGCAATAGCGCACAAATATATAGATCGAGACATTCTCTGCATCAATAGCTAATAATCCGTTCATGGGTCGAGATACCCTCTACATCATCCAAATTTTAAGTATGAAACACAAATAACAACCTAAAGCAACATGACATACTATTGTTCATATGAATCATTTCGGTCCTCATACAAACATTTATCCTTAGTGACAGTAATACAACACAAGTTTTTTTTTACTTTCTGGCACTTCAATACTTTACTTGCAAGATTAAACCCAACTAACTAATGCACATCATTCCCGGTATGTATTATCTATCTAAACTGACCAAGACTAAGCATGCAACTAAAGAGAATTATGCATCTATAAATCAGACATAAAGCATCCATAAATCTAAAAATAATAATTCATCACATGACCAACATTACCCTAGAATTTATATCAGATTAACATAATCATGTAGGCCAACTTATATGGTTATTGTATTTATCTACAAAAGGGTGATATTACATCTTGGCTACTATCATGAACTTGTAGCCCAGGGGATGGACTAGTCACAACTAGGCGCGTGAGGATAGACGCTGGTGAAGATGGAGATGAATTCCCACTCCGGCGGAGTAAACGAAGATTGCCTCGGTACTTGAAGTAGCGACGGCGAAAAAATGGCCGTTAACTCCAAGGGAAGCAGCACTGAAGGCAAGAGGGGGAGCCCTAGGGTGTGTAGGTATTGGGCCTTGGCCACAGTGCCTCTTCGGGCATCCTAAGGTATTTCGATTGTTTTTGGATTTTTGGAGTCTATTGATATTTTATTTCCTGAAATTTAAAAATAACATAATTAAGGAACTTAGGCACCGAATTAAAAAGTTAGTTCCTAAAAAGTTTTAAAATTGCACAGCTGAATGATGATATGCACGAAGCATTACAAAAATTACAGATACGTTGGACGTATCAACCGTCAAGCGGTAGACTCATGACACTCACATATTGTTCCTGGGTGACGCGGTAGAAACTTTTGATTCATAACTATTGTACCCTACACGTTCCCCAACAGTGTTTTTATGTAGGAAACTAAGCACACCGGTATTTCGACCATGTCCACCACAACAATCATGTGGGGCTGAGCGTAGAGCTAGCAAAGGGAAGGTTATGGCCTCTTTGATTTTCATGATTTTCTAAACGCCTTAACATGAAAAACACATGAATGGAATGTCAGGCCATCTTTAATGTTGGATATTTTTTTGGATGTTTGACTATACGGCCGTGGCATTTTAAACAAGAGGTTCGAGTGGATGATTTTTTTTCTATAAAATCTAGGGTAAATGAATCCTAAGATAATTCCTATGGATTATCATTAAGAAGAAAAAAATACTAAGGGTCATATTCCTCCATTTCTTTTGGGTCTCATTGATTCACATGATTTTCAAATCACAGGAATAGAAAAAAAATGTGGAAATAGAATGGCATGCCACCTTCAATTGTGCAAATGCAAAAAATAATTTGGAGAGGTTGGAGTGGATGGAAAATTTCGTATGAAGTTTAGTGGAAATGAATCCAATGAAAAAAAATCTTATGGTTTACAATCCTATGAATAAAAAAACTTGAGTAGGAAAAATTGCTAAGGATTAAATCCTCCAAAACTCCTTGGAGAATCAGTTGAATGAAAGAAACCCTTAGAAATCTCATGAGAATACTCGGGATTCTAAAAAAAACATAAAAATAGGAAAGACGTATCAATTGTTGGAAATATGCCCTAGAGGCAATAATAAAAGCATTATTATTATATTTCCTTGTTCATGATAATTGTCTTTATTCATGCTATAATTGTGTTATCCGGAAATCGTAATACATGTGTGAATAACAGACACCAACGTGTCCCTAGTGAGCCTCTAGTTGACTAGCTCGTTGATCAACAGATAGTCATGGTTTCCTGACTATGGACACTGGATGTCATTGATAACGAGATCACATCATTGGGAGAAGGATGTGATGGACAAGACCCAATCCTAAACATAGCACAAGATCGTATAGTTCGTTTGCTAGAGTTTTCCAATGTCAAGTATCTTTTCCTTAGACCATGAGATCGTGTAACTCCCGGATACCGTAGGAGTGCTTTGGGTATGCCAAACGTCACAACGTAACTGGGTGACTATAAAGGTAGACTACGGGCATCTCCGAAAGTGTCTGTTGGGTGACATGGATCAAGACTGGGATTTGTCACTCCGTATGACGGAGAGGTATCACTGGGCCCACTCGGTAATGCATCATCATAATGAGCTCAGAGTGACCAAGTGTCTGGTCATGGGATCATGCATTACGGTACGAGTAAAGTGACTTGCTGGTAACGAGATTGAACGAGGTATTGGGATACCGACGATCGAATCTCGGGCAAGTAACATATCGATAGACAAAGGGAATAGCGTACGGGATTGATTGAATCCTCGACATCGTGGTTCATCCGATGAGATCATCGTGGAGCATGTGGGAGCCAACATGGGTATCCAGATCCCGCTGTTGGTTATTGACCGGAGAGTCGTCTCGGTCATGACTGCTTGTCTCCCGAACCCGTAGGGTCTACACACTTAAGGTTCAGTTACGCTAGGGTTGTAGGGATATGTATATGCAGTAACCCGAATGTTGTTCGGAGTCCCGGATGAGATCCCGGACGTCACGAGGAGTTCCAGAATGGTCCGGAGGTAAAGATTTATATATGGGAAGTCCTGTTTCGGGCATCGGGACAAGTTTCGGGGTTATCGGTATTGTACCGGGACCACCGGAAGGGTCCCGGGGGTCCACCGGGTGGGTCCACCTGTCCCGGGGGGCCACATGGGCTGTAAGGGGGTGCGCCTTGGCCTAATGGGCCAAGGGCACCAGCCCCACATAGGCCCATGCGCCTAGGGTTTAAGGGGGCAAGAGTCCTAGGAGGGTAAGGCACCTCCTAGGTGCCTTGGGGGGGGAGGGAAACCCCCCTTGGCCGCCGCACCCCCTAGGAGATTGGATCTCCTAGGGCCGGCCACCCCCCTTTGGCACCCCTATATATAGTGGGGGAGAGGAGGGACTTCATACCTGAACGCCTTGGCCTTTGGTTGCCTCCTTCTCCCTCTCCAACACCTCCTCCACCTCCATAGTGCTTAGCGAAGCTCTGCCGGAGTACTGCAGCTCCATCAACACCACGCCGTCGTGCTGCTGCTGGTGCCATCTCCCTCAACCTCTCCTCCCTCCCTTGCTGGATCAAGAAGGAGGAGACGTGGCTGTTCCGTACGTGTGTTGAACGCGGAGGTGCCGTCCGTTCGGTGCTGGTCATCGGTGATTTGGATCACGTCGAGTACGACTACATCATCACCGTTCTTTTGAACGCTTCCGTGCGCGATCTACAAAGGTATGTAGATGCATCTAATCACTCATTGCTAGATGAACTCCTAGATGATCTTGGTGAAACGAGTAGGAAAATTTTTGTTTTCTGCAATGTTCCCCAACAGTGGCATCATGAGCTAGGTCTATGCGTAGTTCTTCTTGCGCGAGTAGAACACAATTTGTTGTGGGCGTAGATTTGTCAACTTTCTTGCCGTTACTAGTCCTTTCTTGCTTCAGCGGTATTGTGGGATGAAGTGGCCCGGACCAACCTTACACGTACGCTTACGTGAGACCGGTTCCACCGACTAACATGCACTAGTTGCATAAGGTGGCTGGCGGGTGTCTGTCTCTCCTACTTTAGTTGGAGCGGAATCGATGAACAGGGTCCTTATGAAGGGTAAATAGAAGTTGACAAATCACGTTGTGGCTTTAACGTAGGTAAGAAAACGTTCTTGCTAGAACCCTAATTCAGCCACGTAAAACTTGCAACAACAATTAGAGGACGTCTAACTTGTTTTTGCAGCAAGTGGTTTGTGATATGATATGGCCAAAGTTGTGATGAATGATGAATGATCTATATGTGATGTATGAGATGTTCATGCTATTGTAATAGGAATCACGACTTGCATGTCGATGAGTATGACAACCGGCAGGAGCCATAGGAGTTGTCTTTATTCTTTTATATGACCCACATGTCATCAAGAAACGCCATGTAAATTACTTTACTTTATTGCTAAACGCGTTAGCCATAGTAGTAGAAGTAATAGTTGGCGAGCAACTTCATGGAGACATGATGATGGAGATCATGATGATGGAGATCATGGTGTCAAGCCGGTGACAAGATGATCATGGAGCCCCAAGATGGAGATCAAAGGAGCTGTGTGATATTGGCCATATCATGTCACGTTTATTATTTGATTGCATGTGATGTTTATCATGTTTTTTGCATCTTGTTTACTTAGAACGACGGTAGTAAATAAGCTGATCCCTCATACTAATTTCAAGGAGTGTTCCCCTTAACTGTGCACCGTTGCGACAGTTCGCTGTTTCAAAACATCACGTGATGATCGGGTGTTTTATTCAGACGTTTACATACAACGGGTGTAAGACAGATTTACACATGCAAACACTTAGGTTGACTTGACGAGCCTAGCATGTACAGACATGGCCTCGGAACACAGAAGACCGAAAGGTCGAGCATGAGTCGTATAGAAGATACGATCAACATGAAGATGTTCACCGATGTTGACTAGTCCGTCTCACGTGATGATCGGACACGGTCTAGTTTAACTCGGATCATGTAATACTTAGATGACTAGAGGGATGTCTAATCTAAGTGGGAGTTCACTAATAATTTGATTAGTTGAACTTAATTATCATGAACTTAGTCTAAAAACTTTGCAATATGTCTTGTAGATCAAATGGCCAACGTAGTCCTCAACTTCAACGCGTTCCTAGAGAAAACTAAGCTGAAAGACGATGGCAGCAACTATACGGACTGGGTCCGGAACCTGAGGATCATCCTCATAGCTGCCAAGAAAGATTATGTCCTACAAGCACCGCTTGGTGACGCACCCGTTCTCCCTGCGGAACAAGACGTTATGAACGCTTGGCAGGCACGTTCCGATGACTACTCCCTCGTTCAGTGCGGCATGCTTTACAGCCTAGAGCCGGGGCTCCAAAAGCGTTTTGAGAGACATGGAGCATATGAGATGTTCGAAGAGCTAAAAATGGTTTTCCAAGCTCATGCCCGGGTCGAGAGATATGAAGTCTCCGACAAATTCTTCAGCTGTAAGATGGAGGAAAACAGTTCTGTCAGTGAGCACATACTCACTATGTCTGGGTTGCATAACCGCTTGACTCAGCTGGGAGTTAATCTCCCGGATGATGCGGTCATTGACAGAATCCTCCAGTCGCTTCCACCAAGCTACAAGAGCTTTGTGATGAACTTCAATATGCAGGGGATGGAAAAGACCATTCCTGAAGTATTTGCTATGCTGAAATCAGCAGAGGTAGAAGTCAGGAAGGAACATCAAGTGTTGATGGTCAATAAAACCACTAAGTTCAAGAAAGGCAAGGGTAAAAAGAACTTCAAGAAGGACGACAAGGAGGTTGCCGCGCCCGGCAAGCAAGCTGCCGGGAAGAAGCCAAAGAATGGACCCAAGCCCGAGACTGAGTGCTTTTATTGCAAGGGAAGCAGTCACTGGAAGCGGAACTGCCCTAAGTACTTAGCGGATAAGAAGGCCGGCAAAACAAAAGGTATATGTGATATACATGTAATTGATGTGTACCTTACTAGTGCCCGTAGTAGCTCCTGGGTATTTGATACCGGTGCAGTTGCTCACATTTGTAACTCAAAGCAGGGGTTGCGGAATAAGCGGAAACTGGCAAAGGACGAGGTGACGATGCGCGTCGGGAATGGTTCCAAGGTCAATGTGGTCGCCGTCGGCACGCTACCTCTGCATCTCCCTTCGGGATTAGTTTTAAACCTTAATAATTGTTATTTAGTGCCAGCTTTGAGCATGAACATTGTATCGGGATCTCGTTTAATTCGAGATGGCTACTCTTTTAAATCTGAGAATAATGGTTGTTCCATTTTTATGAGAGATATGTTTTATGGTCATGCTCCTATGGTGAATGGTTTATTCTTTATGAATCTCGAACGTGATGCTACACATGTTCATAATGTGAGTACCAAAAGAAGTAAGGTTGATAATGATAGGCCCACATACCTGTGGCACTGCCGCCTTGGTCACATAGGTGTCAAATGCATGAAGAAGCTCCATGCTGATGGACTTTTAGAGTCTCTTGATTATGAATCATTTGACACATGCGAACCATGCCTTATGGGTAAAATGACCAAGACTCCGTTCTCAGGAACAATGGAGCGAGCAACCGACTTATTGGAAATCATACATACTGATGTGTGCGGTCCAATGAGTGTTGAGGCTCGCGGTGGCTATCGTTATGTTCTCACCCTCACTGATGATTTAAGTAGGTATGGGTATATCTACTTAATGAAACACAAGTCTGAAACCTTTGAAAAGTTCAAGGAATTTCAGAGTGAGGTTGAAAATCAACGTGACAGGAAAATCAAGTTTCTACGATCAGATCGTGGAGGAGAATACTTGAGTCACGAGTTTGGGGCACACTTAAGAAAATGTGGAATAGTTTCACAACTCACGCCGCCTGGAACACCTCAGTGTAATGGTGTGTCCGAACGTCGTAATCGCACTCTGTTAGATATGGTGCGATCTATGATGTCTCTTACCGATTTACCGCTTTCCTTTTGGGGCTATGCTTTAGAGACTGCCGCATTCACTTTAAATAGGGCTCCGTCGAAATCCGTTGAGACGACACCGTATGAATTATGGTTTGGGAAGAAACCTAAGCTGTCGTTTCTAAAAGTTTGGGGATGCGATGCTTATGTCAAGAAACTTCAACCTGAAAAGCTCGAACCCAAGTCGGAAAAATGCGTCTTCATAGGATACCCAAAAGAAACTATTGGGTACACCTTCTACCTCAGATCCGAAGGCAAGATCTTTGTTGCCAAGAATGGGTCCTTTCTGGAGAAAGAGTTTCTCTCGAAAGAAGTAAGTGGGAGGAAAGTAGAGCTTGATGAAGTATTTCCTCTTGAACCGGAAAATGGCGCAACTCAAGAAAATGTTCCTGAGGTGCCAGCACCGACTAGAGAGGAAGTTAATGACAATGATCAAGATACTTCTGATCAAGCCCCTACTGAAATTCGAAGGTCCACAAGGACACGTTCCGCACCAGAGTGGTACGGCAACCCTGTCTTGGAAATCATGCTGTTAGACAACGGTGAACCTTCGAACTATGAAGAAGCGATGGCGGGCCCGGATTCCGACAAATGGCTAGAAGCCATGAAATCCGAGATAGGATCCATGTATGAAAACGAAGTATGGACTTTGACTGACTTGCCCGTTGAGCGGCGAGCCATAGAAAATAAATGGATTTTTAAGAGGAAGACAGACGCAGATGGTAATGTGACCATCTATAAAGCTCGGCTTGTCGCTAAGGGTTATCGACAAGTTCAAGGGGTTGACTACGATGAGACTTTCTCACCGGTAGCGAAGCTGAAGTCCGTCCGAATCATGTTAGCAATTGCCGCATTCTACGATTACGAAATATGGCAAATGGACGTCAAAACGGCATTCCTTAATGGTTTCCTTAAGGAAGAATTGTATATGATGCAGCCGGAAGGTTTTGTCGATCCTAAGAATGCTGACAAAGTGTGCAAGCTCCAACGCTCGATTTATGGGCTGGTGCAAGCATCTCGGAGTTGGAACATTCGCTTTGATGAGATGATCAAAGCGTTTGGGTTTACACAGACTTATGGAGAAGCCTGCGTTTACAAGAAAGTGAGTGGGAGCTCCGTAGCATTTCTCATATTATATGTAGATGACATACTTTTGATGGGAAATGATATAGAACTCTTGGACAGCATCAAGGCCTACTTGAATAAAAGTTTTTCAATGAAGGACCTTGGAGAAGCTGCTTATATATTAGGCATCAAAATCTATAGAGATAGATCGAGACGCCTCATAGGTCTTTCACAAAGCACATACCTTGATAAGATATTGAAGAAGTTCAATATGGATCAATCCAAGAAAGGGTTCTTGCCTGTGTTACAAGGTGTGAAATTGAGCTCAGCTCAATGTCCGACCACGGCAGAAGATATAGAAGAGATGAGCGTCATCCCCTATGCCTCAGCCATAGGTTCTATTATGTATGCCATGTTGTGTACCAGACCTGATGTTAACCTTGCCGTCAGTTTGGTAGGAAGGCACCAAAGTAATCCCGGCAAGGAACACTGGACAGCGGTCAAGAATATCCTGAAGTACCTGAAAAGGACTAAGGAAATGTTTCTCGTTTATGGAGGTGACGAAGAGCTCGTCGTAAAGGGTTACGTCGACGCTAGCTTCGACACAGATCTGGATGACTCTAAGTCACAAACCGGATACGTGTATATTTTGAATGGTGGGGCAGTAAGCTGGTGCAGTTGCAAGCAAAGCGTCGTGGCGGGATCTACATGTGAAGCGGAGTACATGGCAGCCTCGGAGGCAGCACATGAAGCAATATGGGTGAAGGAGTTCATCACCGACCTAGGAGTCATACCCAATGCGTCGGGGCCGATCAAGCTTTTCTGTGACAACACTGGAGCTATTGCACTTGCCAAGGAGCCCAGGTTTCACAAGAAGACAAGGCACATCAAGCGTCGCTTCAACTCCATTCGTGAAAATGTTCAAGATGGAGACATAGAGATTTGTAAAGTACATACGGACCTGAATATAGCAGATCCGTTAACTAAACCTCTCCCTAGAGCAAAACATGATCAACACCAGAATTCCATGGGTGTTCGATTCATCACAGTGTAACTAGATTATTGACTCTAGTGCAAGTGGGAGACTGTTGGAAATATGCCCTAGAGGCAATAATAAAAGCATTATTATTATATTTCCTTGTTCATGATAATTGTCTTTATTCATGCTATAATTGTGTTATCCGGAAATCGTAATACATGTGTGAATAACAGACACCAACGTGTCCCTAGTGAGCCTCTAGTTGACTAGCTCGTTGATCAACAGATAGTCATGGTTTCCTGACTATGGACACTGGATGTCATTGATAACGAGATCACATCATTGGGAGAATGATGTGATGGACAAGACCCAATCCTAAACATAGCACAAGATCGTATAGTTCGTTTGCTAGAGTTTTCCAATGTCAAGTATCTTTTCCTTAGACCATGAGATCGTGTAACTCCCGGATACCGTAGGAGTGCTTTGGGTATGCCAAACGTCACAACGTAACTGGGTGACTATAAAGGTAGACTACGGGCATCTCCGAAAGTGTCTGTTGGGTGACATGGATCAAGACTGGGATTTGTCACTCCGTATGACGGAGAGGTATCACTGGGCCCACTCGGTAATGCATCATCATAATGAGCTCAGAGTGACCAAGTGTCTGGTCACGGGATCATGCATTACGGTACGAGTAAAGTGACTTGCTGGTAACGAGATTGAACGAGGTATTGGGATACCGACGATCGAATCTCGGGCAAGTAACATATCGATAGACAAAGGGAATAGCGTACGGGATTGATTGAATCCTCGACATCGTGGTTCATCCGATGAGATCATCGTGGGGCATGTGGGAGCCAACATGGGTATCCAGATCCCGCTGTTGGTTATTGACCGGAGAGTCGTCTCGGTCATGACTGCTTGTCTCCCGAACCCGTAGGGTCTACACACTTAAGGTTCAGTTACGCTAGGGTTGTAGGGATATGTATATGCAGTAACCCGAATGTTGTTCGGAGTCCCGGATGAGATCCCGGACGTCACGAGGAGTTCCGGAATGGTCCGGAGGTAAAGATTTATATATGGGAAGTCCTGTTTCGGGCATCGGGACAAGTTTCAGGGTTATCGGTATTGTACCGGGACCACCGGAAGGGTCCCGGGGGTCCACCGGGTGGGTCCACCTGTCCCGGGGGGGCCACATGGGCTGTAAGGGGGTGCGCCTTGGCCTAATGGGCCAAGGGCACCAGCCCCACATAGGCCCATGCGCCTAGGGTTTAAGGGGGCAAGAGTCCTAGGAGGGTAAGGCACCTCCTAGGTGCCTTGGGGGGGAGGGAAACCCCCCTTGGCCGCCGCACCCCCTAGGAGATTGGATCTCCTAGGGCCGGCCACCCCCCTTTGGCACCCCTATATATAGTGGGGGAGAGGAGGGACTTCATACCTGAACGCCTTGGCCTTTGGTTGCCTCCTTCTCCCTCTCCAACACCTCCTCCACCTCCATAGTGCTTAGCGAAGCTCTGCCGGAGTACTGCAGCTCCATCAACACCACGCCGTCGTGCTGCTGCTGGTGCCATCTCCCTCAACCTCTCCTCCCTCCCTTGCTGGATCAAGAAGGAGGAGACGTGGCTGTTCCGTACGTGTGTTGAACGCGGAGGTGCCGTCCGTTCGGTGCTGGTCATCGGTGATTTGGATCACGTCGAGTACGACTACATCATCACCGTTCTTTTGAACGCTTCCGTGCGCGATCTACAAAGGTATGTAGATGCATCTAATCACTCGTTGCTAGATGAACTTCTAGATGATCTTGGTGAAACGAGTAGGAAAATTTTTGTTTTCTGCAACGTTCCCCAACATCAATATGATAGGATTGCATGTACAAAATTTTTTTTGAAAACACATGAATTTGCATTATTGCATGTTTGATTCGCAAGAATAAGAAAAACACATGAATCCCATAAAGTAGTCAAATTATGAGGTTAAAACATATGCAAAGGTAAGATTAAGTTAATATGCGCTAGTTATGGCCTTTTGTCTTGGCCTTTGTGAGGTTGGAGTGGATTGTAAAATTCATTCGTTCCTATGAAACTCAAACCAAAGGAAAGAAACTCTTGGTTTTTAGTGTGGTCCATTCTGTTAAGTCAAATGGATGAATAGTGTAACCATAGAAATGTTTTCTCCTTCACTTTTACTCCGTCCAGGTTTACTGGGCTACTCGTATTTTGGGTTAAACTTTGACCATCTATATGACTAATAATATATGAATTATATGCTAAAAAAGTATAATGTTGGATTGGTGAGCTCATGGCGGAGCCCACAAGGGCAGAGGGGAGCTCGGCCAAGGCGACAGAGCTCCAATCTTCCAACACTCTCGGCGACGTGGGCTCACACGTGGGGCAGGTGTCACTTCTACAAGATCTGGTGGGTCCACTACCGGCCACATAGCTTGGAGGGGAAGATCAAAAACTAAGAGAAGCTAGCTAGGGAGAATATTTTTATGGACAGAGAAGTGAAATTATTTGAGGAACAACGAGGCTGCCAACACTCTTATATTAAATCAAAGTTAGTGATGGCGTGCTGCAAAAGAGGTTTTCCACATTATAATCTTTGTGGCATATATTTTATATTTTATTAATAAAAGGGACCTAATAAATCCGGACGGAGAGAATTTTGCAGCGATTCAGTTTCATTAGAGAAAGAGTGACGTCAGAACATATTGACCACCACCGATCAGCTATAGCTAGTTGAATGACGGGTCGCCGACTGAGCCCATAACTTGGTCCACTCAGCGACGTGCGTCCAAGTGTCCAACACAAGAACGTGGATCCATTTCCCGTGGACCATACATAGTTCAGTCGAGGTCACGCAGCATACACACACTCCACGCATGCATGTGCCGCAATTGGAACAGTGGCCGTGGCCGCCCAAAAACGCAGACGAAGACATGGTTGTGCTGGCCAAAGATGTTCAACGTGCACATGGGTGGTTCTCAAGGCAGTAATGTAGGCACGTGTTCGTCCATGTGGATTTTCCTTGCAAAATTGGCTCCTGCACACAGTGCACTCGGCTGACATGCAGGGACACATCGGTTGTTCGTGTCAACCCACGTCAGTGAGGAAGTCAGGACGGCCGAAGAACCGACCGACCGACCTATCGATGTTCCTATTCCCCGCCCGTCCCGCTTGATCTCTCATATTTGCAAAATCGATACGTGGACATTATAATCAAGGCAAGTAGAATTATTTTTACAGATGGCGTTAACCTATGCGGGATCAAGTGTCAATTCCAGCATGTGTTGGTGTGCCGTCCAATCCACTTGTGTTAATCAGACCAGCGTACGCATAATTAGCAGCTTTATTTGTTTCATCATGTGGCAATTTGGAATTGTAATGATAAACCCCATCACGTACGTAGGGAGGAGACGCACACTTGGCCGTATTAAAATTCCGTGGCTCGCCATTTGCTAGCTTTGCTTCGTCCTGTGCACCAGCTGACAGCTATATTAGCCTAATCTATGTACCAACTAAGCAAAGGAGACAGGGTAGATCGAGAATTCGCGACTCGTGTCCGGCTCCATGGATGGAGCAGCCATTTGTGGACCGATGATGCTCATGGACTAGTTTAATCGCAAGACTAACTAAGCGCACTTCTCCTAATTAGCTGGAGGAATTAGGAGTAGAATCATGCAAAAGATATGGCAGGTGGATGATTAGTTCATCACTAGTAGCAGTAGTTCAGCAGCAGCAGCAGCGCCACACGTGCGAACGGGACGGGAAGGCGCAATTAGCGGTTGAGCTAACCCTGTCCTGGGTGCATGCACGCGCGCCACCAGCTTTGGGAGGGAGGCAGTACTAGCACTAGTACTAGTAGTAGTAGCAAGCAAGAAAGCAGGCGGTCGCATTCGTTGAGGATAGGGCTGGAATTCGAGCCGAGTCAAGCTAACTCGACTCAACTCGTTACTATAACGAGCTCAAACCCAAGATTAGCTCGACTCGTATAACTTGCGAGTTGGCTCGTTTAGCTTGTTAAGCTCGTTAAAGATATAAATATAAAGCCTTCAAAATATGATAAAAATGATTATGTATATATTAAACATATATATCATCAAACGATTGTAATTTTCCTGTAACGCATGAGTATCCTAGAAGGCTAGGCCTTCAATGTTTGGGCCGTGGGTTGTGCGTCTGGGACGCAAGTTGTTTAGTGGCTGATCTTTCTTTGTATTGGGAGTGGCTGATCTATTGTATCGAGCCTAACGAGTTACACGAGTGCTCGTGAGATTGGCTCGTTTAACTTGGTCTATAAACGATTTTAAACTAAAACTCAGTTCAACTCGTTATTCTTCAAGTTCGAGTCGATTCGAGCCGAGTTACGAGCTGCTTGTTTAGCTCGCGAGCTTCGAGCTTTTTCCCCGCCCTAGTTGAGGAGGACATGGCAGGCCAGATCAGGGAACCGATGCTGAACAGTGATAGCGTAGCAGCAGCAGCAGCACAAGAAGAAAGTAGAAGAAGAAGAGATTGGTACGGAGGTGCATGCACCTTGCGGAAACAGGGGACGGATTCGCCCGTGGTTTTGCCGCGGAGTGGGACGGGTCCAGTCCAGTCCAGTCGAGTCCATCGTCGCGGTGGCACGACCCACCACCACATGATGAATGAACGATAGTATCTCTCTTCCGATGCCCGATCTGCCTCGTCCTTCTCCTGCCTGCTGACAGATGCATGCATCGGCTTGCTTGCTTGCTTGCTGGTGCGGACAGCACCCCTGCCCTACCGCTTGGGCTGGGTCGGGTCGGGTCCATCGCTCGTTGGTTGTGGCACCACGCGCCTTTGTGAACAAACATGAACGCTTGTTTGGGGACGTGAGAATTTAACCGGATTGTTCGCGTTCATTTCATTTATGGGACCGGAAGCATGATGACATTTGCAATTCTTTTTCAACCTAACCAACCGAGATATGCTCTATTCACGTTTGAATAAGAGTTTGAATAAGGTTACAAATGATTCTAAGAAAAGTTTTTTTCCTTCAAAAAAATACGAGTATAGTTTCCTTTTTACGGACGTGGATGGTGCCGCTGGCCAAGTGGCCAAATGTGCCACATGGCCATCCTTGCCGTGCGGCTAGCTGGTTCATCCCCCCTCTCCTGTATTGAAGGAGAGTGACGGAGTATATATTGACCTCGCCGGCTCGCCGCAAAGCTAACAACCACTCCAAATCCAGCCCAACGAAGCAATCGCCTCGCAACAATTCATCTTCCTCGCTTCCGTTCCGTTCCGTTCCAGTCCAGACATCCAGGTCGTACGCCAGCGCGTCCAGCCGGGTGGATCTCCGAGCTAGCGGCATTGCTGGGAGTAGATGCGAGACGCCGTCCTGCTCCGGTGCGACGCCACCATGGGCGGCCACGCCGCCGGTCCCACCTCTTACGGCAGCAGCGGCAGGAGGACTTTTCCGGCTCCGGCGGCGACCGCCAAGCAACGACGCGCGCCGGCGCCGGCGGGGAACGGCGGGAAGAGCGACGGAGGAGGGTACTTCGGCGCGGAGGCGGCGGTGGTGCTGGCGCTGATGACGGCGGCGCTGCTGGTGCTGCCGCTTCTACTGCCCCCGCTGCCGCCGCCGCCGCCGCTGTTCCTGTTCGTACCCGTCGCCATCCTGGCCGTGCTGCTCCTGCTCGTGCTCCTGCCCTCCGACGCCAGGGGCCTCCGCGTCGCGCCATCCTACTTGTAGCTAGCTAGCATAGCATTTAAATCAAATCCTGCGCTCGCTCTCTCGCTCGCCATTGTCGTCCTCGCCGCTACCTTGTACATGTAATTAGCTATCGCGGGGTCCGTTTCTTTTCTTGGAGACTACTAGTTGATGGAGAGGATTTTGCTCGGACTAATTAATTGCTTGCTGCAAAAAAAGTGTCTCCGGAGTTGCAGTAGTATCTCTGAATTTTAACCACAAGACAGTGGACAAACACAGGCCGGAGATACTACCACAACACAATGTTACTCTTCTGAAAGTTCAAACAGGTGACACCGAGGGGACAAATTTCTGTGTCTCCGCGGCCGCCAACGACGACATTTGGCCACACTGGCTCATTACCGAGTTCCGTATGACTGGCAGGCCCACCGTTGCCAAGTCGCCGCCGGCGAGGCACTCTTCTGAAAATTCAAAGATGCGGAGTATAATACACCGAGGGGGGCAAATCTCTTCGCCTCCAGTTGCATTCCCGCCGCCGCGAACGCTACATTTTGCCTCCTTGGCTCATTGCTCCGTCCAACATGACCAGCAGGCCCACCGTTGCCAAGTCGCCGCCGGAGGTCATCGCGCCGGCAGTGCCCACCCCAGGCGGCACCCTCGCGCTCTCCTCCATTGACAGGACCGCCGGCGGCGCCGGCTTGGTTAACCTCATCCAGGTATTTCCCCCGCCCTCGTTCACCGCCGCCCGCAAGGAGCCGGGCACGGCCGTGGCCGCGATGCGCGACGGGCTCACGAGGGCGCTTGTACCGTACTACCCGGTGGCCGGCCGCGTCGCCCCGAGTGGCCTTGCAGTCGATTGTACTGGTGAGGGCGTCTGGTTCGTGGAGGCCGCCGCGAGCTGCGCGCTTGCCGACGTGGACGGCCTCGACTGCTGCCCGCTGCTCATCCCCGGGGAGCTCCTCCTCCCGCGCCCTCCCCCCGGCGAGAAGCTCGATGGCCTCATCCTCATGGTCCAGGCGACGAGGTTCACCTGTGGTGGCTTCGCCGTCGGGATCAGCTTCAGCCACGCGGTGTTCGACGGCCAGGGCGCGGCGCAGTTCCTCACGGCGGTGGGGGAGCTAGCGCGGGGGCTCCAGGTGCCGTCAGTGACTCCGGTGTGGGACCGCGACGCGATCCCGGACCCTCCAAGCCCGCCGCCGCCTCAGCTCACGGAGTTCAGGCTCGTGACCCAGGTGGCCGACATATCGGCAGAGAGCATCGCGCGCGTCAAGGACGAGTTCAAGCAGGCTGCCGCGACATCGAGGGGGGAGGTGTGCTCCACCTTTGACGCGGTGACGGCCGTGTTGTTCAAGTGCCGCGCGCTGGCGCTGGCGTCGGCGCTCCCTGACGATGCCGCTGTCCGGGTCGCCTTCGCCGCCGGCACGCGGCACCTTCTCCACGGCGTGCTGCCGGCGGTGGACGGCTACTACGGCAACTGCGTGTACCTGGCGTGCGTCACTAAGGCAGGCAAGGCGGTCCGGGAGGCGTCGCTGGCGGAGGTCGTCGGCGCGGTACGGGAAGCGAAGGAGGCGGTCCCGGCGCGGTTCGCCGGCTGGATGCGCGGCGTCGATCACTACGACGTGCCGCTCGACTACAGCACGGTGACTGTGTCAGACTGGAGCCGCGTCGGCTTCCACGAGGTGGACTACGGCTTCGGCGCGCCAGGGTACGTGTTCCCGCTCAACGACCACGTCAACTTCGTCGCGTCGCTCAACTACGTCAGGCCGCCGGCGCCAAAGCGTGGGGGCATACGGGTGGTGCTCCGCTGCGTCGAGGAGCCTCATGCGGCCGCGTTCGCCGTCGAGCTCGCCAAGTTCGCCTAGATGCAACGCACGCATGTTTCCCATTTATTGGCCGTGTCCGCATTTTAGGCCCCTTTGGGAGCGAAAAATGGAGGGGTTGCCTCAATTTACGAGGAACTAGCAAAATGACAGTACGTTGCAGAATATCGACAGTGTATATACACAACACCATTCGCAGCCCATCGGAAAGTAAAACCACAAAAGAATTATTAAACGGAGGGAGTAACAATTTGGTTGCAATTAAGCATCACATAGTTGTATCAAAGATCTACACACCCAGATTTCTAGATACATTTTGTATTTGGTGCGGCCATCTTTTTTTCTTCCAATTATGCATGCCATTACTCCTATAAAGAATTTTCTGATAATTTTTTTAGCTGAGGTGAACTTGTTATGCTCACCGACAAAACTTGTCCTTCTCGAAGAACATAATTTATCATAAAAAACATTCAATTTACTATGGTAAAAAATATGACGTCAGATTTGTAGTGGGGTCCTTTTTTCTAGTACGTCCACACATCCAGGTTGTTGAATATATTGTGTACGTGTATATTGTGTCTTGGGTCCATCTCCTAGTTTCTCTGTATAGTTGAGGTTGTGACCCCCCTTTTGTACTCATATATACGTGTCTGATGCACCCGTCAATGTATTGTGTTGCATAGCTGTCACGCCCAAGATGCGACCCTATCCTAAAGGAACTCGAAGGTCCCAACAAGGATAGAAGCGCATCTTGAAGACGCTTTTGCAAGGTGGATATCATTACATCAACATTACATAATAAATGTGGATACATACAAAAGGCATACAATGCCACATGAATACAACATCACAATACATAAGAGCAACATCCGACTACAGATGAAACACAAACAGAAACTCAAATGACATCCACCCTGCTAGCCCAGGCTGCCGACCTGGAACCTATCCCCTGATCGAAGAAGAAGCAGAAGAAGGACTCCAAAACAAGCAAACATCGCTCTCGCGTCATGATCATCGCATAACCTGTACCTGCAACTGTTGTTGTAGTAATCTGTGAGCCACGAGGACTCAGCAATCCCATTATCATGGGTATCAAGACTAGCAAAGCTTAATGGGAAGGAAGGGGTAAAGTGGTGAGGTTGCAGCAGCGACTAAGCATAATATGGTGGCTAACATACGCAAATAAGAGTGAGAACAGAACAAATGGAACGGCCGTGAAGCTAGCAATGATCAAGAGGTGATCCTGAACTCCTACTTACGTCAATCATAACCCAAAGCCGTGTTCACCTCCCGGACTCCGCCGAGAAGAGACAATCACGGCTACACACACGGTTGATGTGTCGAATCTGGTGTCAAGTTATCTACAACCGGACATTAACAAATTCCCATCTGCCACATAACCGCGGGCACGGCTTTCGAAAGATAATACCCTGCAGGGGTGTCCCAACTTAGCCCATGATAAGCTCTCGCGATCAACGAAGGATAATCCTTCTCCCAGGAAGACCCGATCAGTCTCGGAATCCCGGTTTACAAGACATTTCAACAATGGTAAAACAAGACCAGCAAAGCCGCCCGATGTGCCGACAAATCCCGATAGGATCTGCACATATCTCGTTCTCAGG
Organism: Triticum dicoccoides; assembly: GCF_002162155.2. Lineage (NCBI taxonomy): Eukaryota > Viridiplantae > Streptophyta > Magnoliopsida > Poales > Poaceae > Triticum > Triticum dicoccoides. Next base: position 419,497,813 of record NC_041393.1, read on the forward strand.
GAAACACCAGATGAGACTAGCTACGAGTAAAACCAGACCTCGAGTTTCCCCGATGGGGCCCCGCAGGCAGCTCAGTTCGGACCAGCACTTAGACAAGCACTGGCCCGGGGGGGCTAAAATAAAGATGACCCTCGGGTTGGCCGACCCAAGGGAAAGGTATAGGTGGTGGTGAGGCAAATGGTAAAACCAAGGTTGGGCCTTGCTGGAGGATTTTTATTCAAAGCGAACTGTCAAGGGGGTCCCATAAATCACCCAACCGCGTAAGGAACGCAAAATCCAGGAACATAACACCGGTATGACGGAAACTAGGGCGGCAAGAGTGGAAGAAAACACCAGGCATAAGGCCGAGCCTTCCACCCTTTACCAAGTATATAGATGCATTAATTAAATAAGAGATATTGTGATATCCCAACATAATCCTGTCCACCATGAAGCAATCTTCAACTTCACCTGCAACTAACAATGCTATAAGAGGGGCTGAGCAAAGCGGTAACATAGCCAAGCAATGGTTTGCTAGGAAGGGTGAAAAGGTTAGAGGCTGACATGTCAATTTGGGAGGCTTGAAGAGCAAGCGATAGGTAGCGCAGCATAGCGATAGAACGAAGCAACTAGCATAGCAATGATAGTAATGAGATCCAAGGTGACGGTCATTTTGCCTGAAATCCCGCAAGAAAGAAGAACGAGTCCATGAAGAAGACGAACGAGAGTAGTCGAACGAATCCTCACAATCGCAACATTACCAGAACTAAGAAGCAACACCGGAAAGAAACAAACAACATGGTAAATGCACAAACACAAACATGGCATGATGCACAAACAAGTATGATGCATGTCCGGTTTAACGAGGCATGGCATGGCAAAGTGCAACAAACAATACTACAAGTTAAGTGGAGCTCAATATGCAACGAGTTGCATATTGACGAAACACCACATCAATTGTTTAGTTCTCTCTCGGTTATGTACCCAACAATATTAAATGTTATTAAGATGGCAAGGGGTGAAGCACATGAAAAACTAACTATCTAGAAAGGTTTAAATGAGGCCGGAATAACAAACAACAATTCCGGAAAATCCTCATGTCCATATTTTGAATTAGCTACTGTTCTGCCCTAAAACATATTTTAATGTTGTTAAACAGGAAAATAAAGTGCACCATGTTAAACTAGGCATTTTCCACCCCATTTACATATGAAGTTTATTAAAATTGGAGCTACGGTTATTTAGTTATGAAATAAATCATTTTAGCATGGCATTTGAGCAAATTTAATCAAACAACACTTTAAACGTTTCAAACATGGATGAAAATGGCATATTATTAAACTACACGAAATTCTAAGCATTTTACATGTTTAAATCATTTTAATCCGATGCACGGTTGTGGAGTTATTAAATGCATGAACATGAGGGTGCAATCTGTAAAACAACCTTTCTCTGGATAAATGCGAAAATCGCAGCAGCAGGAAAAAAAACACTACGGCCCGAAACTGAGATCTGGCCCAGGGTGCGGGTGCTGGAGGCTCACCCAGCGGGTCTGGCCCAGGTTGATGGAGGCAGGCCGAGCGAGGCCGGATCTGGTGGAGGAAGTGGCCGAGCTGGGCCTGATGCATGCTGCGGTTGCGGGCCTGGCAGGCAGATCGAAGTGGAGGCAGGGGATCGGGTCAGCGCGGAGGGTCAACGAGTAGAGGATCTACGGCTGGGCGCGCGCGTCCTCTCCTGCTCGATGCAGAAGCAAGGGAGGTCGATGCGGTCAACGGGCGAGCGCTCGTCCGCTTGAACTGGCCAAGACAGAGCGGAACGACGGCGGGACTTGCCGCGATGGACGACCTCCGGGAAGAAGATGGCGGCGGGCGGAGGCGCACCGACCTGGAGGCGGGAAGAGGCCGGAGACGCAGAGCCTTGCTGGATCGAGCGGAGAAGATGACGAACAAAGCAGGGCGGCGACGGGAGCTGGGGCTTCGTCCGGTTCCTGCTAGAAGAAGCGGAGGGAGAGATGAGAGCTCCGGGAGAGAGAGAGAGATTAGAGCAGAGGGAGATGAAGGAGAGGGGCGCGAGGGCTAGCCTGGTGGACGACTCACCGACGGCGCCGAACGGCGATGACGAAAAGGGCTTTCGGAGGAGCTCCTCTCCCTGGGTCGATGAGGAGAGCGAGGAGGCTCAGGCGCAAGGTGGGGCTCGGGCGCGCGAGAGGCCCGGCGAGGACGCGACTTGAGGCGGAGCAAAGGTGGATCTAAGAGGGTCGGACGTGAGCTTGGGCTGCAGCCATCCATGGTGCTGCATTAGGAGGTCGAGAGAGAGATGTGAGGCACGGGAGGTGCAGGGGAAAACGGAGGAGCAGCAGCAGGGCATCTCACCGGCGGCAGAGGAGGTCCTGTGCTCCGGCGAGGTGGAACTCCGGCATGGCACACGAAGACGACAGGATCCAGGGGAGGCACTAGTTGGCAAGGAGAGATCGAAGGGGAGTTTGGATCGGGGGCGCGGGCACCTAGATCAAGGAGGAGCAGTGGGGAGAGCTGGTTGGTGGCTGGAGGAAAACGAGGAGAAGGGATCCCGAGGGGATTCGGTGGAGTGGCGGTGGCGTGGGGATGGACGGGACATGAGGCCTAGAAATTAGGGTTAGGCTGTTTAAATAGCTAGGTGGACTAGCTTAGGGGCAAAACAGACCCTCCGATCAAGATCGAACGGTCGAGAAAAATACACCGGGAGAGTCCAAATAAGAAAACGGAGATGTTTTATAGATGTTAGGGGATGATCCGGACTCAACGGTAACGACAGAGCGGGTTGGGTTCGGGGGAGTTTCAGACACGCGCGCGAGGGGGGCTGCGAGCTGGCAAGAGAGGTTAGGTGGTCGGACAAAAGGGGAACGAAAACACCCGGTTGGTCTTGGAATGGTCAAAGGAGGCAAGGGGAACGCGACAACTACGAACGGGTGCGATTTTTACGAAAACATGCGGATGCAATGCACATGATGCCATGAGATGAGATGCATGACAAAAACAAAATGCAAAACAAAAGACAAAAACCCAACCACAAAGGAAATATCATATCGCATCTCCGAAAAAGGCAAGAGTTGGAGTTACGAATATGGAAAGTTGTATCCGGGGCGTTACAACACTCCACCACTACGAGAGGATCTCGTCCCGAGATCTAGGATGGCACCGGAGGGAAAAGGAAGAGGAAGATAAGAGGTAAACTAAGTTGCTTCTTCAACAAACAAGTGAAACCATGAACATTGAGAGGTTGAGCAAAATGAAAGAAAGAGAACAACAAAGATGAACAAAGTTGAAAACACTCCGTTAGAAAAGAGGAACAAGGGATACGACGAGTACCAAGAGGTTTATTGATAAGATAGATATTGAAACCACTCCGGTTAAAACTAGATAGAGAAGGAATAAGATTGATATAATTTGGGCAGCACTCCGACTGAAAGAAGAAGGAAAACTTGATAAGATGAAAAGAACTTGAAGAGATGACACAACACTCCGGTTAAATGGATAAGCAGGAAAAATAACATGATCTTGACAAAACGAGGTGATGGGTGAAGAGCACGACATCACAATGCCTCCGGAAGAAATGAAAGAATGGAATGGAATGAACGGAGGAAAACTTGATCTTGAAAGAGCACGCTTACAGGAAATGCTAGAACGAAGTTGTTGGTTTATCAACAACGAAAGGATAAGCTTGTTATGGGCTTATGGCAAACACCTCAAAATGATGAGGTGACAACCGGCCACTAACAGAAACAATTGATTGGTTGAGATCAATGAAGATAAGAGAAACTTCTTTCACCAAGAGGATAATTGGAGAACTTGGGTCATTGATAAGCACCACAATAGCAACATTCCTTAGGGAAGGCTTTAGGTGAAATATGACACAAGATAACTCCAGCGAAGAGATTAATGGATTTAGAATACCTCATTCTTGACAACATGTGAATCACAAAACATGAATGGAAATTGTCAAGAATGATATAACACCACCTCAAAAGATAAGGTAGAAAGAATTGCACTTTGGAATGCAAGATGAAGAATGCTTGAACTCCCCCAACAAGGATCTTGAAGAGCAATTCGAGAATGAATTAAATCCTTGATGAAGCACCATGTAGAACCTCCATGAAGAACTCCAATAATAAAAGAATGATAGAAAGGAAGAGAAGTTGAAAGAACAAGGTGAAGCCTTGCGATGATTTAGATGGAGCTTCGCGATGAGATAATGCGGAAAACTTGGAACTCCGGAAAAGGAAAAGATGAAACACTAGAACCGAGAATTACTTCATCATGAACAATCTCCGGAAGAAAAGAATTGAATCACCTCGAGGAAATAAGAATAAGATTTATTGTATGCTTATCCTTCATCAAATTAAATTGATGGCAAGCAATGGATTTTGCATATTACTTATTCGTGTTGGAAATGATTAAAGAGAGATATAGCACGAACTTGAGAAGGTATTGATGGAACCACCAGTGGGATTTGGAAACAACGAATGAATTGGTATGATAACAAAGGAAGTGAAATCTTGAACGAACCACCGTAAAAATTGGAAAAGAGAGTAGCAAAGGCACAATTCAACATGAAGAATTGGAAAATGAATGAAGATACTTGAGGGGATTTAGATACATGAGAACGAAGAGGCCATGAACTGATTAGAGGATATTTGAACGATTCACCGATAAGATTTGGAGAACGATAACTACACGCTGAGAATGAAGAATTATGACATGATGGCCTTCAGAGGAAAGAAATGGAAACAACTCATGAAATGCTTCGGATGGCTAAAAAGAATTCCCACAATCTAAAACAATTATAAGAGGATGGCATCGAACTTGAACTACGCATCTTTGGAAGAACGGGTAAGGATTTAAGAGGAACTCTTCTTCGGTCTTCAAATCCGAGAATGACGAGGAGAAACAACACCAAAATTGTTGAGATACTCCTGGAGAATGAAAAGCGAAGAGGTTGAGGCAACAATGAAATAATTTGAAATCGATCTTGGAGAAGGCATGTGACTGATGGGATCCATTCTTCCGTCACACTTGAAAAGAATTGAGAATAACTCCGGAAGAATTAGAAGAGTCAGGTAAGATCCTGGGAAAAGACCTGTGGGTTAGGGCCCACTCAAAAGAAAACACCGTTGAACAATTTTAAAGAGAGGTTGCACCGGTTGAATTAAATGGCTTGAATGAGATAACAACCTCGAAATATCTTGAACGGATTGAGAATGGAAACACAAGTCTTGTGAGATATCTTCAGCACTCCAGAACAAATGAATAGGAAGAAGTGAATGATTAAGAGGTGCATCGGCATGAGAAAGCATTAGAAACGAGGAAAAGAATATGATAAATATCGAAAGCTTGAATTGGATCCACCGGAGAAGAAACAACAATGAAGGATGATGGACTTGAAACTGTCGAGCATCTTCATGGGAAATCACCGGATAAGAACATTGACAAAAAAGAATGTTGAGACTTCCCATCAATAAGATGGATACTTGATTAAGATATCTGAGTCCTTGAAGAAAATGGTGGGAGGGAGGGAAAACAAAGGCAACTTGGGGAAGATGAAACAAACACCGTTGAGAAAACTTAGAATTGATCTCGCAAATATTGGAATGATCGGATCCACTTGAAGAGAAGCATGCCGGTTGGAAAAGAATTAACATGACGACCTCGATGATCACGAAGGATTAGTACTCCCATAGAAATATGAGAACACCGTTTAGAAAAGGTATGGAATCAACACTTGACATTGAAGCAACTCGAATACCACAACTCAAAACAAAACAAAGGATTGGCTTGCAGAAATAAGCCGGAACAAATACATATGATAGAGATTTACCCAATCCCATATCATGCATCTGTCGGAAAGATATTCTAGGAGCTACTTGAGTTCCCACCTATAAAACTTCCGAAACTTTCTGGTTATGTAATCTGGTGTTGGGGATACAGGGGAAGCAATATATCTCACCCAAACTAACAATCCCTACATCCAGCTGTATCCATCCATCAACACATAACCAAGAAAACTCCGGAAATCATGTACCTCAACCTTCGAAAAGCATCCGTTATACGAGCTATGGCAATACTCCCGAACTCCCCAGTACTGGGTAACGTCGAGGTTATCTCACCAACAACTACATAACAGAGATTTTCGATGTCGGCAAACTCAGGTATTCCAGAACTGCAACGATAAAATTATGACGACAACACCTCGGAGCTCAACTCCCCGGGACACTGCCACAACCCCTAAATGTCATGAGGCACCAAGAACAATGTTCTCGTCATAAGAATATCGGAACGATCCCAAGATACTGAAGGAAATATGCCCTAGAGGCAATAATAAAGTTATTATTTATTTCCTTATATCATGATAAATGTTTATTATTCATGCTAGAATTATACATAGACAAACATATAGTCACTAGTATGCCTCTACTTGACTAGCTCATTAATCAAAGATGGTTATGTTTCCTAACCATAGACATGTGTTGTCATTTGATTAATGGGATCACATCATTAGGAGAATGATGTGATTGACATGACCCATTCCGTTAGCCTAGCACTTGATCGTTTAGTATATTGCTATTGCTTTCTTCATGACTTATACATGTTCCTGTAACTATGAGATTATGAAACTCCCGTTTACCGGAGGAACACTTTGGGTGCTACCAAACGTCACAATGTAACTGGGTGATTATAAAGGAGTACTACAGGTGTCTCCAAAGGTACATGTTGGGTTGGCGTATTTCGAGATTAGGTTTTGTCACTCCGATTGTCGGAGAGGTATCTCTGAGCCCTCTCGGTAATGCACATCACTTTAAGCCTTGCAAGCAATGTAGCTAATGAGTTAGTTACGGAATGATGCATTACATAACGAGTAAAGAGACTTGCCAGTAACGAGATTGAACTAGGTATTGGATACCGACGATCGAATCTCGGGCAAGTAACATACTGATGACAAAGGGAACAACGTATGTTGTTATGCGGTTCGACCGATAAAGATCTTCGTAGAATATGTAGGAGCCAATATGAGCATCCAGGTTCCGCTATTGGTTATTGACCGAGAATAGTTCTAGGTCATGTCTACATAGTTCTCGAACCCGTAGGGTCCGCACGCTTAAGGTTTCGATGACAGTTATATTATGAGTTTATGAGTTTTGATGTACCGAAGGAGTTTGGAGTCCCGGATGAGATCGTGGACATGACGAGGAGTCTCGAAATGGTCGAGACGTAAAGATCGATATATTGGACGACTATATTCGGAGTTCGGAAAGGTTCCGAGTGATTCGGGTATTTTTCGGAGTACCGGAGAGTTACGGGAATTTGCCGGGGAGTATATGGGCCTTATTGGGCTTTAGGGGAAAGAGAGAGGAGAGGTTGGGCGCCCCCCAAGGCCTAGTCCGAATTGGACTAGGGGGAGGGGCTGCGCCCCCTCCTTCCTTCTCTTCTCTTCCCCCTTTCCTTGACTCCTACTCCTACTACTTGGAAGGGGGGGGGGGAATCCTACTCCCGGTGGGAGTAGGACTCCCCTTGGCGCGCCCCTCCTAGGCCGGCCGCCCCCCTCCCCCCTTGCTCCTTTATATACGGGGGCAGGGGGGCACCTCTAGGAAGGACACACAAGTTGATCTACGGATCGTTCCTTAGCCGTGTGTGGTGCCCCCTCCACCATATTTCACCTCGGTCATATCGTCGCAGAGTTTAGGCGAACCCTACACCGGTAGAGCATCATCATCATCACCACGCCGTCATGCTGACGGAACTCATCCCCGAAGCTTTGCTGGATCAAAGCCCGGGGATCGTCATCGAGCTGAACGTGTGATGAACTTGGAGGTGCCGTACGTTCGGTACTTGGATCGGTCGGATCGTGAAGACGTACGACTACATCAACCGCGTTGTCATAACGCTTCCGCTTATGGTCTACGAGGGTACGTGGACAACACTCTCCCCTCTCGTTGCTATGCCATCACCATGATCTTGCGTGTACGTAGGAATTTTTTTGAAATTACTACGTTCCCCAACAGTGGCATCCGAGCCTAGGTTTTATGCGTTGATGTTATATGCACGAGTACAACACAAGTGAGTTGTGGGCGATACAAGTCATACTGCTTACCAGCATGTCATACTTTGGTTCGGCGGTATTGTGAGATGAAGCGGCCCGGACCGACATTACGCGTACGCTTACGCGAGACTGGTTTCACCGTTACGAGCACTTGTGCTTAAAGGTGGCTGGCGGGTGTCTGTCTCTCTCACTTTAGCTGAATCGAGTGTGGCTACGCCCGGTCCTTGTGAAGGTTAAAACAACACTAACTTGACAAACTATCGTTGTGGTTTTGATGCGTAGGTAAGAACGGTTCTTGCTAAGCCCGTAGCAACCACGTAAAATTTGCAACAACAAAGTAGAGGACGTCTAACTTGTTTTTGCAGGGCATGTTGTGATGTGATATGGTCAAGACGTGATGCTATATTTTATTGTATGAGATGATCATGTTTTGTAACCGAAGTTATCGGCAACTGGCAGGAGCCATATGGTTGTCGCTTTATTGTATGAAATGCAAACGCCCTGTAATTGCTTTACTTTATCACTAAGCGGTAGCGATAGTCGTAGAAGCAATAAGATGGCGTAACGACAACGATGCTACGATGAAGATCAAGGTGTCGCGCCGGTGACGATGGTGATCACGACGGTGCTTCGAAGATGGAGATCACAAGCACAAGATGATGATGGCCATATCATATCACTTATATTGATTGCATGTGATGTTTATCCTTTATGCATCTTATCTTGCTTTGATTGACGGTAGCATTTTAAGATGATCTCTCACTAAAAATTATCAAGAAGTGTTCTCCCTGAGTATGCACCGTTGCGAAAGTTCTTCGTGCTGAGACACCACGTGATGATCGAGTGTGATAGGCTCTACGTTCAAATGCAACGGGTGCAAAACAGTTGCACATGCGGAATACTCAGGTTAAACTTGACGAGCCTAGCATATAACAGATATGGCTTCGGAACACGGAGACCGAAAGGTGGAGCGTGAATCATATAGTAGATATGATCAACATATTGATGTTCACCGTTGAAACTACTCCATCTCACGTGATGATCGTACATGGTGTAGTTGATGTGGACCACGTAATCACTTAGAGGATTAGAGGGATGTCTATCTAAGTGGGAGTTCTTAAGTAATATGATTAATTGAACTTTAATTTATCATGAACTTAGTCCTCGTAGTATTTTGCAAATTATGTTGTAGATCAATAGCTTGCCTTGTTGCTTTCATATGTTTATTTTGATATGTTCCTAGAGAAAATTGTGTTGAAAGATGTTAGTAGCAATGATGCGGTTTGGATCCGTGATCTGAGGTTTATCCTCATTGCTGCACAGGAGAATTATGTCCTTAATGCACCGCTAGGTGACAGACCTATTGCAGGAGCAGATGCAGACGTTATGAATGTTTGGCTAGCTCAATATGATGACTACTTGATAGTTTAGTGCACCATGCTTAACGGCTTAGAATCGGGACTTCAAAGATGTTTTGAACGTCATGGACCATATGAGATGTTCCAGGAGTTGAAGTTAATATTTCAAGCAAATACCCGACTTGAGAGATATGAAGTCTCCAACAAGTTCTATGGCTAAAAGATGGAGGAGAATCACTCAACTAGTGAGCATGTGCTCAGATTGTCTGGGTACTACAATCGCTTGAATCAAGTGGGAGTTAATCTTCCAGATAAGATAGTGATTGACAGAGTTCTCTTGTCACCATCACCAAGTTAGTAGAACTTTGTGATGAACTATAGTATGCAAGGGATGACAAAAACGATTCCCGAGCTCTTCGTGATGTTGAAATCGACGAAGGTAGAAATCAAGAAAGAGCATCAAGTGTTGATGGTTGACAAGATCACTAGTTTCAAGTAAAGGGCAAAGGGAAATAAAGGGAACTTCAACTAGAATGACAAGCAAGTTGTCACTCCCACGAAGAAGCCCAAAGCTGAACCAAAGCCTGAAACTGAGTGCTTACACTGCAAAGGAAATGGTCACTAGAAACGGAAATACCCTGAATATTTGGTGGATAAGAAGGATGGCAAATTGAACAAGGGTATATTTGATATACAGGTTATTGATGTGTACCTTACTAGTGTTTATAGTAACCCCTGAGTATTTGATACTTGTTCGGTTGCTAAGATTAGTAACTCGAAATAGGAGTTACAGAATAAACAGAAACTAGTTGAGGGTGAAGTGACGATGTGTGTTGGAAGTGGTTCCAAGACTGATATAATCATCATCGCACACTCCCTATACTTACGGGATTAGTGTTAAACCTAAATAAATGTTATTTGGCATTTGCGTTGAACATGAATATGATTTGATCATGTTTATTGCGATACGGTTATTCATTTAAAGTCAAAGAATAATTGTTGTTCTGTTTACATGAATAAAACCTTCGATGGTCATACACCCAATGAAAATAGTTTGTTGGATCTCGATCGTAGTGATACACATATTCATAATATTGATGCCAAAAGATGCAAAGTTAATAATGATAGTGCAACTTATTTGTGGCACTGCCGTTTGGGTCATATTGGTGTAAAGCGCATGAAGAAACTCCATAAAGATGGATTTTCAGAATCACTTGGTTATGAATCATTTGATGCTTGCGAACCATGCCTTTTGGGCAAGATGACTAAAACTCCGTTCTCCGGAACAATGGAATGAGCTACTGACTTATTGGAAATAATACATACCGATGTATGCGATCCGATGAGTGTTAAGGCTCGTGGCAAGTATCATTATTTTCTAACCTTCACAAATGATTTGAGCAGATATGGGTATATCTACTTGATGAAACATAAGTCTAAAATAGTTGAAAAGTTCAAAGAATTTCAGAGTGAAGTGGAAAAATCATCGTAACAAGAAAAATAAAGTTTCTACGATCTGATCGTGGAGACGAATATTTGAGTTATGAGTTTGGTCTTCATTTGAAACAATGTGAAATAGTTTCACAACTCATGCCATCTGGAACACCACAATGTAATGGTGTGTCCGAACGTCGTAATCGTACTTTACTAGATATGGTGCGATCTATGATGTCTCTTATAGGTTTACCACTATCGTTTTGGGGTTATGCATTAGAGACAGCTGCATTCACGTTTAATAGGGCACCATCTAAATCCGTCGAGACGACACCGTATGAACTATGGTTTAGTAGTAAACCTAAGCTGTCGTTTCTTAAAGCTTGGAGTTGCGATGCTTATATGAAAAAGGTTTTCAACCTGATAAGCTCGAACCCAAATCGGAGAAGTGCGTCTTCATAGAATACCCAAAGGTAACTATTGGGTACACCTTCTATCACAGATCCGAAGGCAAGTTATTCGTTGCTAAGATGGATCCTTTCTAGAGAAGAAATTTCTCTCGAAAGAAGTGAGTGGGAGGAAAGTAGAACTTGATGAGGTAATTGTACCTTCTCCCTTATTGGAAAGTAGTTCATCACAGAAATCAGTTCCAGTGATTACTACACCAATTAGTGAGGAAGTTAATGATGATGATCATGAAACTTCAGATCAAGTTGCTGCCAAACCTCGTAAGTCTTCCAGAGTAAGATCCGCACCAGAGTGGTACGGCAATCATGTTCTGGAAGTCATGTTACTAGACCATGATGAACCTACGAACTATGAGGAAGCGATGATGAGCCCAGATTCCATGAAATGGTTAGAGGCCATAAAATCTGAGATATGATCCATGTATGAGAACAAAGTATGGACTTTGATTGACTTGCTCAATGATCAGCAAGCCATGTTAAATAAATGGATCTTCAAGAGGAAGACGGACACTGATAGTAATGTTACTATCTAGTAAGGTCGACTTGTTGCGAAATGTTTTCAACAAGTTCAAGGTGTTGAATACGATGAGATTTTCTCACTCATATCGAAGCTTAAGTCTGTCTGAATCATGTTAGCAATTGCCACATTTTATGAAATCTGGCAAATGGATGTCAAAACTACATTCCTTAATGGATTTATTAAAGAAGAGCTGTATATGATGCAACCATAAAGTTTTTGTCAATCCTAAAGATGCTAACAAAGTGTGCAGGCTCTAGCAATCCATCAATGGACTAGTGCAAGCATCTCGGAGTTGGAATATACGCTTTGATGAGTTGATCAAAGCATATGGTTTTATACAAACTTTTGGAAAGAACTGTATTTACAAGAAAGTTAGTGGGAGCACTACAGCATTTCTGATAAGTATATGTGAATGACATATTATTAATTGGAAATGATGTAGAATTTTCTGGAAAGCATAAAGAGTGTTTGAAAGGAGTTTTTCAAAGAAAGACCTTGGTGAAGCTGCTTACACATTGAGCATCAAGATCTATATAGATAGATCAAGACGCTTGATAAGTTTTTCAATGAGTACATACCTTGATAAATTTTTTGAAGTAGTTCAAAATGGAACAGTCAAAGAAAGAGTTCTTGCCTGTGTTGTAAGGTGTGAAGTTGAGTAAGACTCAAAACCCGACTATGTCAGAAAATAGAAAGAGAAAGAAAAGTCATTCCCTATGCCGCAGTCATAGGTTCTATAAAGTATGCTATGCTGTGAACCAGACCTATTGTATACCTTGCTCTGTGTTTGGCAAAGGAATACAATTTTGATCTAATAGTAGATCACTGGACAGCGGTCAAGAATATCCTTAGTGGGGACTAAGGAGATGTTTCTCGATTATGGAGGTGATAAAAGAGTTCGTCATAAAAGTTACATCGATACAAACTTTTACACTGATCCAGATGACTCTAAGTCTCAATCTGGATACATATTGATAGTGGGAGCAATTAGCTAGAGTAGCTCCGTGCAGAGCATTGAAGACATAGAATATTTGCAAAATACATACGGCTCTAAATGTGACAGACCCATTGACTAAACTTCTCTCACGAGCAAAACATGATCATACCTTAGTACTCTTTGGGTGTTAATCACATAGCGATGTGAACTAGATTATTGACTCTAGTAAACCCTTTGGGTGTTGTTCACATGACGATGTGAACTATGGGTATTAATCATATACAGATATGAATATTGGTGTTAAATCACATGATGATGTGAACTAGATTATTGACTCTAGTGCAAGTGGGAGACTAAACGAAATATGCCCTAGAGGCAATAATAAAGTTATTATTTATTTCCTTATATCATGATAAATGTTTATTATTCATGCTAGAATTGTATTAACCGGAAACATGATACATGTGAAAATACATAGACAAACATATAGTCACTAGTATGCCTCTACTTGACTAGCTCATTAATCAAAGATGGTTATGTTTCCTAACCATAGACATGTGTTGTCATTTGATTAATGGGATCACATCATTAGGAGAATGATGTGATTGACATGACCCATTCCGTTAGCCTAGCACTTGATCGTTTAGTATATTGCTACTGCTTTCTTCATGACTTATACATGTTCCTGTAACTATGAAATTATGCAACTCCCGTTTACCGAGGAACACTTTGGGTGCTACCAAACGTCACAACGTAACTGGGTGATTATAAAGGAGTACTACAGGTGTCTCCAAAGGTACATGTTGGGTTGGCGTATTTCGAGATTAGGTTTTGTCACTCCGATTGTCGGAGAGGTATCTCTGAGCCCTCTCGGTAATGCACATCACTTTAAGCCTTGCAAGCAATGTAGCTAATGAGTTAGTTACGGAATGATGCATTACGTAACGAGTAAAGATACTTGCCAGTAACGAGATTGAACTAGGTATTGGATACCAACGATCGAATCTCGGGCAAGTAACATACCGATGACAAAGGGAACAACGTATGTTGTTATGCGGTTTGACCGATAAAGATCTTCATAGAATATGTAGGAGCCAATATGAGCATCCAGGTTCCGCTATTGATTATTGATCGAGAATAGTTCTAGGTCATGTGTACATAGTTCTCGAACCCGTAGGGTCCACACGCTTAAGGTTTCGATGACAGTTATATTATGAGTTTATGAGTTTTGATGTACCGAAGGAGTTCGGAGTCCCAGATGAGATCGGGGACATGACGAGGAGTCTCGAAATGGTCGAGACGTAAAGATCGATATATTGGACGACTATATTCGGAGTTCGGAAAGGTTCCGAGTGATTCGGGTATTTTTCGGAGTACCGAAGAGTTATGGGAATTCGCCGGGGAGTATATGGGCCTTATTGGGCGTTAGGGGAAAGAGAGAGGAGAGGTTGGGCGCCCCCCCAAGGCCTAGTCCGAATTGGACTAGGGGGAGGGGCTGCGCCCCCTCCTTCCTTCTCTTCTCTTCCCCCTTTCCTTGACTCCTACTCCTACTACTTGGAAGGGGGGGAATCCTACTCCCGGTGGGAGTAGGACTCCCCTTGGTGCGCCCCTCCTAGGCCGGCCGCCCCCTCCCCCCTTGCTCCTTTATATACGGGGGCAGGGGGGAACCTCTAGGAAGGACACACAAGTTGATCTACGGATCGTTCCTTAGCCGTGTGCGGTGCCCCCCTCCACCATATTCCACCTCGGTCATATCGTCGCGGAGTTTAGGCGAAGCCCTGCACCGGTAGAGCATCATCATCGTCACCACGCCGTCGTGCTGACGGAACTCATCCCCGAAGCTTTGCTGGATCTAAGCCCAGGGATCGTCATCGAGCTGAACGTGTGCTGAACTCGGAGGTGCCATACGTTCGGTACTTGGATCGGTCGGATCGTGAAGACGTACGACTACATCAACCGCGTTGTCATAACGCTTCCGCTTACGGTCTACGAGGGTACGTGGAGAACACTCTCCCCTCTCGTTGCTATGCCATCACCATGATCTTGCGTGTACATAGGAATTTTTTTGAAATTACTACGTTCCCCAACAGATACCTGCGTGATCCTAATTTTTTTTAGTGAAATTTGAGGAGAGGAAAGTCAAAACATCTACGTCAGGAGACCTCACCAGAGCGACGAAGGGGCCGAGGAGTAAAAAGAATCCTACTCTCCGATATATATAATCCTAAGACTCCAAATAGTTTTCTTCTAGACTCAACAACGACCAACAATCAAGGGGGCTCCTATGGTCGGTCGAGGCTCTGATATCAACTTGTCACGCCCAAGATGCGACCCTATCCTAAAGGAACTCGAAGGTCCCAACAAGGATAGAAGCGCATCTTGAAGACGCTTTTGCAAGGTGGATATCATTACATCAACATTACATAATAAATGGGGATACATACAAAAGGCGTACAATGCCACATGAATACAACAACACAATACATAAGAGCAACATCCGACTACGGATGAAACACAAACAGAAACTCAAATGACATCCACCCTGCTAGCCCAGGCTGCCGACCTGGAACCTATCCCCTGATCGAAGAAGAAGCAGAAGAAGGACTCCAAAACAAGCAAACATCGCTCTCGCATCATGATCATCGCATAACCTGTACCTGCAACTGTTGTTGTAGTAATCTGTGACCCACGAGGACTCAGCAATCCCATTACCATGGGTATCAAGACTAGCAAAGCTTAATGGGAAAGGAAGGGGTAAAGTGGTGAGGTTGCAGCAGCGACTAAGCATAATATGGTGGCTAACATACGCAAATAAGAGCGAGAAGAGAACAAATGGAATGGTCATGAAGCTAGCAATGATCAAGAGGTGATCCTGAACTCCTACTTACGTCAATCATAACCCAAAGCCGTGTTCACCTCCCAGACTCCGCCGAGAAGAGACCATCACGGCTACACACATAGTTGACGTGTTTTAATTCGAATCTGGTGTCAAGTTATCTACAACCGGACATTAACAAATTCCCATCTGCCACATAACCGTGGGCACGGCTTTCGAAAGATAATACCCTGCAGGGGTGTCCCAACTTAGCCCATGATAAGCTCTCGTCCTTCTCCCAGGAAGACCCGATCAGTCTCGGTATCCCGGTTTACAAGACATTTCAACAATGGTAAAACAAGACCAGCAAAGCCGCCCGATGTGCCGACAAATCCCGATAGGAGCTGCACATATCTCGTTCTCAGGGCAACACCGGATGAGACTAGCTACGAGTAAAACCAGACCTCGAGTTTCCCCGAGGGGGCCCCGCAGGTAGCTCAGTTCGGACCAGCACTTAGACAAGCACTGGCCCGGGGGGGGGGGGGCTAAAATAAAGATGACCCTCGGGTTGGCCGACCCAAGGGAAAGGTATAGGTGGTGGTGAGGCAAATGGTAAAACCAAGGTTGGGCCTTGCTGGAGGAGTTTTATTCAAAGCGAACTGTCAAGGGGGTCCCATAAATCACCCAACCGCGTAAGGAACGCAAAATCCGGGAACATAACACCGGTATGACGGAAACTAGGGTGGCAAGAGTGGAACAAAACACCAGGCATAAGGCCGAGCCTTCCACCCTTTACCAAGTATATAGATGCATTAATTAAATAAGAGATATTGTGATAACCCAACATAATCCTGTCCACCATGGAGCAATCTTCAACTTCACCTGCAACTAACAATGCTATAAGAGGGGCTGAGCAAAGCGGTAACATAGCCAAGCAATGGTTTGCTAGGGAGGGTGAAAAGGTTAGAGGCTGACATGTCAATTTGGGAGGCTTGAAGAGCAAGCGATAGGTAGTGCAGCATAGCGATAGAACGAAGCAACTAGCATAGCAATGATAGTAATGAGATCCAAGGTGACGGTCATCTTACCTGAAATCCCGCAAGGAAGAAGAACGAGTCCATGAAGAAGACTAACGGGAGTAGTCGAACAAATCCTCACAATCGCAACATTACTAGAACTAAGAAGCAACACCGAAAAGAAACAAACAACATGGTAAATGCACAAACACAAACATGGCATGATGCACAAACAAGTATGATGCATGTCCGGTTTAACGAGGCATGGGATGACAAAGTGCAACAAACAATACTACAAGTTAAGTGGAGCTCAATATGCAACGAGTTGCATATTGACGAAACACCACATCAATTGTTTAGTTCTCTCTCGGTTATGTACCCAACAATATTAAATGTTATTAACATGGCAAGGGGTGAAGCACATGAAAAACTAACTATCTAGACAAGTTTAAATGAGGCCGGAATAACAAACAACAATTCCGGAAAATACTCATGTCCATATTTTGAATTAGCTACTGTTCTGCGCTAAAACATATTTTAATGTTGTTAAAAAGGAAAATAAAGTGCACCATGTTAAACTAGGCATTTTTCCACCCCATTTACATATATAGTTTACTAAAATTGGAGCTACAGTTATTTAGTTATGAAATAAATCATTTTAGCATGGCATTTGAGCAAATTTAATCAAACAGCACTTTAATCGTTTCAAACATGGATGAAAATGGCATATTATTAAACTACACAAAATTGTAAGCATTTTACATGTTTAAATCATTTTAATCCGATGCACGGTTGTGGAGTTATTAAATGCATGAACATGAGGGTGCAATTTGTAAAACAACCTTTCTCTGGATAAATGCGAAAATTGCAGCAGCAGGAAAAAAAACACTATGGGCCGAAACTGAGATCTGGCCCAAGGCGCGGGTGCTGGAGGCTCACCCAGCGGGTCTGGCCCAGGTTGATGGAGGCAGGCCGAGCGAGGCCGGATCTGGTGGAGGAAGTGGCCGAGCTGGGCCTGATGCATGCTGCGGTTGCGGGCCTGGCAGGCAGATCGAAGCGGAGGCAGGGCGATCGGGTCAGCGCGGAGGGTCAACGAGCAGAGGATCTGCGGCTGGGCGCCCGCGTCCTCTCCTGCTCGATGCAGAAGCAGGGGAGGTCGATGCGGTCAACGGGCGAGTGCTCGTCCGCTCGAACTGGCCAAGACAGAGCGGAATGACGACGGGACTTGCCGCGACGGACGACCTCTGGGAAGAAGATGGCGACGGGCGGAGGCGCAGCGACCTGGAGGCGGGAAGAGGCCGGAGACGCAGAGCCTTGCTGGATCGAGTGGAGAAGACAACGAACAAAGCAGGGCGGCGGCGGGAGCTGGGGCTTCGTCCGGTTCCTGCTAGAAGAAGCGGAGGGAGAGATGAGAGCTCCGGTAGAGAGAGAGAGATTAGAGCAGAGGGAGATGAAGGACAGGGGCGCGAGGGATAGCCTGGTGGACGACTCACCGACGGCGCCGAACGGCGATGATGAAAAGGGCTTCGGGAGGAGCTCCTCTCCCTGGGTCGATGAGGAGAGCGAGGAGGCTCAGGCGCAAGGTGGGGCTCGGGCGCGCGAGAGGCCCGGCGAGGACGCGACTTGAGGCGGAGCAAAGGTGGATCCAAGAGGTTCGGACGTGAGCTTGGGCTGCAGCCATCCATGGCGCTGCATTAGGAGGTTGAGAGAGAGATGTGAGGCACAGGAGGTGTAGGGGAAAACGGAGGAGCAGCAGCAGGGCATCTCACCGGCGGCAGAGGAGGTCCTGTGCTCCGGCAAGGTGGAACTCCGGCGTGACACACGAAGACGACGGGATCCAGGGGAGGCACTAGTTGGCAAGGAGAGATCGAAGGGGAGTTTGGATCGGGGGCGCGAGCACCTAGATCAAGGAGGAGCAGTGGGGAGAGCTGGTTGGTGGCTGGAGGAAAACGAGGAGAAGGGATCCCGAGGGGATTCGGTGGAGTGGCGGCGGCGTGGGGATGGATGGGACATGAGGCCTAGAAATTAGGGTTGGGCTGTTTAAATAGCTAGGTGGACTAGCTTAGGGGCAAAACAGACCCTCCGATCAAGATCGAACGGTCGAGAAAAATACACGGTAACGACAGAGCGGGTCGGGTTCGGGGGAGTTTCAGACACGCGCGCGAGGGGGGCTGCGAGCTGGCAAGAGAGGTTAGGCGGTCGGACAAAAGGGGAACGAAAACACCAGGTTGGTCTCAGAACGGTCAAAGGAGGCAAGGGGAACGCGACAACTACGAACGGGTGCGAGTTTTACGAAAACATGTGGATGCAACGCACATGATGCCATGAGATGAGATGCATGACAAGAACAAAATGCAAAACAAAAGACAAAAGCCCAACCACAAAGGAAATATCATATCGCATCTCCGGAAAAGGCAAGAGTTGGAGTTACAAATATGGAAAGTTGTTTCCGGGGCATTACAACAGCCTATTCTTTTCTTTCTACATGGTATCAATTTAGCACGTCAATCCTAACCCTAGCTTCCGCAGGTCCTTGCCGCCGCCGCCACCGCAGGTCCTTGCCGCCGCCGCCGCCACGCCATCGCCGCTGCTGTCGCAGGTCCTTGCCGCCGCCGCGCCATCCTCCTCGCGCCGCCGCCGCAGGTCCTTGCCGCCGCCGCGCCGTCCTCCTCGCGCCGCCGCCGCACTCCTTGCCGCCGCCGCATCTCACCTTCCTCCGTAGCCGCCGCACCTCCTACCATCGCTGCACTTCTTCTCACTCGGCCCGATCGCTAGATAGTCAATCAAATCACTAGTTAAATCCATCTAGCTGTGTGCCTGGGTGCTTGCTAGTCATCCAGATCGTGGAATCTATCCAGCTGTGTGCCTGGGTGTTTGCTAGCTTATACGTGCCCGTGTTCTTGGTTGGCCACCGCCGCTTTCTTTTTCTTGCCCTAGCTGCCGCTAGCCCCCGCTGCTATGGCCTCCCCTGGCTCCTCCATCTACGGTTCCTACACCATGCCCGTCATGCCCATGTGGCATATACAGCCGGGTGCGTCAGCCCCTGACGTATGCATGCATGAGAGCGTGTTTGCTCCCTTCGCCCACCTGCAGCAGCCGGGCGCGTCCGCTCGCTTCGACCCCATGCAGCCGGACGCCTCCGCTCCCTTTGGCCAGATGCAGCCGGACGGCTCTGCGGCTCTACTCGCCATGCCGATGGCGGGTGGACATACTCCGCCCGCCCCGGTTCAGCCCTACGGCGGCTTCACCTTGCTGCCGGTCTCACCATCATGGGACACTACTTCCTTGGCCGCCCTGCACTCGGCCCCATCCCCGCCGGCGCTTGGTACGGGCGGCTCTTGGTACATGGACTCGGGCGCCACCGCCCACATGACATCTCATCCCGGCACTCTAACCTTCTCCACTCCGGTTCATACTCCTACTTGCATCACCGTTGGCAACGGTTTCTCTTTACCTATCACACAAGTTGGTCGTGCTTCGTTTCCTTCCACATCTACACCTATTACTATGTCTGATGTTCTTGTGTCTCCTGATTTAGTTACGAACCTTGTATCTGTTCGTCGTCTTGCCCGTGAGAATCCCATTAATGTTGAATTTGATGATGTCGGTTTTTCTGTGAAGGACGCCCGTACTCGGATGGTCCTTCACCCTTGCGATAGTCCTAACGAGCTCTATCCGGTGCACTCCTCCACCACCGCCTCCACCACCCCAGTCACCCTCGCCGCAGGTGTCAACCTTTGGCATGCTCGTTTGGGACACCCGAACTCTACCGCTTTGCGTCAAATACTTAAGAGTTTTTCATTCTCATGCAATAAGATCGACGACCATGCTTGTGAGGCTTGTTGTCTTGGCAAGCACGTTCGTCTTCCCTTTAGTGCATCTACCACTATTTCCACTTTTCCATTTTAGTTATTGCATAGTGATGTTTGGACATCCCCGGTTGCAAGCAACACGGGCTACCTATACTATTTGTTCATCTTAGATGATTTCTCTCATTATGTGTGGACATTTCCTCTTCGTCGCAAGTCCGACGCTCTTGCCACACTCACTGCATTTTATTCCTACGTCACCACACAGTTCGGTCGTCCTATCCTTGCTTTACAAACTAACAATGGAAAAGAGTTCGACAACGCCGCTGTTCGTAACCTTCTAGCCTCCCA
Source organism: Triticum dicoccoides (assembly GCF_002162155.2). Lineage (NCBI taxonomy): Eukaryota > Viridiplantae > Streptophyta > Magnoliopsida > Poales > Poaceae > Triticum > Triticum dicoccoides. The sequence goes on from NC_041393.1 coordinate 419,518,572, forward strand.
CGACACTATTTTCCGCCTCACTTGCCTCTACACGTCCCAACAAAATGGTCATGCCGAGCGTATCCTTCGCACTCATAATGACTGCGTCTGCATGTTACTCTTTCACTCTAACGTGCCTCCCCGGTTTTGGCCGGACGCTCTCGCCACCGCCACCCTCCTCATTAACATCCGCCCGTGTCGTCCACGCTGGAACTATGCCCCTCACCATCTCCTCTTTGGTGCGCCCCCATCTTATGATGGCCTTCGCATCTTTGGCTGTCTCTGCTATCCTAGCATCGCCGCCACTGCACCTCATAAGCTTGCACCTCGCTCAGTCGCTTGCATCTTCCTCGGCTACCCACCTAACTCTAAAGGATACTGCTGCTACGGTCCCGTCTCACATCGTGTATTCACCTCTCGACACATTTACTTTGATGAGACGGTGTTTCCATTTCAGCAGGTACCTCCCACCGCCCCGTCGCCGCCGGCCACCGGCGGCCCTCCAGCGACTCCGTCAGGTGGACGGCCCCGCTCGATTCTTGGACCGCCTCCGGGCTTCGGCGGTCCTCCCGCCGTGGGACGAGCTGCGACTCGCGCCCCCACGACGTCCTCGCCGACTCCATCACGGGCCTCGGCATCGCCCACCTCGCCGGCAGCCGCTGCTTCACCGGCCTCTTCGCCGGCATCTTCGCCGGCCGCCCCGTCGCCGGTATCTTCACTGGCCTCCTTAGGCGACGCCCCGTCGCCAGCTGTCTCGGGCGGCCCCGCCGCCTCGGGTACCTCGGGCGGCGCCCCCGCCTCACCTGCCCCCTATGCCGCGGGCACGGGCGGTTCAAAAGCCTCGGGCGCGGGTGCTTCGGTGGCCTCGGGCGCCGCTTCTTCCCCGACCATCTCGCCGGTGGCCTCGCCGGCTGCTTCACCGACCGCCTCGCCGGTCGCCGAGTTGCCATCTCGCCCCATCACTCAGGCTCGAGCCAGCGTTCATCGCCCGAGTATACGGTACTCCAGCGACGAGTATCTTCTCACCGCCTCCACCACTGAGCCGTCACCGATCCCTGCGTCCGCTCACACAGCCCTTCGTGATACTCACTGGCTTGCCGCGATGCAGGAAGAGTTCGATGCTCTTCAGCGGAACCGTACCTGGACACTGGTTCCTCGGCCTTCTCGCGCCAATGTCATCAGCGGCAAGTGGGTCTTTCGCCATAAGACCCGCTCAGATGGTACACTTGAGCGCTACAAGGCTCGTTGGGTGGTCCGTGGTTTTCGGCAGGTGCTGGAGTCGACTTCACTGAGACGTTTGCCCCGGTTGTCAAACCGGGCACGATCCGCACAGTTCTCCAGCTGGCAGTTTCCCGAGGCTAGCCGGTTCATCAGATGGATGTCTCCAACGCCTTCCTTCACGGCCATCTTGAGGAGCTGGTTTACTGTGAGCAGCCGACCGGTTTCGTCGATGCATCCCTTCCTAGGCATGTGTGTTTGCTGTCCCGGTCTCTCTACGGGCTCAAGCAAGCACCTCGCGCCTGGTACCAGCGTATCGCTGGGTTCCTTCAGACATTGGGCTTCAGCGTCACTCGCTCGGATGCCTCGTTGTTCGTCTATCACCGCGGTGACACGACTGCATATTTGCTCCTCTACGTCGATGAAATCATCCTCACGGCCTCCTCCGCAGCCCTTCTTCAGCAGATTACTCTCCGGCTGCGTGATGAGTTTGCCATCAAGGACCTGGGTACTCTACATTATTTCCTTGGCATTGAGGTCGTTCGGCGACCTGACGGCTTCTTTCTTCATCAGCAGAAGTATGCGCACGAGCTACTTGAGCGTGCTGGCATGCTCAACTGTCACCCTGTTGCTACTCATGTTGACACGAGGGCCAAGGTTTCTGCTCTCGAGGGCTCTCCCGCGTCGGATGCTCCGTTCTACCGGTCCATTGTTGGTGCTCTTCAGTATCTTACTCTCACCCGGCCGGATTTACAGTATGCTGTTTAGCAGGTGTGTCTGCATATGCATGCCCCTCATGACTCCCATTGGACCCTCGTGAAGTGGATTCTTTGTTACATCCGCAACATGATGGCTCTCGGGCTTACTCTCACGGCGTCCACTTCTCTGGAGATGGTGGCCTACTCCGACGCGGACTGGGCCAGCTGCCCCGACACCCGTCGGTCCACCTCTGGCTACTGTGTTTACCTTGGTCCTTCACTCGTCTCGTGGTCATCCAAGCGACAACCTACGGTTTCGCGCTCTAGCGTGGAGGTTGAGTATCGAGCTGTCGCTAACGCCGTCGCCGAGTGCACCTGGCTATGACAGTTACTTCAGGAGTTGCATCATGACGTCTCCCAGGCTACGGTTGTCTACTGTGACAACGTTTCTGTGGTGTACCTTTCCGCCAACCCCGTTCATCATCGCCGGACTAAGCACATTGAGTTGGACATTCATTTTTTGCGAGAGCAGGTGGCTCTTGGACGTATTCGGGTCCTCCATGTTCCGACTGCCCAACAGTTCGATGACGTGATGACTAAGGGACTACCGACTTCCACCTTCGAGGAGTTTCGTTCCAGTCTCTGCGTCTCCGGTGTCGCTTCGACTGTGGTGGGGTGTTGAATATATTGTGTACGTGTATATTGTGTCTTGGGCCCATCTCCTAGTTCCTCTGTATAGTTGAGGTTGTGGCCCCCCTTTTGTACTCATATATACGTGCCTGGTGCACCCGTCAATGTATTGTGTTGCACAACCTATTCTTTCCCTTCTACACAGGTCGTACCCCAGCGCGTCCAGCCGGGTGGATCTCTGAGCTAGCAACATTGCTGGGAGTGGATGCGAGACGCCGTCCTGCTCCGGTGCGATGCCACCATGGCCGGCCACGCCGCCGGTCCCACCTCTTACGGCAGCAGCGACAGGAGGAGCTTTCCGGCTCCGGCGGCGACCGCCAAGCAACGACGCACGCCGGCGCTGGCGGGGAATGGTGGGAAGAGCGACGGAGGTGGGTACTTCAGCGCGGAGGCGGCGGTTGTGCTGGCGCTGATGACGGCGGCGCTGCTGGTGCTGCCTCTTCTACTGCCCCCGCTGCAGCCGCCACCGCCTCTGTTCCTGTTCGTGCTCATCGCCATCCTGGCCATGCTGCTCCTGCTCGTGCTCCTGCCCTCCGACGCTAGGGGCCTCCGCATCGCGCCATCCTACTTGTAGCTAGCTAGCATAGCATTTAAATCAAATCCTGCGCTCGCTCGCCATTGTCGTCCTCGCCGCTGCCTTGTACATGTAATTAGCTATCGCGGGGCCGTTTCTTTTCTTGGAGACTAGTTGATGGAGAGGATTTTTCTCGGACTAATTAATTGCTTGCTGGAAAAAAGTGTCTCCGGAATCTCTACTCCTAATCTATTTCTACTAGAAGAATGCCCGTGCATTGTAACGGGGCCACATTAACTTTAAGAGTTCAATATTACGACATTGATAACTTTTTTAACCATCAAATCCTCACACACACACTCTCTCCCCGCCCCCTCTTCCTCACTCTCTCTCCCTCTCTCTCTAATACACACACATAGCCTATTCTCCCCGCCAATAAGACTGGCAATAATGTGTGGATTTGTGGCGAGCTTGACTGAACTAATGGATAGTGTGATATATTCCCCAATCATTTAAAAATAAATTTCAGAAATAAGAAGATTATGTAACACCTCAAGTCGTTAGCTACAGTGACCTCCCCCTAATGATGCCATGTCATCAGGCTTGCTAAGCCAAACTGCCACTTTATAAAAATCAAAGCCCAATTCAAATTTAAAATAAAGTCAAATAAATTATTTCGTCAAACAGTAAAACTAAAATGTTCACCATATTCTATAAATTCCACTGATCTTTGACATGTTGAGCCCAACATTATTTGACCCAAAAATTAAACCTTGTCAAATTAATAAGAGGTCCAATAGTAGTTAAAATAACCAATTAAATATAAACCTAATTTTATGTATTTCCTTTTGGCCCCAAACTTTTTGTGCCACCTAAAAATATTGTGCTCGAATTGTGTGCATAGTTTCACAATTAACAAAATCCATTTAGTTGATATAAGAATAAATAGAAAACGGTGTTAAAAAGGAGAAACGGATTAGAATACATTAAAAACCAAAAGGACGATGAAAAAGGGGATTCCCCCTACCCCCGGGCCTTGCCACCGAACCGTCCCAGTGGTCCAGTCCCCGCACGGTCGTCTTCTCCTGTTCCCCGAGCCCGTCGCTACAGAGCCGGGCTCCCGCCCGACCACCTCGCCGGCATCGAAGGGGAATGGATAAGGCTGACGCCCTGCCTCCCCTGCCCCCATGGCCTCACTCCTCCTCGACGCCCCCTCCCAGATCCGCTTCTCATCCTCGCTCGCTCGATCCCGGTGATATGGACAAAGTCAGATGCCACGGCCACCATGACCGACCCCGTCCACACGGCCATTGCCCTCCCTGATGGCTAGGAGCTTGCCGAGGAGCTCCAAATGCCTCCACTACTTCGTCTGCGCCAACGAGATCAAGTCCAGCACCCCCAGATCGACGTTGTTGCCGTCTTCCTCAACCTTCGGCCACCGCGACATTGCCGTTCAATCCGCACCGCCCCGAGCTCCCCTGTCTTCCCCTAGGGTGCCATTGACACCGCCATGATCTCCTCTTGCCTTTCCCCAGTTTCCCCTCTCGTTTGCTCTTGTTAGGTATTTTGCCGTGGCCGAGAACCACCGTCCGTCATGGCCATTGCAGGGGTAGCCACTGAGCTCCTCAGATTTACCCCGTGGCACATGCCCGCTCCTATGCGCGCCCATGCCCGAGCCTTCAGCTCTTCTTCCGCGCCCGCGGGGCCACTCCCTCTCTGGCTCTCCATGCCCACGCACGTGCCACACCGCGCCCGCCGTTGTCATCATGCTCGCCATAGCCATTGCACCACTGTGCCCCGCGCGACGCACACCCTGGCCACGCGTCACACTCTCGCTGGCTCCACTCGCCCCGTCTGCTGCCGCCTATCCCTTCGCTCGCCCCACTGTCGCGCCCCTGCCTCGCGCCGCCTCCGTTCGCGGCCATCTTCTGCCGACCGCCCCCTCAGCCACGCCGACCGCATCTCTGCCCTCCACCGTCGGCCGCTCGCCTCGCCTGCTGCGTGCTTCTTCCTGCTGCTATGCGCTGCTCTACCACTGGTACGCTATTGCGCCATGCCCTTGACACCGCCGTGGACAAATGTGGCGGAGGGATTGTCAATGGAGTACGAGGAGGAGGTGGCGGAGAAGGTGTGGAGAGGCAAGAGGTCTAGGGTGGCGTCAGCTGGCTGTGGTGGAGGTGATTATGCGAGAAGGAGCCGGAGCGGAAGGGGATGTCACAATTGGAAAGAATGGCAAAAAAATCATAACCCGGAGATCTCATTTAAAAAATGCTAATATTGATGGAGGGGTGATTTCCTTCAATAGGTGGAAAACATATGAAATATTGGATGTTATCAAGGAAAGGTGAAAATTTAGGAAAGTTAGGATTTTGAACTGATTTCTATGCAAATGGGATTTTATTGTTTGGTAACATGATATCAGTACCTGCCCGTTTGTGACGTGTCTGATTAGGAAAGTTTGCAAATGTTAAGAAACTATTTATTGGAAGGAAAGTTTGTGACGTGTCTGTTATTTGTTTCCTAAAACAAATTTCACTAATGAGAGAAACCGATTGATTTAGATAAGTTAGGAAAGTTAGATTCAAATCTATTATTTGTTTCTTAAAAATTTGTTATTTGTTTCCTAAGACAAATTGAACCAATAAAAGGAACCGATTGATATGAATAATTTAAGGAAGTTAGATCCGTGTTTTGTTATACGTTAGGAAAGTCCTGGTTGTAATAAAGAGTGGAGAGAAAAATAAACCGATGGACCAGGATGGGGGGGGGTGGGAGGAGAGACGAAAAAACCCAGCAAAAATAAACCGTGGAGACTATTCACCAACAGTTCCATTAGGAGTAGAGATGCTTTTTTTGTCTGGTTAATTTTCATCCGGTTTATTTTTGTCTCATCTCCCACCGCTCCTTTCATGTTAATTGTTTCCTTCTTCGCACTTAAAAACCGAATCGCGTCTCATACTCCTTTCATTTATTCGTGCTTGCTTTGGCAGGTGTACATTCAATTCAATCATGTAAATATTTGGTACTTAGGAATTCAGAAATAATGGCCCTGTTTGGATACTCTAACTCAGTTAGAGGTTAGAGTTAGATTCTAACCTTGAACTAACTCTAAACTAACTCTAACCAAAGAGGTGTTTCGATGATAGAGTTAGATTGACAATAAATATTCTTTCTCAATCATTTAACTACTTTGAACCCTGTTTGGATGGGAGGGGTAACTTTTTTTTTACTAATTTTTCTAGTGGCCAAGGAGAACTAATCCAAATAAGCTCCTCTAGTGTGGGCTAGTGTTTTGGGGTGGGTTAGATCCAACTAACCAAATAACCCATCATGTTTGGATACTTTTGGGTTATTTGAGCCCCAACTAACTAAAAATAACTCTAACTTAGGGATCCAAATAGGGCCAATACCATATACTCCCTCCGTCCGAAAATTGTTCTAGATACATCATCTTTTATCCATTTTGATGACAAGTATTTCCGGAAGGAGGGAGTACATGAGATCACCATCCAAACATATCACCTTCCTCTCCTATTTATTTCTCCCACCGATCCACTTCCATATTTAGCTCCACTAGGAAAAAATACAACCGTCGAAGTCACGCCCTCACGTGATCACGTATCACAATAAGAAAATTTCCTTATATTGTTTCCCTCCACCTCCCACTGTCTCCTCCACGTCGATTTTTTCTCCATCCTTCCCATCGAACGAAACCCCAGCCAGCTGCCAGCCCGCAACTGCCTTCCTCTCTCTCGATTCCCCCCAAACCCTAAGTCGTTCTCCTCTCCCCAACCCCAATGGCCACCCCATCTCCCCCAACCCCGGCCTTCGCCCTCTACCCCACTGCCGGCACATTCTCCCCTCCCATTCTCTCCCCTACCAGCTCAGGCCGCAGCCAGATTCACCATGGCCGCACCGCTGCTTTCGCATCTGCGCCGTCTTTCAGGTCCACAGCCACACATCGGCAGAGGAGGAGGTGTCGGTGTCAAAACCGGCGGATCTCGGGTAGGGGGTCCCGAACTGTGCGTCTAGGCGGATGGTAACAGGAGACAAGGGAAATGATGTTTTACCCAGGTTCGGGCCCTCTTGACGGAGGTAAAACCCTACATCCTGCTTGATTAATATTGATGATGTGTGTTACAAGAGTGGATCTACCACGAGATCAAGGAGGCTAAACCCTAGAAGCTAGCCTATAGTATGATTGTTGTTCGTCCTATGGACTAAAGCCATCCGGTTTATATAGACACCGGAGAGGGCTAGGGTTACACAGAGTCGGTTACAATGGTAGGAAATCTACATATCCGTATCGCCAAGCTTGCCTTCCATGCCAAGGAAAGTCCCATCCGGACACGGGACGAAGTCTTCAATCTTGTATCTTCATAGTCTTGGAGTCCGGCCGATGATGATAGTTCGGCTATCCGGACACCCCCTAGTCCGGAACTCCCTCAGTAGCCCCTGAACCAGGCTTCAATGACGACGAGTCTGGCGCGCATGTTGTGTTCGGCATTGCAAGGCGGGTTCTTCCTCCGAATAATTTATAGAAGATTGTGAACACCAGGATAGTGTCCGGCTCTGCAAAATAAATTCCACATACCACCGTAGAGAGAATAATATTACACAAGTTCAATCTGCTGACGTATTTTGTGGCGTGATGTCACACCATTACCAAGCCTTTACTCGAATTGTTTTTATTGTTCCACCTCTGTGCGTTTAGCAAAGCGGTTTCCTTGGCACGTCTTGTCGAAGCAGAGATCGTGTTCCCCTTATTTCGGGATTCCCATCAATACGGATGTGGGTAACCCAACCGCGCCACTGATTGTGATGCTTGGGAGATAAGTGAGTTTTACCAGGCCGGTGGGGACACATGTTTTTGTTCGCCCATATAAGGGGATAAAGATCCAACCCTTTTACCTGCACCTTCTTCCTCCTTGGCTTATCCATCTCCGCGAACTCGAGCTCCAGCGCCCAAGTCCGCACTTCTCACCTCAACCTTCTCCAACTATGTCCGGAGCGGGAGGCAAGTGGATGGCCTCCTCCGTCACGGAGGGGCAGATCCAGAAGCTGCGCGACGCCGGATATTTGTCCAGCGACATCGCGCATCGGCTTCCCAACGAGGGAGAGCTCATCCCCACCCCCAGGCCCCATGAGAGGGTAGTATTTCTTCCCCATTTCCTCCGCAGACCGGGCTTCCCACTTCATCCCTTTGTCCAGGGGCTCATGTTCTACTACGGCCTAGATTTCCATGATCTGGCCCCGAATTTCATCCTCAACATCTCGGTGTTTATCGTCGTGTGCGAGGCCTTCCTCTACATCCAGCCCCACTTCGGCTTGTGGCTCAAGACCTTTAGTGTCAAGCCGAAGGTTATGAAGGGCAGCCAAGCAGAGTGCGGAGGTGCCATGGTGGGCATGATGTCCCACGTTACGTGGCTGGAGGGCACTTTCATGGAAACCATTAAGGGGTGGCAATCGGGGTGGTTCTACATCACCGAGCCACGTGACCCTGATTGGGTAGCGGCCCCCGAATTCAGATCCGGCATCCCTACACGGCTCACCTCTTGGAAAGAGAGTGGCCAGATCTGGGGGGATTCGGAGGAGCTGACCGGACTCCAAGCCTGTATCCAGAAGCTGGTGGACGAGAAGCTCAAGCTTGTCAACGTAGTCCAGGTCATGCTCATCCGCTGGATTCTCCCGTCCCAACGACGGGGCTTCAACATGTGGGAGTTTGATCCGGCGCAGCACCAGACTCTAAGCGGGCTCTTCGACACTACATATGAAGATGTCTGGAAGGTGCTGTTCAAGGGCGCCGAGGCTCCCGCATCCGCTACCGAAGATCGCAGATTCCGCTCGCAGCGTCCAGCTGACGAGGTAAGTGATTTCGCCACTTGTTTTCCATAGTTTGACTGTATGCGGGATCTAAACTCCCTTTACCTTTGACAGGATTGGCTGGCGAAGGCCGAACGGACTATCTGTCCGGCCCCATTGCCAGAGGACCCAGCGGACGCCCGCCTAACGGGGCTGCTGGCTCCGGCACCCCACGTGGTGCCGGAGAAGAAGGCCAAGAAGAAGGCCACGGGGACTCGGAAGAGTTCCCGTTTTCAGGTGCTATCGAACGATGAATCCGAGGCCGACTCCTCCCACCAAGACGAGGAGGAGAAGAAGAAAGCCTCTTCCCCAGCAGGGGGAGGGAAGAAAAGGAAGGCCTCCCCAACAAGGGAGGCCGAGGGGTCCAAGAAGGGAAAAACTCTTCCCCCGGACTGCTCTGCCAATGCCAGTGATGACGACGAGGACTGGCCTCCAAGGGCCAAGCCCCTGGCGAGATCGTAAGTATCCGGACTCCCGAATAACTTCGAGGTTTTTATTTTTCGCCACATAATGTCTTTCTAATGCCGCATACAACCCTGCAGTCCGCCTAAGGATGATCTTCCCGCTTCATCGAGCGGGTCCTTAGGTGCGTCGGATATGGATTCTCTTCCGACTGCCTCCACCCCCGTGACACGGACGATGCCGAGGTGGGATCCCAGGAAGGGACCCACCATGAGGAGAGGGCCCTGGAGGTGTCGCAGGACAACCTCCCGGACTTTGCACCGGACTCGGCCCCGGAACCCACAGTGGCTCCGGAGTCCGGCGGGCGACCCCTTTGCAAGAAGGGCAAGACCGTGACGCCGGCAGCCTCCGTCCAACCGGAGGCGCCGGATAGCTTGCTGGAGGCGCTCAATGGCGCCTCCATCGAAGAGGAACACCGCATCGTTATGGGTGCGGTGATTCAGAAGGTGCAGCTCGCCAAGAGCGGGCTGACCGAAGCCTGCAGCAGCCTTCTAACAGGCTTTGAGGTAAGAATTTCAATATGTATAAAATGATACCGCATAGACAGTAGCCCCTGATGCTCGGTTCGGTGTTCGGGAAGAAAAGCCAGACTGAGGATCTAAAAAGATATACGCAAGAGTCATAAAAAATATGTCAATATGGGATTGCAGGCTGCGCTGCTGACCTCTGCCGCACTGACTGCGGAGGTCAATACTTTGAAGGAAAATCTCGAGCGGTCCGAGAACGAGCTCGGCCGTGCCAAGAAGCAGCTCGAGGACAAGGAAGGTGAGTAACACCTTATTAAAATTGTACCTTACAGAAAAGGATTTTGGTTGCAAAAAGAATGACAAGGATAACGTGGGTATTGCAGGGGCCACTAACGAGGTGGCGACCCTGAAAGAGGCGGTGGCCGCGGCCGAACGCGATGCGGCCGCGGAGCGCACCGAGCGAGAGAAGCAGGAGGTGTGGGTGGCGGAGGTATAGCAAGAGCTCCAGGATCTCGTGAAAAAACATGAGAGCCTGGAGCGTGACTCGAAGACTCGAGAGTCTGAGCTTGCAACGGCTCTTGAGAGTGCCAAAGCCGCTAAGACCGAAGCCTACAAGGCCCTCCAGGAGATTGAGGCGGTGAAGAAAATAGCAGCGGGTAAGGCATTTTGCATGCAAAGTAAGCATGTGAGTGTTAATTACCTGTTGCTTACCCGAATTCGGAGCTCTCCAGGAGCGTTCACAGATCTTCCTCGCAGCGTGTCCGATGCTGCCGCATTCTACCGGGCCGAGGAGGGGAGCTCAACGGAGAAGGTCTTCTGGTCTCAGTATGCGGAGGCCGGACATCCGGTGCCCCTTAGCGACCAGCTGAAGCAGCTGGTCGAGCTCCACAAGGCGGCCGAACAGGCCATGAAGGGCCTCATAGTTCGGCTGTGACCTAAGGAGGCCATGCCTGGGAGCTACTTCGGCCTGGTGCGGCGGCTGGTGGATGCGTGCCCGTGGGTTGAAGTCGTCAAGCACTCCGCCTGTATTGAGGGTGCTCGTCGGGCCCTTGCCCGCGCAAAGGTGCACTAGGGCAAGATGGATGCCCAGAAGCTTGTGACGGACCCGCCACCAGAGGGCAAGGAGCATCGCACGCCCAAGATGTATTATAAGAGTGTGCTGAAGGGCGCCTGCACTATTGCGGGGGAGTGCTCCAAAGATGTAATTTTTGAGTAGACTCGCATTTTGTTATCCTGTGTGCTGAAAACTTAGTTCATATGCGCTAAGCAATGCTTGTTAATTTAAAATATTACCTTCTGTGCGGCTGTTTATCAAATCTGAGAGATGGCAAGTCGTCGGCTTCAGCCCCCATGCCACGGGTGCTGGGGTGTTCGGGATAAACTTGAGCACTCTTGTTCCCATTTTTGGGTCCATCTAGGGAGGCGCTCAACACAGCGAACAAGGCAACCAGACTTATAATGCTTGAACACTCTCACTTAGCCATAGAATTCTATAATTTTAAATTTCGGCGAAGCCCCTAGTCTTCGGAAGGCCGAATTTGGGGCGCTATCCACGCCTGGGCCGGACAAGATCCGGCTCCTCGCTCTAAGCGGCATAAGTCTTTAAGGACTCGCAAAAACCTCTCGAACAGCGACCGGCTCTCGCCTCATCATGACGATCAATTTTAGCTTTCTCCACTGAGGCGTTAACCCAGCTCAACTGGGGCACAATCGCAGTGGTTCTCCCAGTGCTACCTTAGGCGATGGAACGTAAGGTACCAAAACATGGGAGCCGGGCAAACCCAACTATTGACCCAAGACATGATTCGGAGCCGATGCATATAATGCTATAAGTTCGGGGTGCCGCACTTGTGAAAGTGTTCGGACTTATCACACCATGATGCGGGAAACATAAGCCCCTGGTGTGTTTTAACCGTACCAAAGTGTACGGATGCGACATGTCGTAAATGAACATGTGTATGAAAAGGAAATGCAATTATAAGCAAAAAGGTGCTGCATTGTTTTATTCAATAAGTGCTGCTATGAATGCAGAACGATACAAATGGTGTGATAAGCAAGGGATGGGACTGTTAAACATGTCCCCCTCTAGGGGTAGGCTGCGGATTGGTGTATAAAAATGCTCGTAATGGAGACCACCTGTATATTCGTTGTAGCCTTTATCCTTCCCTGGCTGTTGCATCGTGAGTTCGGCAGGTCTGCTGCCGGACAGGGCCTCTGACGAACGGAGTCCTGTGAGTAAAAAATAAAAGGTAAAAAGAAAAAAAAGAACGACACACTTGAGAGCCCCTGGTGTGGTTGAGCCGCAGTCTGGGCTTATCGTGGTCGTGCCCCTCTCCCCATGCCCATGGTATCTTCAGAGCGTAATGGTGTACGCGAAGGACCTGTTTGGACGTTTTGCAGGGGCTGGGGTTGGGGCCGCACTGCTACGCGTGCTCGGAATGTGCCAGGTGGTCTTGTTGTAGGTTACTCCGGGCGCGCTTAGATATGTCCGGCCGCTTAACGGCCGGACTCGAGAATTGCCTTAAGAGGCTGCATTGTACTTCTGCCGCGAGAGCCGCTGTATGTTCCTCCATTCAGAGAGAACGTTCAGTGTTTCCGTTGACCGTGATGACTCCTCGAGGGCCTGGCATCTTGAGCTTGAGGTATGCATAGTGCGGCACCGCGTTGAACTTTGCAAATGCGGTACGTCCGAGCAAGGCATGATAGCCGCTGCGGAACGGGACTATGTCGAAGATTAACTCCTCGCTTCGGAAGTTATCCGGGGATCCGACGACCACTTCCAGTGTAACTGAGCCTGTACAATTGGCTTCTACACCTGGTATGACCCCTTTAAAGGTCGTCTTGGTAGGTTTAATCCTTGAGGGGTCTATGCCCATTTTGCGCACTGTATCCTGATAAAGCAGGTTCAGGCTGTTGCCGCCGTCCATCAGGACTCTGGTGAGGTGAAATCCATCGACGATTGGGTCTAAGACTAATGCGGCGAATCCGCCATGGCGGATGCTGGTGGGGTGGTCCCTTCGGTCAAAAGTGATCGGGCAGGAGGACCATGGATTGAACTTCGGGGCGACTGGCTCCATCGCGTATACATCCCTAAGTGCATGCTTCCGCTCCCTTTTGGGTATGTGCGTTGCGTATATCATGTTCACCGTCCGCACCTGTGGGGGGGAAACCCTTCTGTCCTCTATTGTTCGGCGGTTGGGTCTCTTCCTCGTCATCGCTATGCAGCCCCTTGTCATTGTTTTCGGCAATTAACTTGCCTGCCTGCTTGAATACCCAACAATCCCTGTTGGTGTGGTTGGCTGGTTTTCCGGGGGTGCCGTGTATCTGGCACGAGCGGTCGAGTATTCGGTCCAAATTGGACGGACCTGGAGTAGTTCTTTTGAATGGATTTTTCCGCTGACCGGGTTTAGAGCCTCTGAATCTGGCATTGACTGCCGTATCCTCACTATTGTCGCCATTGATGCGGCGTTTGCTTTTGTTACGACGCGACCTGCCATTCCGGTCCTTGAAATCCGGACTGCCAGAATTTTTGCTGAGGTTGTTGCTGCGTGCTAGCCAGCTGTCCTCACCCGTGCAAAAGCGGGTCATGAGTGATGTAAGGGCTGCCATGGATTTTGGCTTTTCCTGTCCCAGGTGCCGGGCAAGCCACTCATCGCGGATGTTATGCTTGAAGGCTGCAAGGGCCTCTGCATTCGGACAGTCGACGATTTGGTTTTTCTTGGTTAAGAACCGTCTCCAGAATTGTCTGGCCGATTCGTCTGGCAGCTGAATTATGTGGCTTAGGTCATCAGCGTCTGGTGGTCGCACATACGTGCCTTGGAAGTTATCAAGGAATGCGGCTTCCAGGTCTTCCCAACTCCCAATTGACTCTGCTGGCAAGCTATTAAGCCAATGCCGGGCTGGTCCTTTAAGCTTGAGGGGGAGATATTTGATGGCGTGAAGATCGTCACCGCGGGCCATGTGGATGTGAACAAGATAGTCTTCGATCCAACCGCGGGGTCTGTTGTGCCATAGTAAGATTTGATATTCACGGGTTTAAACCCTTCGGGGATTTGATGATCCATTACTTCATCTGTGAAGCATAGTGGGTGTGCGGCGCCTCTGTACTGGGCGATATCACGACGGAGCTCAAAAGAGCTTTGTCTGTTTTGTTCGGCCCGGCCGGACTTACTGTGTCCGGCGCGACGGTTGTCGTCAAGTACCATGGGGCACCCACGCGATCCATAGATTGATCTTGATTGTCTTGCCTTATCCTCCAATATATCTCACAAGTCCGGAGCGTTCCCCTGTGGCCTTGTGCTTTTTGAGCGATGCCAGGGTACGGGTCTAGTGAAGGGCCTAGAGGCCTCTCTGTCGCGACCACGGGGTGGTCGGTCAGCCGTATTGTCTCCTGGTGATGCGGGTTCATATGCTTCCTCCTCTAATCGGGGGAGCAGCTTGCGTTTAGGGTAGCTTTTGGAGGGGCGTTTGAGCTCATGCTCTTCGGCCGCGAGGACGTCAGTCCATCTGTCGGCTAGCAGATCTTGATCAGCTCTAAGCTGCTGCTGCTTTTTCTTGAGGCTGTTCGCCATGGCCATAAGCCTGCGTTTAAAACGCTCTTGTTCGACGGGATCCTCAGGCACGACGAATTCATCGTCGTCGAGGCTTGCTTCGTCTCCGGAGGGAGGCATATAATCCTCTACCTCTTCTTCTGCCGCTCTCTCATGAGGGCTGGCGTCTCCATCCTCCTGCGCTGCATCTTGCTGGAGTGGGTTGTCTTCGGCACTGTCCGGTGTATTATTATCTCCGGTGCCGGAATCTTCATTCTTGTTGTGGCGGGATTTAGAGCGGCGCCGCTGACGCCGGCGCTTGGGCTATTTCTTGGAGGGGTCATCCTCCTCTATTCCTTTGCCATTCCCATCCTTTGGGATATCCACCATGTATATGTCATATGATGAGGTGGCTTTCCAGTGCCCGGTCAGCGCTGGTTCTTGTTCGTCGGCATCGTCGTCCATACCGTCGATGTTTTCGGAGTCGTAGTCTAGCATGTCGGTTAGATCGTCGACATCGGCTACCAAGTGGGTGGTGGGTGGGCTTTGAATTTCTTCGTCGTCCGCATCCCAACCGTCCTGGCCGCAGTCCGGCCAGGGCTCTCCTGATAACGAGAGATACTTTAGCAAACTCAAGATGTCGCCGAAAGGTGAGTGTTGAAAGATGTACGCTGCTATGAACTCCATGATCGGCGCCCAATCGGATTCGATCGGAGGGGCCGTGGGAGGTTCGGAGTCCGGCGAGGAGTTCGGCACCTTGGAGTCACGAGCTCTATGAGGGACAAGGCCAGTGTTCGGCTCTATCGCCGTGGAGGTTGCAGCTCCCGAGGCGGTGTCTAGCCATCCGTCCTCGATCTGCGCAGCCGGCTTCGAATTGAAGATCGGAGCGGGTTCGAGTGTGGCCTCCAGGGTACTGTCCGGCTGCAGAGCTAAATCATGCTCACCGTGACAGTGCGGCACGCTCGGCTGTGGCTCGGATCCATCAAGGATCAAGTCCCCGCGGATGTCAGCCGTGAAGTTCAAACTTCCAAATCTGACCTGACGGCCAGGGGCGTAGCTTTCGATCTGCTCCAGAGGGCCAAGCGAATTGGCCCGCAGTGCGAAGCCGCCGAATACGAAGATCTGTCCGGGGAGAAAGGTCTCACCCTGGACTGTGTCGTTGATGATGGTCGAAGAAGCCATCAAGCCTATCGGTGACGACACAGAGGAACTCTCAAGAAAGCACCAATGTCGGTGTCAAAACCGGCGGATCTCGGGTAGGGGGTCCCGGACTGTGCGTCTAGGCGGATGGTAACAGGAGACAAGGGACACGATGTTTTACCCAGGTTCGGGCCCTCTTGATGGAGGTAAAACCGTACGTCCTGCTTGATTAATATTGATGATGTGTGTTACAAGAGTGGATCTACCACGAGATCAAGGAGGCTAAACCCTAGAAGCTAGCCTATGGTATGATTGTTGTTCGTCCTATGGACTAAAGCCATCCGGTTTATATAGACACCGGAGAGGGCTAGGGTTACACAGAGTCGGTTACAATGGTAGGAAATCTACATATCCGTATCGCCAAGCTTGCCTTCCACGCCAAGGAAAGTCCCATCCGGACACGGGACGAAGTCTTCAATCTTGTATCTTCATAGTCTTGGAGTCCGGCCGATGATGATAGTTCGGCTATCCGGACACCCCCTAGTCCGGAACTCCCTCAGGAGGCCTCTGCCTTCCTCGACCCAACCGCTGTGAAGGCCTCCTGCTGCTGGTCCAACCTCCACGACACCTCTGCCTCTCCCCGTCCCGCTGCTTTTTCTCGAACGGCTCGACACCTTCTTCGTCGAGGGCATGCGCGTCGACAGGCCACATCTAGCCTGCCGTGGTTGGATCGACCACCATGGCTACGAGAGGACGCATTTGAGGAATCCCCTACACACAATGGCTGGACGAATCTCGCAGCCATGGCGCGAGGAAAGGGATCTGGGCCCATAGGTGCTTGGGGAGGCGAGCGGGCATGGGAGACCCGAGCTAATGTTCATGTAATATTTCCTCCCTCCCTTCCTTCCCACATGCAATCATCCTCTTGTAGCACGCCATGCTCATTAATTTCTCAACATTTGTTTAGCTGTTCAGGAAAAGGATGGAGGCACTGGGTTGAAGCATCCCGTGAATGGAAAGGTGCAAATAATCTTGGTGCCCAATAGTTTTCTGTGTGAATAAGAATTTGAAATCTTTTTTCTCCATATCTGAGAAACTAGTAAAGAACTTATGTGTCAGGAGAAAGAATCTTTGCGATGAAAGCTGCTACCATCTCATATATAAATTGTGTTCTTTTTTAAGAGAGAAATCAATAGCCTCTTGAATCAATAAATATAGGAAAGTTTGATGGTGATGTTATCTATAACAAGAGTACCTAAAATGAAACTTATAGAGTTGGCATTAATATTCTGAGAAGAGGCGGACATTATATCAGCTGTCCGTTTGGTCTTTCTTGTTTATTCTTTTACTTCTTCTTTTCTGTCTTATATTCTTATGCCAGTCATTACATTAGGCTTCATCACTGGTACCGTAACATGCTCTACAAACGGTTTTTAACCGCTTTCCACCACAGCATTCTGAACTGTCGCCGAGTGAGTGTGTGCGATAGGGGGGTCCTTCCCACACGACCCAAAAACCGTTGGGGATAGGCGAGCGACTACTAATGACCGCCATAGAATAAACGTATGAGAAGTCGCCCCAGTCCCACATGTTATGTCTCGATGTTACGTTTACGCCGCTATAGTCGTGTGGAAAAGGTGGGCATCACAAACATTTAATCTACCGATGTGTTTGTGGTAAGTACGTCATCGCATACAGTTCAAGAATGCAAAATGTGTGCGGTGCCTCTACCAACGCCAATGTGTCCATTTTCATAACTGTGTGCGCTAGGTACACACACACAGACACACACACACACACAGAGACACACAGACACAGACACACACACACACACACACACACACACGCACGCGCGCGCGCACGCACGCACAGGTTTGAAACGTTCGTCGTATTACCATGAATCGCACACGCATATGAGACAAAACCGTGTGTGCGTTCGTTGGGCATCGCAAACGCTTCACGTCGAAGAACCGTCTGTTCTCTATTTTTCATCGCACACGCTGTTTTTTTCTAATCGTTGCACATTATTTTATTCGCTTCTGTTTAATTTATTTTTCCTTGTAATTTATTATTCGAATTGGAAATTTTGAAATATGAAATGTGGAATTCAAATTCTTAGCACAATGGTTCAACAAGCAATCCATAAATAAAATTCTCAGTACAACATGTTCAGTAATTACATGATTAGGCAGCAATTGACCATGATGAACCAAAATATTTAAAGGCGGTAAAGGTGAAGAGACAAGTGTAAATCATTTTGCCTATCGATGGTGTTGAAGAAGCGGAATGCCCATAATGTGCTCTCCTGCATGCCATAGGCACGAACAACTTTTGTCCAACCCCTTATGATGATCGCCCGCCCATCCTTCACCGCCTTCAGGAAGACTTCTAGAGCATTATCATGGTAGCATGAATTATATACTTTAACCTTAGTTGCCTCCACTCCGGTCATGTAGTTTGCAAGGTAATCATCAGTAAATTACTTCGGAAACCACTGAAAAGGGAAAAAAATTCAGATACTTAGGTCTAATAGAGTAACTTGTTGTGGGCAGGGAAAAAAGGCAACACATTACTTACCATCCTAAAGTTCACTGTTGTCTTGGACAAAGTGTAAATTAAGAGCTTAATTCCCATCACTCGTTTCTTTCACCTAACAATCTTTCTTAGTTTCCTCACTTGACGCTTGTTCATGAATATCCCATTGCCCCATAAGTAAAAGGGATCGAAGCGTGGATCGGTACCGCTCATATATGTACCTACAATCAACCAATAAATGTTAGAAGCTAAACTGAGATTGCACAAATGATGTAAAATACAACTACCTATGTTCCTAAGTAGAAGTATTTTTAGAGATTTCAATATGAACTAAATATGGATGTATATAGAATTATAGACATAGTTTATATTAGAATCTATATTCACTCATTTTGGTCCATATGTAGTCTATATTGGAATCTCTAAAAATACTTATATTTAGGAACAGATGGTGTATAAGACATGGGATGCAGCTAACCTCGACGGCAAACAACAACATCACCCATTGTAGCCCTGTGTAAGTACATGGAAAGGCAATGTTAACTACGACAGGGTTAACATCCACCAAAAATAGCAAACGGCAACATCTGTAGTGATATCTTCATTGTGAAAGAGTAGCACAGTAGCAAAGGCACGGATTAAAAAATGGATAGAATTATTTACTACAATAGACAACCTAGTATAGTCACTGAAACTGGTACTGATAGAAATGAAATTGACAGAGTTAAACATCACAAGGCGGTGCTGCTAGAGCAGAGAATGGCCTTGTTGTTTATAAAAAGGTAGGGAAAATAGATAAGACGGGGTAGGAGTGTTTACTACAACATGCTTAATACATGAACCATACAGAACATGGCCATTGCAACTGGTATTGGTAAGATTCAACTGGTCAGTTCATACTTGGTAAGTCCTGAGGGGTAGTTGCTGGAGCACTTCATATGGAAAAGAGCCCGCCCCAAGTCGGCCACAGCGGAGGTGAGGTGTTCCTCCGGGTCGAAGAGTGGATCAGTGTCACTAACATGTGTACCTACAAGAAGTAAATGTTAAAAGCCAAAATGCAATTGCACGAATGATGTAAATTACTGTAAGACATGGGATGCAGCTAACCTCGATGGCAAACAACAACATCGCCCGTTATGGCCCTACGTAAGTACATGGAAAGGAATGTTAAATACAAAAGGGTTAGCATCCACTAAAAATAGCAAATGGGCAGCATCTCAAGTATATCTTCATTGTGGAGAGTAGCACGGTAGCAAAGGGACAGATAAAAAAATGGATACAACTGTTAATTGCAACAGGATTAACAGCATCCTAAGTCATGTTTTGTAAGTTTGTAGCTGCTATTGGTGAAATTGAGTTGGATAGTTCATATTTGAACATCACACAGTGTGTAGTACTAAATATAACAAGGCACGTTTAACTACAACCAACCTAGTATAGCCATTGAAACCGGCACTGATAAAAATGCAATTGGTAGAGTTAAACATCGCAAGGCAGGTGCTGCCAGAGCAGAGAATGGCCGAGTTGTCTATAAAAAGGTAGGAAAAAAAGCTAAACGCGTTAGGCATGTTTACTACAACATGCTTAATACATCAACCATACAATACATAGCCATTGCAATTAGTATTCGTAAGATTGAACTGGTGAGTTCATACTTGGTAAGTCCTGAGAGGTAGTTGTTGGGGCACTTCATCTTGACAAGAGCCCGCCCAAAGTCAGCGGCGGCGGGGCGAGCTGTTCGTCCGGGTTGAAGCGTGGATCAGTGCCGCTGACATGTGTATCTACAGGCAACCAATAAATGTTAGAAGTTAAACTGCAATTGCACAAATGATGTAAAATGCTGTAAGACATGGGGTGCATCTAACCTCGATGGCAAACAATAGCATCGCCTGTTATGACCCTGTGTAAGTACATGGACATGCATGTTAACTATAACAGGGTTGGCATCCACCAAAAATAGCAAATGGGTAGCATCTCTAGTGATATCCTGAGTCGTGTATTGTAAGTTTGTTGCTGGTATTGGTGAAATTGAGCTGGATAGTTAATACTTGAACATCACACAGTGTGCAATACTGAAATAAACAAGGCACAAACATGCTTAATACATCAACCGTACAAAACATAGCCATTGCAAGTGGTACTGGTAAGATTGAGCTGATCAGATCATACCTGGTAAGTCCTGGGGGGTAGTTGCTGGGCACTTAATCTGGGCCAGAGCCTGCACCAAGTTGGCGGCGGCGGAGGCAAGGTGTTCCTCTGGGTTAACACGCACAGCGGCCATCGCTCCAGCGACCACCATCAGCTCCTCGACCTCCACGTGATATGTGGTTGGGCTTGCGCGGCGATGATCTGGAGGTAGGGGCGGTGGGGATTTGGAGGCATGAGGATGTTTTGCATGCGTCATTTAAGGAATCGGGCCGGGGCCATGATATAGATCGACGGGTTACCTGACTGGATCGATGATGCTCGGGCAGAACGTAGATGTGGTTCAAGTTGTGGTTGCGGCGGTGATACGTCTCCAATGTATCTATAATTTTTTATTGTTCCATGTTGTTATATTACCATTCTTAGATGTTTTACAATCATTTTATAGCAACTTTATATCACTTTTTGGGATTAACCTATTGACATAGTGCCCAGTGCTAGTTGCTGTTTTTTGCTTGTTTTTTACATTGCAGAAAATCAATATCAAACGGAGTCCAAATGCAGCTAAACTTTTTGGAGATTTTTTTGGACCAGAAGACATCTAGTGGGCCAGAGAAGCACCTGTGGGGTTGCCCCGAAGGGGCCACAACCCACCAGGGTGCGCCTGGGGGCCCAGGTGTGCCCATGTGGTTGTGCCCACCTCGGTGGCCTCCCACACCGCCTCTTCGCTCTATAAATGCCCAAATATTCCAAACACCCAGGGGAGTCGATGAAATTTTGTTCCAGCCACCGCTAGTTCTAGAACCACGAGATCCAATCTAGAGCCCTTCCCCGGCACTCCACCGGAGGGGGGGAATCATCATCGGTGGCCATCTTCATCATCCCGGCGGCCACCATGATGAGGAGGGAGTAGTCCTCCCTCGGGGCTGAGGGTTTGTACTAGTAGCTATGTGTTTAATCTCTCTCTCTCTCATGTTCTTGAGATGTCACGATCTTGATGTATCGTGGGCTTTGGTAATATAGTCGGATCATATGGTGTTTTCCCCTCTCTATCTTGTGATGAATTGAGTTTTCCCGTTGAGATTTCGTTTTATCGGATTGAATACTTTTATGGATTTGAGAACAGTTGATGTACTTGCTATGAATACCCATGATGAAAATGGGGTATTGTATTGATTCACTTGATATGTGTTTTGGCACTCAACTCGCGGATTCCCGAGGTGACATTGGGGTAATCTATGCATAGGGGTGGATGCATGTTCTCGTCTTTGTTTCTTTGGTAGAAATCTTGGGGCACTCTTTGAGGTTCTTTGTGTTGGATTGAGTATTATGAATGTGAAATTGTTTGATGCATATCACATAATCAACTCATGGATACTCGCGGTGACATTGGAGTATCTAGGTGACATTATAGTTGGTTGACGTGTATCATATGATGTTATTTTAGTACGAACTCTTGGTTAGATTGATCGGAAAGAATAGCTTTGTGTTATTTTAGTATGAACTCTAGGATAGATTGATCGGAAAGAATAGCTTTGAAGTGGTTTCGTACCCTACAAGCAATTTCTTATGTTCTCTGGTAGATAGGAACTTTGGAGTGATTCTTCATCGCACTTTGTGGGATGGTTATATGATCCAATTGTATTAGCATTGCTGAGAGATTGCACTAGTGAAAGTATGGACCAGAAAACACCCAGAGGACTTGGAGTGCAAGTCAGAAGAGCCACGAGGAGGCGGCAAGGGTGAAGGGTGCGCCCTAGGGGGGCGCCCCCTACGTTGTAGACCCCTCGGTGACTCCCTTTCCTAGATATTTCTCCTATATATTCACATATATTCCAAAACCCTCAGAAGCATCCACGAAAACACTTTTCCACCGCCGCAACCTTCTGTTCTCGTGAGATCCCATCTTGGGGCCTTTTCCAGTATCCTACCGGAGGGGGATTCGATCATGGAGGGCATCTACATCAACTCTATTGCCCTTCCGATGAAGCGTGAGTAGGTTACCTTAGACCTACAGGTCCATAGCTAGTAGCTAGATGTCTTCTTCTCTCTCTTTGATTCTCAATACCATGTTCTCCTCAATGTTCTTGGAGATCTATCCAATGTAATCTTCTTTTGCGGTGTGTTTGTCGAGATCCGATGAATTGTGGATTTATGATCAGCTTCTCTATGAACATTATTTGAATCTTTTCTGAATTCTTATCTGCATGATTTGATATCTTTGTATTTCTCTTCGAATTATCGGTTTGGTTTGGCCAACTAGATTGGTTTTTCTTGCAATGGGAGAGATGCTTAGCTTTGGGTTCAATCTTGCGTGATTTCACCCAATGACAAAGTAGGGGTAGCGAGACACGTATTGAATTGTTGCCATCGAGGATAAAAAGATGGGGTTTTCATCATATTGCTTGAGTTAATTCCTCTACATCATGTCATCTTACTTAAGGCGTTACTCCGTTCTTTATGAACTTAATACTCTAGATGCATGCTGGATAGCGGTCGAGGTGTGGAGTAATAGTAGTAGATGTAGGCAGGAGTCGGTCTACTTCACACGGACGCGATGCCTATATTTCATAATCATTGCCTTGGATATCGTCATAACTTTGCGCTTTTCTATCAATTGCTCGACAGTAATTTGTTCACCCACCGTATTATTTGCCTTCATGAGAGAAGCCTCTAGTGAAACCTATGGCCCCCGGGTCTATTTTCCATCATATTAGTTTCCGATCTTCTATTTTCCACCATATTTGTTTCTGATCTACTATTTTTGCAATCTTTTATTTTCAGATCTATAAACCAAAAAACCCAAAAATATTTATCTTTTTTTAGTTTTATCTATCTCTATCAGATCTCACCTTTGCAAGTGACCGTGAATGGATTGACAACCCATTTATCGCGTTGGGTGCAAGTGTTTGATTGTTTGTGTAGGGACATCTATTGGGGACTTGCACATTTTCTCCTTCTAGATTGATACCTTGGTTCTTAACTGAGGGAAATACTTATCTCTACTGTGCTGCATCACCCTTTCCTCTTCAAGGGAAAAACCAATGCAAGCTCAAGACGTAGCAGGAAGAATATTTGCGTCGTTGTCCGGGAGATCTACGTCAAGCCTACCAAGTTCCCATCATAAAACTCTCATCTCTTGCATTACATTAGTCGCCATTTGCCTCTCATTTTCCTCTCCCCACTTCTAAAACGATTTTCGAAAAGATTTGCCTTTTTTGCCTTTCTCTGGTTCGTCTTTTCGTTTGCCTTTTGGTTGCATGTGTGGCTAGACCGTCTGCTTTCACGGCTAGTCTTTCCACTATCGCTATTAGTCCCAAGGGTGAACTTATTAATTTTAAGGAAAGGGAGGGAGAAAATTTAAAAGAACCTTTGTATAAAATTTGCAATGCTCAAAATAGATCTACTCATAAGCAATCTACTACCATTCTCCTTCGCAATTTTTATGTGGGAGTTACTCCTGGGAATAGATATGTTTTGGATACCATTACTAGGGGGGATTTTTTGGGAAGCCACACCGCAGATGCTTATAATGCTATGATAGATTTGGTAGGCTCACCACCCCTTATGATTCATGAAACTGTTTTGACTCTAGAACATGTGATGCAAAGGCTTGATATTATTGAGAACAAAGTTGCTACCGTAGAGCTCATTGAAAACATGGATAAAAAGATTCATAATCATATCACTCAATATGGATCTAAGGTAGGAGTCAATTTAAAGAATTTGAAGGAAAAAGAACCCACAGTTAATGAAAAGTTAGATCAAGATTCTACTAGAATTGGCAAGCTAGAAGATATTATTACCAACTAGGGTTCCGCTTTTGCTTCTGTTAAAACTACTCCCAATTTTCCTCCTACAAAAGCTGCCAAGTTTATTTATGTTCCAAAGAATAAAGGTGAAGCTTCTAGTAAGGAAAACCAGGATCTTAAGATGATAAGTGTTCACCCTAATTTTGTTAACATTATTAAGGAACCGATTGCTACGAGTGAATTTCTTGATTTCTTGCCTAGGAGTGTGATTATTAATAAAATTGAAGAAACTCCTAGTGTTTATAAGTGTGCAATCGAAAAATTGCATACCAAAGATGACAATACCTAGATCTATGTTTTTATGCCTAGCTAAGGGCGTTAAAAAATAGCGCTTGTTGGGAGTGAGGGAGTCCTGGATTAGGGGGTCCTCGGACAGCCGGACTATGTGCTTATGCCGGACTGTTGGACTATGAAGATACAAGATTGAAGACTTCGTCCCGTGTCCGGGTGGGACTCTCCTTTGCGTGGAAGGCAAGCTTGACAATTCGAATATGTAGATTCCCTTCTATGTAACCAACTGTGTAACCCTAGTCCCCTCCGGTGTCTATATAAACCGGAGGGTTTAGTCCGTAGGACAACAACAATCATAATCATAGGCTAGCTTCTAGGGTTAGCCTCTACGATCTCGTGGTAGATCAAATCTTGTAATACTCATATCATCAAGATCAATCAAGCAGGAAGTAGGGTATTACCTCCATAGAGAGGGCCCGGACCTGGGTAAACATCGTGTCCCCCGCCTCTTGTTACCATTAGCCTTAGACGCACAGTTCGGGACCCCCTACACGAGATCCGCAGGTTTTGACACCGACATTGGTTCTTTCATTGAGAGGTCCACTGTGTTGTCACCACAAGGCTTGATGGCTCCTTCAATCGTCTAGAACGATGCGGTCCAGGGTGAGGTGTTCCTCCCCGGACAGATCTTCGTATTTGGCGGCTTCGCACTGCGGGCCAACTCGCTTGGCCATCTGGAGCAGATCGATAGCTACGCCCCTGGCCATCAGGTCAGGTTTGGAATCCTGAACTACACTGCCAACATCCGTGGAGATGTGATCTTCGACGGATTCGAGCCCATGACAGATACACCCTACAGTCATGATAAGCATGACCTAGATCTACCATCAGACGCTGTTTAGGAGATCACACCTGTAGCTGCCCTGGCTTTAAATCTAGTGCATATCGTGCCATCCGAGGACGGGAGGATGGACCCTGCCACGGAAGCCGCACACTCAACGGCGATAGAGCTGAACACAGATTTCACTTCCAATGAGGTCTGTGTCATCGGACCCTCGGACTCGTTTCCGGCCATAGGCTCCGAACCACGTGCATCCATGCCCATCGGATCTAACTGGGCACCGATTATGGAGTTCATCTCCGTGGATATCTTTCAGCACTCGCCCTTGTGCGACGTGCTAAACTCATTAAAATCTCTCTCCTTGTCAGGAGACTCTTGGCTGAACTATGTCCGGCTTGAGTGGGAAGCGGACGACGAAGGAATTCATTCCCCACCCACCACCCACTTAATAGCCACTGTCGACGACTTAACTGACATGCTTGATTTCGACTCCGAAGACATCGATGGTACGGACGACGATGCCAGAGAAGAACAGGAACCACCGCCCACAGGGCGCTGGACAACCACCTCATCATATGGCATATATATGGTGGACACACCGAAAGAAAACAATGGCAAGGATCAAAAGGATGCAACAGAGGGTAATCCTCTCGAGAAGCAGCCGAAGCGCCGATGTTAGCGGCGCCGCTCTAAACCACGCCAGGGTAGAAACAACGATACCCGCATAAGAGATAATAGCACTCCGGATGATGCCGAAGACGAAAACAATCCCGCCCAGCCAGGCCTCGAATAGGCCGGACGGGAGGATGGGCAAGCTAGCCCCGATGGACAGGCCATGAATGAAGACTTGGAGGATGACAATTACATGCCCCTCTCCAAAGATGAGGTGAGCCTCGACGACGAAGAATTTATCGTGCCTGAGGATCCCGTCGAGCAGGAGCGCTCCAAGCACCGGCTTATAGCCACCGCAAAGAGCCTGAAGAAAAAACAGCAACAACTTCAAGCTGATCAAGATCTGCTCACTAATAGATGGATTGAGGTCCTGGCAGCCGAGGAATACGGACTCGAGCGCCCAACCAAAAGTTACACGAGGCGTAGGTTGTTACCTCAATTTGAGGATGAGGCACTAGAGCCTATACTACCAGCGCAGGATGCGGCTGACCGACCACCTCGTGGCCGAGACAAAGTGGCGTATCAGTCCGAACACCAGCCCGCACCCCGTCACCGAACAAATAAAAACACGAAGGCCCGGGGCTACACGCATGACCTGCAAGACGAATTGGAAAACAAAGCAGGACAGTCAAGATCGATCTACGGATCGCAGGGGCGCGCCCCAACGCGCGACGATGAATGCCACGCCGGATATACTAAATACAAATCCGTCCGGGCCGAATACTGCAGACCAGATTCATCCAAACTGCATCGCGATGTAGCCCGGCATAGAGGCACCACACACCCCCTATGCTTCACCGACGAAGTAATGGAGCATGAATTCCCAGAAGGGTTTAAACCCGTGAACATTGAACCATATGATGGGACAACAGACCCCGCGGTATGGATTGAAGATTTCCTTCTCCACATTCACATGGCCTGCGGCGATGATCTCCATGCCATCAAGTACCTCCCACTAAAACTCAAGGGACAAGCTCGACACTGGCTGAATAGCCTGCCGGAAAACTCCATTGGCAGTTGGGAGAACATGGAAGATGCATTCCTTGACAACTTTCAGGGCACTTATGTGCGACCACCGGACGCTGATGACTTAAGTCACATAACCCAACAGCTCGGAGATTCAGCCAGGAAATTTTGGACTCGGTTCTTAACTAAAAAGAACCAAATTGTCAACTGTTCGGATGCCGAAGCCCTAGCGGCCTTTAAGCATAACATCCGTGACGAGTGGCTCGTCCGACACCTCGGCCAAGAGAAGCCGAAATCCATGGCAGCCCTCACGACACTCATGACCCGCTTTTGTGCGGGCGAGGATAGCTGGTTGGCCCGTAGCAACAACACATCAAGAAATCCGGTCCATTCAGACGCCAGAGATAGCAACGGCAAGCCCCGACGCAACAGACACAAGTGTCGCAACAATGGCGATAACGCCGAAGACACGACCGTCAATGCTGGATTCAGTGGCTCCAAGTCCGATCAACGAAAAAAGCCATTTAAAAGAAACAATCCGGGACCGTCCAGTCTGGACGGCATACTCGATCGTCCATGTCAAATCCACGGCGCCCCAGATAAACCAGCCAACCACACCAACAAAGAATGTTGGGTATTTAAACAGTCCGGCAAACTAAATGCCGAAAATAAGGAAAAGGGGCCGCATAGTGATGACGATGAGGAGCCCCGGCCACCGAACACAGGGGGACAGAAGAAATCCCCCCCCCCCCAAGTCAAAATGGTAAATATGATATACGCCACCCATATTCCCAAGCGAGAGCGGAAGCGCGCACTAAGGGACGTCTACGCGATGGAGCCAGTCGCCCCAAAATTCAACCCATGGTCTTCCTGTCTGATCACCTTTGACCGCAGGGACCATCCGACCAGTATTCGTCATGGCGGCTCAGCGCACTGGTCCTTGACACTATCATTGACGGATTCCACCTCACACGAGTCCTCATGGATTGTAGCAGCAGCCTGAACCTGCTTTATCAGGATACAGTGCACAAAATGGGCATCGATCCCTCAAGGATCAAACCCACCAAAACCACCTTCAAAGGTGCCATACCAGGTGTAGAGGTTTGTTGTACAAGCTCAATAACACTGGAAGTGGTCTTCGGATCCCCGGACAACTTCCGAAGCGAGGAGTTAATCTTCGATATCGTCCCCTTCCGCAGTGGTTATCACGCACTGCTTGGACGAACTGCATTCGCTCGATTCAATGCGATGCCACACTATGCCTACCCCAAGTTCAAGATGCCCGGACCTCGCGGTGTTATAACAGTCAATGGAAATACAGAGTTCTCCCTCCGCACGGAGGAGCACACCGCGGCCCTTGCAGCAGAAGTACAAAGCAGCCTCCTCAGGCAGACCCTCAATTCGGCAATAAAGCCCACGAACACCGTCAAGCGAGTCCGAACCACTCTGCAACGGGATCGTCCGACCCGTCCAGAGCTCACCTAGCAATTCGGCCTCCGTCCTAGTCCCAATCAAGTGGTAAAATTCGTACCGCGCGTACATAATTACGCACTTAAAATACCATGGGCACAGACGGAGGCACAGCTAGACCGCGGTCCACAATGTGACTCAACCGCCCTGGGATCCGCATACCCTCACCTTTTTCTTTGTTTCAGGTTCTTCTCTTTTTGAGGCTCTCCCGATAATCTAATCATCGGACCCATCACAGGACGGATACACCAAGGAAGCAAGGAGCTTTGATGTACAAGGGAATCCCCAGGTGGTCTCTGCTAATGATCGTTATACGTGTTTTACATACCCACACACAATGGTTAGGGCATGTCAAATAGCCCTATTTGCTTATCGCACTATTTGTATACATACGCCTTGACGTATCACTTAAATAACAATGGAAAATAATTTGCAGCGTCAGCTTATTACTTCATTTCCTTTTTCCTTGACTATTTATTTATTACAAATCACACTCGTACATTTTGGTATGTTCAGTTCGCCAGGGGCTTCAGTGTACCCCATGACACCGCAAAAAAGTCTGAACACTTTTGACAGTGCGGCACCCCGAACTTATAGCATTATATGCATCAGCTCCGAATCATATCTTGGGTCAATAGTTGGGTTGCTCGGCTCCTGTGCTTGCCACCCTACGTTTCGCTATATCGGCTAGGGTAGTAAAGGGAGAACTACTGCGATTGTGTCCCGGTTCTTCCGGACGAGCACCTCAGTAGAGAAAGCCGAAAACTGACTTTCAAGATGCGGCGAGAGCTGGTCGCTGTTCGAGAGGTTTCAAATCCTTAAAGATTTTTTCTGCTTTATGCGAGGAATCGGTCTTCGTCCGATTTAGGCGTGTATAGCGCCCCAAGTTCGGCCTTCCGAATACCAGGGGCTACGCCAAAATTTAAAATTATAGAACTTCTATGGCTAAGTGAGGGTGATAAAGCTGTATAGTCTGATTGCCTTGTTCGTTGCTCTAGACACCTCCTTAAAGGGCCAAAAACTTAGATAAAGAGTGTTTAGATTTATCCCGAACACCACTGTACTAGTTACATGGGGGCAGAAGCCGACGACTGGCCAACTATCAGATTTTATAAACGGCTGCACATGAGGTAAAATTTTAAATCAACAAGCATTATATTGCGCAAATGAACTTGTTCCATCTAACAGGATAAAATGAATGTATTCATTCAAAGATTACATCCTTGGTACATTGCTCTGCCACAAGGCGGGAGCCCTTCAGGACACTGTCATAATAATTTTTGGGTCGGCGGTGCTCCTTGCCCTTTGGTGTCCCCTCGGTCATCAGCGCCGTGGCGTCCATCTTCGCCCAATGCATCTTTGCATGGGCAAAGGCCATCCGCGCACCTTCAATGCAAACCGACCACTTTATGACTTCAAGTCATGGGCAGGCACTCACAAGCCACTTCACGAGACCGAAGTAGCTACTGGGCATAGGCTCGGCAGGCCATAGCTGGACCATGAGGTCCTTCATGGCCAGTTCGGCTGCCTTGTGCAGCTCGACCAGTTGCTTCAGCTGGTCGCTCAAGGGCATCGAATGTTCCGTCCCAAGATATTGAGACCAGAACAACTTCTCTATTGAGCTCCATTTTTCGGCTCAGGAGAACTCTACGGCATCTGATATGCTGCGCGGCAGATCCGCAAACGGTCCTCGAGAACTCCAAATTCGGGCAAGTAAATGGAAAGTCTCCTTCACATGCTTGCTTTGCATAACAAATGCCTTACCCACCGCAATCTTCTTGGCTGCCTGGATCTCCTGGAGGGCCTTCTGGGCTTCGGCTCTGGCGTCTTGTGCGCTCCGGAGGGCCTTGGCAAGATCGGCCTCTTGAGTCTTAGAGTCATGCTCCAAGGACTCGTACTTCTGGATGAAATCCTGGAGCTCTTGCGGGACCTCGCTGACCCGAGCATCTTGCTTCTTGCACGCGGCGCGTTCCTTGGCCGCTTTGTCTTCGGCCTCGGCCAGCGCCTTCTTAAGGGCTGCCACTTTGTCGTGGCCCCTATCAAAGTTCATGGCGCTTTTATTAGGAGAAACCATTTATCCTTCATAAGTATACAGGCAGGGTACTACGTACCTTGACTTTCCTCCAGCTGCCTCTTCACGAGGACGAGCTCTCCTCGGTCCACTCCAGGTCCTGCTTTAGTCTGGAGACCTCCGTAGTACGAGCGGTAGCGGCCAGCAGCGACGCCTGCTTATTTACATATACATCTTATGTTAGACTCTTGCGAATATTATTTGATCCTCACTTCGGATTTTCTTTCCGAACACCAAACAGAGCATCAGGGGCTACTGTCTGCACTGTGATATTCTCTCACAATTTTATTACTTACCTCAAAGCCTGTTAGAAGGCTAACGCAGGCTTCGGTCAATCCGCTTTTGGCGGACCGGACCTTCTCAATCACCGTACTCATAAGAGTACGGTGTGCTTCATCAATGGAAGCGCTGCGAAGCATTTCCAGCAAGTTGTCCGGTGCCTCTGGATGGATAGAGGTCATCGGTACAGGCGGCTCGCCCTCTTAGGGAGAGGCTGCCTGCCTAAATCTGAAACCACTTGGGTTTCCGGAGCCGTATTCGGCTGGGGGACAAACTGGTTGCGGCCCCCATTATCGGAGTCCATGGGGGTCTTCCCCCCATGTGCGCGGCGACTGGGATTTCTCCTGGGGGCATCTCCGGAACTGCCTCCCCATGGCCTGGTATCCTTCGAGACAAGACCTCGGTGTCGTCCGCGGCCCTGGGAGAGGAGGCTGTCGGAAGTGAATCACTGTTCATCACTGACGGGTCCAGCGATCCCTCCGAAGAGGAGGATATCTCGATCTTGGATTTGGCCGGGCTGCGGGTGCACGTCTGGCACGTTAAGAAGCGATAAAGCAAACATACCGGAAATACTATTGTGTCCGGATACTTACGACTTAGCCAGGGGCTTGACCCTGGATTCCCACTCCTCGCCGCTGTTGGTGCTTGCAGTGGAGTGGTCTGGAAGGAAGGTTTTTCCCTTCTTGGACACCTCGGCCTCCCCATGCTTGGCGGCCTTCCTCTTCTTTCTCCCCCTAGTAGGGGGGGGATGGATTTCCTCCTCCTCGTCATCTTCGGTGGAGGAGTGCGTCTCGGTGTCTTCAGACGTCATGTCCAGTGCAACCTTGCGCCGGAGACCATTTTTGGTCCCGCGGCCGTCTTCTTGACCTTCTTCTCCGGCACCTCATAGGGTGCCGGAAACAACATCTTTGCTAGAAAAGGCGATTTTGGATCTTCAGGTAGCGGAGCCGGACAGTCAATCTGCTCCGCTATCGCTACCCAGGCCTGTAAGATTGGCATGGAGGCTTAGATTCCTCCCTCAGATGTGCTAGTAAAAGGCATATCTTGTAAATATGAAAACTTACCGGATTGGCTTGGCGTTTTGCGCTGAGCCTGCGATCTTCGATTGTGGGCGGTGGTACCTCGTTGGCCTTGAAGAGCACCTTCCAGGTGTCTTCGTGCGTCGTGCCGAAGAGCTCCCGCAGTGTCTGGTGTTCGGCCGGGTCGAACTCCCACATATTACAAATCCGTCTCTAACACGGAAGAATCCGACAGAGGAGCATAACTTGGACCATGTTGACGAGCTTGATTTTCTTGCTTATCATATTTTGGATGCATGTCTGAAGTCCGGCCAGTTCTTCCGCTGAGCCCCGGGCTAAGCCCTTCTCTTGCCAGGAGGTGAGCCGCATGGGGACACCGGATCGGAATTCGGGGGTCGCCGCCCAGTTGGCGTCACGCGGCTCGGTGATGTAGAACCACCCCGATTGCCACCCCTTCACAGTCTCCACAAAGGAGCCTTCGGGCCAGGTGACATTGGGAATCTTGCCCACCATGGCGCCTCCGCACTCCGCTTGTTGGCCACTCACCACCTTTGGCTTCACGTTGAAGGTCTTTAGCCATAGGCCGAAGTGGGGCATAATGCGGAGGAAGGCCTCGCACACGACGATAAACGCCGAGATGTTGAGGATGGAGTTGGGGGCCAAATCATGGAAGTCCAGCCCGTAGTAGAACATTAGCCCGCGGACGAACGGGTGGAGGGGGAATCCCAGCCCGCAGATGAAGTGAGAGAGGAATACGACCCTTTCCCGGGTTTTCGGGGTAGGGATGATCTGCCCTTCGACCGGAAGCCGATGCGCGATGTCTGTGGACAAGTATCCCCCCCAAAGCTTCTTGATGTCCTCCTTCGTAACGGAGGAGGCCATCCACTTGCCTCCTGCTCCGGACATGTTCAGAATGTTTTTGCAGAGAAGGTAAAAGCTTGGGTGTTGGAGCTCGAGAATGGATGAGCAGAGGAAGAAGAAGGCGTGGGTGAAAAAAGGGGAATCCTTATCTCCTTATAAAGGCGGCAGGGGTCCTGCGCCTCCCCACTTACCCTAGAAACTCTCTTATTCCCCAAGCGTCGTGCTAATGGCGCGGTTGGGCTACCCACACCCTGTAACGCCCCGAGACCGACGCTCCAGAAGACTTCCAGCTATTCCGAGTTTCGTCGTGTGATTTGTTTTATTTGTTGCATTCATCCTTGCATCATGTGCATTGCTTCATGTCATCATGCCATCATATCATTAATTTGTTAAAAACCTCAACTAAATAAATTGCATAGATCATTGATCTATTTAAATCGAGGGATATTCACATGGTGATTTCTCTTTAAAACATATCCTCCAATATTAGGGAGCTATATTAAATATTTCTTTATTTCAGAAATCACCAAAACACACTTGCAAAATAATTTCGTTCCTTTTCTGCTTCAAGTTTGGTCTCCAACCTTGCCAATATTTATTTCATCATTTTTCCGGAGCTTCCCCAAAAATCACAACATTTTTGGACCTTCCTTTTACCTAGTCCTTGCTCAAACCTTTTGAATTAAATTCAAATGACTTTGAATTTAACTCCTGCAACCTTGCCACTCCTATTTTTCATGGACCGTGCACATTTTTGTGAGTCCAAGTAAATTAACCCCTTGCGCATTTTCTTTTCCTAACCCTCTCTTTCTTTTTCTTCTCTCTAATATTTTTCTGTTAAAAGGAAATAGGAGAGAGAGAAGAGAAGCCCAGCCGGCCTCTTGGGCCTGTCTAACCAGGCCGGCCCACTAAACCTCCAAGGCCCGACCGCCTCTAACCCTAGCCCAGCCCCCACGCACCCCATCTCTCCCCTCGTTCCCTCATCTCGTTCCCCCTCCGCCGCCACCCACACAGCATCGACAGGGAGAGCCCAGCGCTCGATCCCCTCGCCTCCCTTCCTCCCCTCGCTCCCTCTGAGCGCCGCCACGCGCAGCCCTCGATCCCCTCGTGCCCTGCCGTCCCCGTGCACTGGCGCCATGGCCAGCACCACTGCCTCCCCTTGCTCCGAAGCCCGCCGTCCACCTTCCCCGTGGCTGAGATCCACTCCGGCGCCCCCTGCCTCAACCTCCTCTCCGAGAAGGAGCCGCCTCCCCTGCTGCGCGCCAAGGCCCACGCCGACCACTTCGTACTTCGCCGCCCTGCTACCGCTGCAGTCCTGCTGCCGACGCCTCCTGCATCACGCCTGTAGCCGCGACCTCCCCGTCCACATCCGCTGCTGCTGCCTCCCGTCGTCATCTTCAAGCTCGTCGCGCAGCCGCCGCCCGGATCCACCCCCAGGCTGCCGTCCGGGACCTCGTCTGCCTCCCCTACATCACGCCCCATCGCCGGGAGCTCGCGTCAAGTCCGCCTCCTCCTCGCTTCCTCTGGCCACCTCCAGCGCCATCTCGCCCCATGGCGTCCACCTTGCTCCGTCGAGCTCTGTCCTGCTGCACCTCTCCATGGGCCACCTGCACCACCTCGGGAAGCCCTGCCCGATGCCATGGCCAGCCCCTCCGCAACCTTTGCATGAACCGAGCCCCTT
Source organism: Triticum dicoccoides (assembly GCF_002162155.2). Classification (NCBI taxonomy): domain Eukaryota; kingdom Viridiplantae; phylum Streptophyta; class Magnoliopsida; order Poales; family Poaceae; genus Triticum; species Triticum dicoccoides. The sequence continues at coordinate 419,552,714 of NC_041393.1, forward strand.
CCTCCCTGAGATCTCCTGCACCCGTCAAGTTTTGGACACGAAACTCCATCTCCGGGGACTACCGTGATCGTGTATCTCGCCTACTACCACTTCGGTTCGTCAAGGCCACCAAGTTTGACTACACTGCGAGACCCGAAACGCCAAGACCACCAAGTTCGACTACGTGTGACATCGAGTACGACTTCACCCGGTGATGCGCCAAGTCCCACGACGTTGACAACCCTTCAAGTTCGACTACCGTTGCCAAGTACCACTACGGTCGTCATCCGCCAAGTACCTCTCCGAAAAACGTGTACCATCTACCGTCGCTCGAAGACCCGTGTACAACTACTTCCCACGACGACCCGAGAACGTCTACTTCCTCTACATCGTACCGAACTCGATCCGCCCCGAAAACGCATGCTTCAAAGGTATAACCGCCGAGAACGACCGCCGTGGACCGAATGCATGTGTTGTATGAGATGCACCCTATGTTTGCACCGTGTCCGAAATTGTCGCGTGCATGTTTCACCTCGTTGCCATGCCACCATCTTGTGGGAACCCGGTATCCGGGATCACCCCACCTTCTATCGCATGTCACGCTCTCGTCACTTGCTCTTTTGCACCGGTATCTCAATGAGTTATCGGATCATCGGAATGTTGCCGTGGCACCATTTTTCGTTTCGCCGCCGTGGCACCCTTTTCCTTCCGCCATGGCGACAAATGCTCCTTATCATCTTCATGTTAACGTTTTCATAAAATTTGCATAAACTTGCATATGTCATCCGCATCATGATAATAACAATTAAAATGTTTAAACTTGTTGTTGCATTAAATTGCTAAATGCATATGGGGATTTACCGGATTTGTTGTTTTTATATCCGGCCCCATTTAAATTGTTTAGATGGTATAGTTTATATTTTGCTTCACCCGCTTGCCCTGTTTAACAACAGTTAATATTGTTGGGTAGCTTAAACGAGAGATAACTAAATGATTGATGTGGTGTTCCGTCAACATGCACCTTGTTGCATATTGAGCTCCACTTAATTTGTAGGATTGTTTGTGCACATTGCCATGCCATGCCTCATTAAACCGGACATGCATCATACTTGATTGTGCATCATGCCTTGACTATGCTTGTGTGTTTACCATGGTTGTTTGCTTCTTTCCGGTTTGCTTCTCTTGTTAGCTTCGGTTTCGTTCCGGAGTTGTGAGGATTCGTTCGACTACGTCCGTTTGTCTTCTTCATGGACTCGTTCTTCTTCCTTGCGGGATTTCAGGCAAGATGATCATACCCTCGAAATCACTACTATCTTTGCTATGCTAGTTTGCTCGCTCTTTTGCTATGCCAATGCTACGATGCCTACCATTTGCTTGTCAGCCTCCCAAATTGCCATGTCAAACCTCTAACCCACCATGTCCTAGCAAACCGTTGATTGGCTATGTTACCGCTTTGCTCAGCCCCTCTTATAGCGTTGTTAGTTGCAGGTGAAGATTGAAGTTTGTTCCTTGTTGGAACATGGAGATGTTGTTCCTTGTTGGAACATGTTTACTTGTTGGGATATCACAATATATCTTACTTAATTAATGCATCTATATACTTGGTAAAGGGTGGAAGGCTCGGCCTTATGCCTGGTGTTTTGTTCCACTCTTGCCGCCCTAGTTTCCGTCATATCGGTGTTATGTTCCCGGATTTTGCGTTCCTTACACGGTTGGGCTATAATGGGAACCCCTTGACAGTTTGCCTTAAGTAAAGCTTCTCCAGCAATGCCCAACATTGGTCTTACCATTTGCCACCTAGCCTTTTCTTTCCCTTGGGTTCTGCAGACTCAAGGGTCATCATTTTTTAACCCCCCTGGGCCAGTGCTCCTCTGAGTGTTGGTCCGAACTAGAGCCCTGTGCAGCGCCCCCTCGGGGAAACTCGAGGTTTGGTTTTAGTTGTACGGATTGCTCATCTGAGTGTGCCCTGAGAAAGAGATATGTGCAGCTCCTATCGGGATTTGTCGGCACATTCGGGCGGTGTTGCTGGTTTAGTTTTACCCTGTCGAAATGTCTTGTTGTACCGGGATACCGAGTCTGATCGGAATGTCTCGGGTGGAGGTCTATTCCTTCGTTGACCGTGAGAGCTTGTCATGGGCTAAGTTGGGACACCCCTGCAGGGTATTATCTTTCGAAAGCCGTGCCCGCGGTTATGGGCAGATGGGAATTTGTTAACGTCCGGTTGTAGAAAACCCGAAGTTGACCTTAATTAAAATACATCAACCGCGTGTGTAACCGTGATGGTCTCTTTCCGGCGGAGTCCGGGAAGTGAACACGGTGTTGGAGTTATGCTTGACGTAGGTTGCTATAGGATCACTTCTTGATCATACTTTTATCGACCGTGCTTTGCCCTCTCTTCTCGCTCTCTTTTGCGATTGTAGCCACCATATATGCTAGTCGCTTGCTGCAGCTCCACCTCGTTACTCCATCCTTCCTATAAGCTTAAATAGTCTTGATCTCGCGGGTGTGAGATTGCTGAGTCCCCGTGGCTCACAAATACTTCCAAAACCAGTTTGTAGGTGCCTATGTTACCGTGCAGATGACGCAACCAAGCTCAAGGAGGAGCTCGATGAAGATCTTGCCCTTTGTGTTGTTTCGTTCTAGTTGATCAGTAGTGGAGCCCAGTTGGGGTCGATCGGGGACCTTTGTCGCATTTGGGGTTCTTCTTTTATTTTGGTTCCGTAGTCGGACCTTGATTGTATCTGGATGATGTAATGCTTATTCATGTAATTATGTGAAGTGGCGATTGTAAGCCAACTATGTATCTCTTTCCCTTATGTATTACATGGGTTGTGTGAAGATTACCTCACTTGCGACATTGCTTTCAATGCGGTTATGCCTCTAAGTCGTGCTTCGACACGTGGGAGATATAGCCGCATCGAGGGCGTTACAAGTTGGTAATCAGAGCCTTCCCCGACCTTAGGAGCCCCATTGCTTGATCGTTTTTAGCGGCCGAGTTGTGTCTAGAAAAATATTTTGAGTCATTTAGGATTATATATATCGGAGAGTTAGGAATTCTTTTTACTCCCCAGTCTCTTCGTCGCTCTGGTAAGGCATCCTGACGTAGAGTTTTGACTCTTCTCTTCTCAAATTTCACTAATTTTTTTTTTAGAATCACGCGGGTATCTTGGAATCGTTCCGATGGTTTTATGATGAGAACATTGTCTTGGTGCCTCCTGTCAGGGGTTTAGTGGAAGTGTCCTGGGGAGTTGAGCTCTGAGGTGTTGTCGTCATAATTTTATCGTTGCAATTCTGGTATACTTGAGATATGTGCGCGACATCGGAAATCTCCTTTATGCAGTTCGTTGGTGAGATAACCCCGATAACCCAGTACTGAGGTGAGTACGGGAGTATTGCCATGACTTGTATAATGGATGCTTTTCGAAGGTTGAGGTAGACGATTTCCGAAGGTTTCTTGGTTATGTGTTGAAGGATGGATACAGCTGGATGTAGGATTTGTTAGTTTTGGGTGAGATATTATGCTTCCCCTGTATCCCCAACACCTGATTGCATAACCGGAAAATTTCGGGAGTTTCATAGGTGGGAAATCAAGTAGCTCTTAGGATATCTTTCCGACAGATGTATGATATGAAATTGGGGTTCGACGTCTAGTGGTCCGCCTATTCACGGTCGATTTTACAGTGGTCTCGTTGTGTCTTAAAGAACCCTTGGCTATGCTGGCTCGGGGACACTTCGTATGTCATGTGCACTGCCTTGTACATGATGGTGCTGTACACTCGAGCCCGTGTAGGCCCCACCACGAAAACTTCGGACGAAATCTCTATCATATGTTTGTTCCGGCTTATTTTGCAAGCCAATCCTTTGTTTTGTTTTGAGTTGTGGTATTCGAGTTGCTTCGAAGTCAAATGTTGATTCCATACCTTTTCCAAATGGTGTTCTCATATTCCTATGTGAATACTAATCCGTCATGATAATTGAGATTGTTTTGTCAATCCTTTTTAACCGGTGTGTCTCTCCTCAAGTGGATCCGTTCACGTCAACATTTGCAAGATCATTTATCACTTCTTCTCAACGGTGTTTGTTTCATCCGTCTCCAAGTTGCCTTTGTTTTTCCCACCCTCCCTCCCTTTTGTTTTTCTTCAAGGACTAAGATTTCTTCTTCAAGTATCCATTTTATTGATGGGAGGTTTCTCCATTCTTTTCCGTCAATGTTCTTATCCGGTGATTCTCATGAAGATTCTAATGGAGCTTCAAGTTCGTCATTCCTCGTTCTTTTCTTCTCCGGTGGATTTAATTCAAGCTTTGGTATTAAGCATACTCCTTTTCTTTTTTTTTTCCAATGCTTTTCTTATGCCGGTGCACCTCTTAATCATCCATCTCTCGCTATTAAATTGTCATTCCGGAGTGCCTCAACAATTCATGGTGGTGTTTCTCGTTGTCATTCTCGAATTTTGAAGACCGAAGAAGAGTTCCTCTTAAATCTTGCTCGTTCTTCCAGAGATTCATGGTTCTAGCATTATGCCATCCTCTCATAATTGTTTTCGATTGTGAGAATTCTTTTCAACTATCCGGAGCAAATTCAAGAGTCTTCTCAATTTCTTATCCGGAATCCATCTTTTCAAATATTATTCATTCTCAGTTTTCAGCTCACGTTCTTCAATTTTACCGATGCTTCGTGCAAGTGATCTTTAATCGGCTCGTGATCTCGTCGTTCTCATGTATTTAAATCCTCTCAAGCATCTTCGTGTATTTGCAAATTCTTCCCGGTGTCTTCCTTATCTTTTCTTTGTTCATTTTTAATTCTTACCGTGGTTCTTTCAAGATCTCTCTTCCTTGTTCATCATATCAATTCATTTGTTGTTCCAATCCTACCGGTGGTTCGTTCAAGAGTTTTCTTCCTTCGTGTATCATATCTATGCATTCGTACTTTCTAAATCCTACCGGTGGTTCGTTGAAGACCTTCTCAAGTTTACGCCATATCTCTCTTAATCCTTTCTACGAGAATAAGTAGTATGCCAAATCCGTTGATTGTCGTCAATTTAATTGGTGAAGGATAAGCATAACATAATTCTTATTCTTGTTCATCCAAGTGATTAATTCTTTATTCCGGAGGCCCTTAAAATTCTCGGTTTCATTTGTTTCATCTTCTCTTTTTCCCGGAGTTCCAAGCTCTAATTATCATGGAGATCCATCTAAATCATTGCAAGGATTCACCTTGTGTTTTCAATTTCTCTTTCTTTTCATTCCTTTTGTTTACCGGAGTTCTTCATGGAGGTTCTACATGATGGTTCATCAAGGATTTATTTCTTTCTCGAAGTTTTCATCGAGATTCTTTCCTAAGGAACTCAAGCTTTCTTCATATGGTAATCCGGAGTGCAATTCTTTCTACCATATTTTGGAGGTGGTATTATGTCATTCTTGATAATTTGAGTTCATGTTCCATGATTCACATGTTGTTAAGAATGAGTTATTTTTAAATCCATCAACCTCGTTGTTGGAGTTATCTTGTGTCATATTTCACATAAAAGCCTTCCATTGGAATGTTGCTATTTGTGGTGCTTGCCAATGATCCAAGTTATCTCTTTATCATCTTGGTGGAAGAAGTGTTCATCTCTTCGTCGATCTAAAGCAAGCAATTGTTTCCGTTAGTGGCCGGTTGTCACCTCATAATTTTGAGATGTTTTCCATAAGCCACTACAAGCTTGTGCTTTTCGTTGTTGATTTTCCAACAACTCCGTTCAATTCTTCTTTGCAAGGATGCTTTCCAAACTCATTTGTGGCAGAAGTTGGCATTTTCTTCTCCATTCGGTTATTCCAATGATTTATCTTCTATTATTTCTTTCGGAGGCATTGTGATGTTGCTCTTTTCACTCACCATCTCGATTCGTGAGGATCGTGTTCTTTTCTTGCTTATCCATTTAACCGGAGTGTCGTGTTTTCATTCGAGTTCTCTAATCTTATCAAGTTTTCCCTCCTTCCTCAACTGGAGAGTTGTCTGAAATCCTTCTTACCCATTGTGCCATTCTTTCAATAGTTCCGGAGGCAGTATGTTGTTGATTTCATCAAGTATCATCCCATCTTCTCAAGTTCATGTTCTATTCCTTCCATGTTCAACCGGAGTACTGCCCGAATTCTTCCCCTCTCATCTTGTTTTAACCGGAGTGGTTTCGAATTCTATCTTGTCCATTAAACTCTTGATTCATGTCTTTGCAACCTTCAAGTTCTCGTAATGTTCCTTGTTCCTCTTTCTAACGGATTGTTTGCAATCTCGTTCATCTCTTTTGTATTCTTTCTTTCAATTTGTTCAACCTCTCAAGGTTCTTTGGTTTCACTCATTGGTCGAAGAAGCAACTTAGTTTTACCTCTTCTCTTTCTCTTTTGTTTTCCCTCCGGTGCCATTCTAGATCTCGGGACGAGATCCTCTTGTAGTGGTGGACTGTTGTAAGGCCCCGAGACCGACGCTCGAGAAGACTTCCAGCTATTCCGAGTTTCGTCGTGTGATTTGTTTTATTTGTTGCATTCATCCTTGCATCATGTGCATTGCTTCATGTCATCATGCCATCATATCATTAATTTGTTAAAAACCTCAACTAAATAAATTGCATAGATCATTGATCTATTTAAATCGAGGGATATTCACATGGTGATTTCTCTTTAAAACATATCCTCCAATATTAGGGAGCTATATTAAATATTTCTTTATTTCAGAAATCACCAAAACACACTTGCAAAATAATTTCGTTCCTTTTCTGCTTCAAGTTTGGTCTCCAACCTTGCCAATATTTATTTCATCATTTTTCCGGAGCTTCCCCAAAAATCACAACATTTTTGGACCTTCCTTTTACCTAGTCCTTGCTCAAACCTTTTGAATTAAATTCAAATGACTTTGAATTTAACTCCTGCAACCTTGCCACTCCTATTTTTCATGGACCGTGCACATTTTTGTGAGTCCAAGTAAATTAACCCCTTGCGCATTTTCTTTTCCTAACCCTCTCTTTCTTTTTCTTCTCTCTAATATTTTTCTGTTAAAAGGAAATAGGAGAGAGAGAAGAGAAGCCCAGCCGGCCTCTTGGGCCTGTCTAACCAGGCCGGCCCACTAAACCTCCAAGGCCCGGCCGCCTCTAACCCTAGCCCAGCCCCCACGCACCCCATCTCTCCCCTCGTTCCCTCATCTCGTTCCCCCTCCGCCGCCACCCACACAGCATCGACAGGGAGAGCCCAGCGCTCGATCCCCTCGCCTCCCTTCCTCCCCTCGCTCCCTCTGAGCGCCGCCACGCGCAGCCCTCGATCCCCTCGTGCCCTGCCGTCCCCGTGCACTGGCGCCATGGCCAGCACCACTGCCTCCCCTTGCTCCGAAGCCCGCCGTCCACCTTCCCCGTGGCTGAGATCCACTCCGGCGCCCCCTGCCTCAACCTCCTCTCCGAGAAGGAGCCGCCTCCCCTGCTGCGCGCCAAGGCCCACGCCGACCACTTCGTACTTGGCCGCCCTGCTACCGCTGCAGTCCTGCTGCCGACGCCTCCTGCATCACGCCTGTAGCCGCGACCTCCCCGTCCACATCCGCTGCTGCTGCCTCCCGTCGTCATCTTCAAGCTCGTCGCGCAGCCGCCGCCCGGATCCACCCCCAGGCTGCCGTCCGGGACCTCGTCTGCCTCCCCTACATCACGCCCCATCGCCGGGAGCTCGCGTCAAGTCCGCCTCCTCCTCGCTTCCTCTGGCCACCTCCAGCGCCATCTCGCCCCATGGCGTCCACCTTGCTCCGTCGAGCTCTGTCCTGCTGCACCTCTCCATGGGCCACCTGCACCACCTCGGGAAGCCCTGCCCGATGCCATGGCCAGCCCCTCCGCAACCTTTGCATGAACCGAGCCCCTTCCTCCCTGAGATCTCCTGCACCCGTCAAGTTTTGGACACGAAACTCCATCTCCGGGGACTACCGTGATCGTGTATCTCGCCTACTACCACTTCGGTTCGTCAAGGCCACCAAGTTTGACTACACTGCGAGACCCGAAACGCCAAGACCACCAAGTTCGACTACGTGTGACATCGAGTACGACTTCACCCGGTGATGCGCCAAGTCCCACGACGTTGACAACCCTTCAAGTTCGACTACCGTTGCCAAGTACCACTACGGTCATCATCCGCCAAGTACCTCTCCGAAAAACGTGTACCATCTACCGTCGCTCGAAGACCCGTGTACAACTACTTCCCACGACGACCCGAGAACGTCTACTTCCTCTACATCGTACCGAACTCGATCCGCCCCGAAAACGCATGCTTCAAAGGTATAACCGCCGAGAACGACCGCCGTGGACCGAATGCATGTGTTGTATGAGATGCACCCTATGTTTGCACCGTGTCCGAAATTGTCGCGTGCATGTTTCACCTCGTTGCCATGCCACCATCTTGTGGGAACCCGGTATCCGGGATCACCCCACCTTCTATCGCATGTCACGCTCTCGTCACTTGCTCTTTTGCACCGGTATCTTAATGAGTTATCGGATCATCGGAATGTTGCCGTGGCACCATTTTTCGTTTCGCCGCCGTGGCACCCTTTTCCTTCCGCCATGGCGACAAATGCTCCTTATCATCTTCATGTTAACGTTTTCATAAAATTTGCATAAACTTGCATATGTCATCCGCATCATGATAATAACAATTAAAATGTTTAAACTTGTTGTTGCATTAAATTGCTAAATGCATATGGGGATTTACCGGATTTGTTGTTTTTATATCCGGCCCCATTTAAATTGTTTAGATGGTATAGTTTATATTTTGCTTCACCCGCTTGCCCTGTTTAACAACAGTTAATATTGTTGGGTAGCTTAAACGAGAGATAACTAAATGATTGATGTGGTGTTCCGTCAACATGCACCTTGTTGCATATTGAGCTCCACTTAATTTGTAGGATTGTTTGTGCACATTGCCATGCCATGCCTCATTAAACCGGACATGCATCATACTTGATTGTGCATCATGCCTTGACTATGCTTGTGTGTTTACCATGGTTGTTTGCTTCTTTCCGGTTTGCTTCTCTTGTTAGCTTCGGTTTCGTTCCGGAGTTGTGAGGATTCGTTCGACTACGTCCGTTTGTCTTCTTCATGGACTCGTTCTTCTTCCTTGCGGGATTTCAGGCAAGATGATCATACCCTCGAAATCACTACTATCTTTGCTATGCTAGTTTGCTCGCTCTTTTGCTATGCCAATGCTACGATGCCTACCATTTGCTTGTCAGCCTCCCAAATTGCCATGTCAAACCTCTAACCCACCATGTCCTAGCAAACCGTTGATTGGCTATGTTACCGCTTTGCTCAGCCCCTCTTATAGCGTTGTTAGTTGCAGGTGAAGATTGAAGTTTGTTCCTTGTTGGAACATGGAGATGTTGTTCCTTGTTGGAACATGTTTACTTGTTGGGATATCACAATATATCTTACTTAATTAATGCATCTATATACTTGGTAAAGGGTGGAAGGCTCGGCCTTATGCCTGGTGTTTTGTTCCACTCTTGCCGCCCTAGTTTCCGTCATATCGGTGTTATGTTCCCGGATTTTGCGTTCCTTACACGGTTGGGCTATAATGGGAACCCCTTGACAGTTCGCCTTAAGTAAAGCTTCTCCAGCAATGCCCAACATTGGTCTTACCATTTGCCACTTAGCCTTTTCTTTCCCTTGGGTTCTGTAGACTCAAGGGTCATCATTTTTTAACCCCCCCGGGCCAGTGCTCCTCTGAGTGTTGGTCCGAACTAGAGCCCTGTGCAGCGCCCCCTCCGGGAAACTCGAGGTTTGGTTTTAGTTGTACGGATTGCTCATCTGAATGTGCCCTGAGAAAGAGATATGTGCAGCTCCTATTGGGATTTGTCGGCACATTCGGGCGGTGTTGCTGGTTTAGTTTTACCCTGTCGAAATGTCTTGTTGTACCGGGATACCGAGTCTGATCGGAATGTCTCGGGTGGAGGTCTATTCCTTCGTTGACCGTGAGAGCTTGTCATGGGCTAAGTTGGGACACCCCTGCAGGGTATTATCTTTCGAAAGCCGTGCCCGCGGTTATGGGCAGATGGGAATTTGTTAACGTCCGGTTGTAGAAAACCTGAAGTTGACCTTAATTAAAATACATCAACCGCGTGTGTAACCGTGATGGTCTCTTTCCGGCGGAGTCCGGGAAGTGAACACGGTGTTGGAGTTATGCTTGACGTAGGTTGCTATAGGATCACTTCTTGATCATACTTTTATCGACCGTGCTTTGCCCTCTCTTCTCGCTCTCTTTTGCGATTGTAGCCACCATATATGCTAGTCGCTTGCTGCAGCTCCACCTCTTTACTCCATCCTTCCTATAAGCTTAAATAGTCTTGATCTCGCGGGTGTGAGATTGCTGAGTCCCCGTGGCTCACAGATACTTCCAAAACCAGTTTGTAGGTGCCTATGTTACCATGCAGATGATGCAACCAAGCTCAAGGAGGAGCTCGATGAAGATCTTGCCCTTTGTGTTGTTTCGTTCTAGTTGATCAGTAGTGGAGCCCAGTTGGGGTCGATCGGGGACCTTTGTTGCATTTGGGGTTCTTCTTTTATTTTGGTTCCGTAGTCGGACCTTGATTGTATCTGGATGATGTAATGCTTATTCATGTAATTGTGTGAAGTGGCGATTGTAAGCCAACTATGTATCTCTTTCCCTTATGTATTACATGGGTTGTGTGAAGATTACCTCACTTGCGACATTGCTTTCAATGCGGTTATGCCTCTTAAGTCGTGCTTCGACACGTGGGAGATATAGCCGCATCGAGGGCGTTACACACCCGTATTGATGAGAATCCCGTGATAAGGGGACACGATCTCTGCTTCGACAAGACGTGCCCATAAAGCCGCCTCGCAAGATGTGCAATAGCAGGTTGAGAAAACGGTTCGAATAATGACCGGGCCACGGCGTGATGCCACGCTATGGAAAAGTTGTCAGCAGATTAGACTCGTGGAATATTGTAGTCTCTACGGTGGAATGTGGAATTTGTTTTGCAGAGCCGGACACGATTCTTGTGTTCAAGATCTACTTTGGAGTATTCGGAGAAGGAACCCACCTTGCAATACCGAAGACAATCTGCGCGCCAGACTCATCGTCATTAAAGCCTGGTTCAGGGGCTACTGAGAGAGTCTTGGATTAGGGGGTCCTCGGACAGTCGGACTATGTGCTTATGCCGGACTGTTGGACTATGAAGATACAAGATTGAAGACTTCGTCCCGTGTCCGGGTAGAACTCTCCTTTGCGTGGAAGGCAAGCTTGGCAATTCGGATAGGTAGATTCCCTTCTCTGTAACCGACTCTGTGTAACCCTAGTCCCCTCCGGTGTCTATATAAACCGGAGGGTTTAGTCCGTAGGATAAGAACAATCATAATCATAGGCTAGCTTCTAGGGTTAGCCTCTACAATCTCGTGGTAGATCACTTATAATACTCACATCATCAAGATCAATCAAGTAGGAAGTAGGGTATTACCTCCATAGAGAGGACCCGAACCTGGAAACATCATGTCCCCCGTCTCATGTTACCATTAGCCTTAGACGCACAGTTCGGGACCCCCTACTCGAGATCCACCGGTTTTGACACCGACAGGGAGGCAACCCAATTTTTTTTTGTTCTTGTTTTTTTGTTCTGTTTTTAATAAATAACTGATCTAGCCTCTGGTTAGATGTGGTTTTGTGTTTTAGTTAATGTTTGTGCTGGGTAAGACCTTTGGGATAGCTTACGATGATAGTTTATTTGGTCTTGCTGAAAACAGAAACTTTTGCGCCCAGTCAACTAATTTTCATAATTCACAAAAGCATGATTTTGATCTGAATGTTTTACGAAAGATTGATATACAAATTGCCCAGGTTTTCATAAAATTTTAGAATTTTTGGAGTTACATAAGTATTCGAAGTTTTCAGATTGCTACAAAGTGTTCTTTTTTAACAAATTCTATTTTTCTTGTGTTGTTTGCTTATTTTGATGAATCTATGGGTAAAATCACGGGGTATGAACCATGGAGAAGTTGGAATACAATAGATATTACACGAATATAAATAAATAAATGAGTTTAAAATAGTCTCATAAAGTGGTGATTTACTTTCTTATACTAACGGATCTCATGAGTTTTCTGTCAAGTTTTGTATTGTGAAGTTTTCAAGTTTTGGGTAAAGATTTGATGGGCTATGGATTAAGGAGTGGCAAGAGCTTAAGCTTAGGGATAACAAAGGCACCCCAAGTTAATATTCAAGGACAACCAAGAGCCCAAGCTTGGGGATGTGATACGTCTCCAACGTATCTATAATTTTTGATTGTTCCATGCTATTATATTATATGTTTTGGATGTTTAATGGGATTTAATATGCTCTTTTATATTATTTTTGGGACTAACCTATTAACCGAATGCCCAGTGCTAGTTTCTGTTTTACAGAAAAGGAATACCAAACGGAGTCCAAACGGAATGAAACCTTCGCGATGATCTTTCTTGGACCGAAAGCAAACCAGAAGACTTGGAGTTGAAGTCAGAGACATAACGAGGAGGCCACGAGGCAGGAGGGCGTGCCCACGGGGTAGGTGCGCCCCCACCTTCGTGGGCCCCTCGTAGCTTCGCCGACCTAGTTCTTTCGCCTATATATACTCTTATACCCTAAAAAATCAGGGGGACCCATGAAACCACTTTTCCACCGCCGCAACCTTCTGTACCCATGATATCCCATCTTGGGGCCTTTTCTGACGATCTGTCGGAGGGGGAATCGATCACGGAGGACTTCTACATCAACACCATTACCTCTCCGATGAAGCATGAGTAGTTTACCGCAGACCTTCAGGTCCATATTTATAAGCTAGATGGCTTCTTCTCTCTCTTTGATTCTCAATACAAAGTTCTCCTCGATGTTCTTGGAGATTTATTCGATGTAATACTCTTTCGTGGTGTGTTTTCCGAGATCTGATGAATTGTGCATTTATGATCAAGATTATCTATGAATATTATTTGATTCTTCTCTGAATTCTTACATGCATTATTTGATATCTTTGCAAGTCTCTTCGAATTATCGGTTTAGTTTGGCCTACTAGATTGATCTTTCTTGCCATGGGAGAAGTGCTTAGCTTTGTGTTCAATCTTGCGGTGTCCTTTCCCAGTGACAGTAGGGCAGCAAGGCACGTATTGTATTGTTGCCATCAAGGATTAAAAGATGGGGTTTATATCATAATGCTTGAGTTTATCCCTCTACATCATGTCATCTTGCTTAATGCGTTACTCCGTTCTGATGAACTTAATACTCTAGATGCATGCTGGATAACGGTCGATGTGTGGAGTAATAGTAGTAGATGCAGGCAGGAGTCGGTCTACTTGACACGGACGTGATGCCTATGTTCATGATCATTTCCTTAGATGTCATCATAATTATGCGCTTTTGTATCAATTGCTCGATAGTAATTTGTTCACCCACCATAATATATGCTATCACGAGAGAAGCCACTAGTGAAACCTATGGTACCTGAGTCTCTTTTCCATTATATTGCATCTCTTTTCCATATTATTGAATCTCGTTTACTATTTTGCAATCTTTACTTTCCAATCTATATATAAAAAATTCCAAAAATATTTTCTTTATTATCTCTATCAGATTTCACTTTTGCGAGTGACTGTGAAGGGATTGACAACCCCTTTATCGCGTTGGTTGCATGTTCTTGATTGTTTGTGCAGGTATTCAGTGACTTGTGCATCGTCTCCTAATGGATTGATACCTTGGTTCGCAAAACTGAGGGAAATACTTATGCTACTTCGCTACATCACCCTTTCCTCTTCAAGGGAAAACCAACGCAAGCACAAGAGGTAGCAACAAGGATTTCTGGTGCCATTGCCAGGGAGATCTTCGTCAAGTCAAGCCATACCAAGTACCCATCATAAACTCTTCTCCCTTGCACTACATCATTTGCCATTCGCCTCTCGTTTTCCTCTCCCCCACTTCTAAAACGATTTTTGAAAAACCTTTGTCTTTCCTTCACCCCTTTTCCGTTCGTCTCTTCTCACTTGCTTCTTGTGTGCTCATTTGTTAGTGCCGTTTGTTACCATCAAGTCTAAAACTGGGGAGGTTATCATTGAAAATCTTTAAAAAGCTCTTGAGTCTTGTTCTTTGAATCATGAAACTGAAGCTCCACCTAATTATAAAACAAAAATCTTTCTCGCGGGGGATGGTAATATTATTGGAAAAAGTATTATCCAAGAATTCTTTGATTGCACAGGATCCATGCCTATTAATAAAAAGTCTATTCTTCTTGAAACGAACTGTTATGCTGATGCCATTGTTATGCTTGTTGAGAAATTAGAAAGAAAGTTTGTGCATATCCATCCCGCTTCGCAAAACGTGTTTTATGAACTTCCCAATATCAATCACCCTATAGCTAAAAAGATTGCCACTATTATCCTAATGCGTGAATTCGAATTTATAATACAAGAAGCTAGGGATATTTTTGCTTTCTATAAAAAAGATGTTGAACACCCTCCGATTATATATTTTTTGTACGATAAAGAAAATCTTAGGAATAGAGTTCCCATTTCTGAATATCTCAATCTTTGTACCTTGAAGCTTTTGAGGAGTTTGACTGGATTACTACAGGAATTCATGTAGGGCTTAATAGGGATTGGTTGAATAAAATGATAAAGGAACCCTTTATGAATGAACTACGTATTTTATATGACGACATATATGGTGATGATCCCGACTATGGGTTTATGAATGTTAAAATTACAAACCAAAGCCCTTTCCATGATTTAAGTTCTTCTTCTAGAAGGGAAATAAGGGAAAGAATATATTTTTTATACGAGTTTTGGAGGATTTGATGAGGAAAGAATTGCATGTTGAGGATGGCAATACTTAGATGTATTCTTGTTTTTCTGCCTAGCTAGGGGCGTTAAACGAGAGCGCTTGTTGGGAGGCAACCCAATTTTATTTTTGTTCTTTGATTTTTGATCCTGTTTAGTAAAAAATAATTCATATAGCTTCTATTTATATGTGGTTTTATGTTTTAATTAGTGTATGTGCCAAGTAGAACCTTTGGGAAGACTTGTGTGAAGTCTTTGCAATCTTGCTGTAAAAAACAGAAGATTTTGCACTCACGAGAATAGTTGTCATTTTTCACGGAAGAGTGATTTTAGGTTGGTTCTTTTTTAAGAAGGTTAATAGACAAATTACTCACTTCTATAAATTTATTTCAGAATTTTTGGAGTTACAGAAGTACTCGAAAGTTATAGATTGCTACAGACTGTTCTGTTTTTGACAGATTCTGTTTTTCGTGTGTTGTTTGCTTATTTTGTTGAACCTATGAGTAGTATC